>NC_064849.1:141413192-141761525 GCF_024139225.1 Suncus etruscus | reverse complement strand
TTACTACTATACATTAATGCTAGTGGGTCACAAAATATTAAAATTGACTAAAATGTACTTTTCGCACACACACACATATATATATATATATACATTGAATCTTATATGTTTGTCTTATTTCTCCAGTTTACTTCATCTTTCACATATACACTTTAATTTGCATAATGATATTTTTATGTGTGTATGCTTTATTATTCCGATTTTTCTGCCATCAAATAAGCTTCATTTCATTGAGTTTAAATTACTTTATCAAAGGTATTCATGAATTTACAAAGGCAAACTGTGACTTACTGAAATTATTAAATTTGTTATGTAACTTTTTCTAAATATAAGAATATGACAAATAATATCTAATATCAATGTATCAGATACCTTATCAGCATATAGTCTACTTTAATAATTGCAATTCAATTACTGAATTGAAACTGAACAGATTATACAGCATGCTTAATATTGTCATTATCATCATCAAAATAATTTTTCCAGTATTTTTTGATTCTATGCTAGCCTCTGAATACTACTTTAATTTATAAAGCCTATCAGAGTCTTATTCAGTAAGTAATTGCTTTACTATAATAATTCTTGTCCCAATGGACTGTATTCTGGGATAAAACTATACAATCAACATTAGTTAATGACTTTTGGTTCAGGTTGCTCTCTGTAAGATTTGATCACAGATTCAGAATATAATTTTATGGGCTTATTCTTTAATATTGAATTGATCTTGATTTTAATGTGCTTCTTTTTCTTACCAACATAAATTACCTAACTCTTTAGTAATCAAAGCCATTACAGGTGGTTTCCATGAACTCAGAAGGCTTTGTAATCATAATCATGAATCCAATAATTAAAGCAACAAAACTTCTGACGTAATTATTATTATCAAAAAATGAAAAGGTTTTGACTATATAGAAAATTCATACATTTTAGGATGCTGCCTATGATCTTCAGCACTTCTGTGATCATTGCACATAATAAAGAATAGCATAATATGAATACACCATATGCCATGAATCTTTTCTCCTATTAAGTAGCTGATTAGCTCATTGCCTTTGTAGTATATTCCCTTTGAAACAAACAAGGCTTTTGTGGTGAACATAGGCTTTCTGAGTGAACATATGAGTATTACATTATAATTAAAGTACAATATCCACAGTAAGTCTCATCTTTTCTATATACCATGCTGCTCTCAACCTAAGAAGTACATAAATATTTAGTTACAGAGCCCCATATTCAATCATTGCTACTATGATTCCCTAGCAAAACTGAAAGTGACTGCCAAGAATAGTACCTAGATGAGTCCTAAACTAGGTGTGGCAGACAAATAAAACAAAATATATCATCCATTACTACAAACGCAAAAACCTAAAATCCTATATTTTGTATTTTGTTTATTATTAGTCATTCAAGTACATTTGTGGGGATACAAGTATACCAAACATATATTTATAAATGTCTATTTATATACAGTTATGCAGAATACAAACCTAATCTTATATTCTTAGAAATTTGTTTATTTTTTCATATTGAAGATGCCCCATTTTCAGTTTTATATAAATGTCTTGGGTCAAAAGATTGGAGAGTGGGTAGGGTGACTGCCCTAAACATGTCTGATCTGGGTTTCAGTTCTAGAAATCCATATTGTCTTCATAACCCCACCAGAAGTGTTCCATGCGCATAAGAACACAAATAAGACTTGAATACTGCCAGATGTGGCCCCCAAACCAAAATAAGATGTCTAGGGCAAGTGAGATATGACAACTGGTAAGCAACTTTTCTTTCGTGCAGGTGACCCTGCTTTGGTAACATATAAGGTCATGGAGCACCCCTAGAAGTAAGCTTTGAGCATGCTTGGAGTAGCCCCCAAACTGCCCCTATGAATAATAAAATGTCTACCAAGTTAAATAACTATGATTTATCTTTATCACATAACACCATTGTATATATCATATAAGCATAGTTTTAATGTTTATGTTAATTATAAATAAAATATATGAGTTTCATTACTTAGCCAGCTTATAGTCTATAAATTTATTAAAACTGAATTAATGAAAGAGTCTTGCCAGGATTGGTAGTAGTTCCTCTTGAAAGGTTTGAAAGAATTCATTAGTAAATCCATCTGGGCCTGGGCTTTTGTTTTTGGGCAGACATTTGATTACTTTCTTAATTTCCTCAATAGTAATGGGTGTGTTTAGATATGCTACATCCTCTTCATTCAATCGTGGAAGATTATAAGATTCCAAAAATTTATCCATTTCTTCCAGGTTTTCATTTTTAGTGGCATAGAGTTTCTCAAAGTAGTTTCTGATTACCCTTTGAATCTCTACCATATCAGTAGTGATCTCTCCTTTTTCATTCCTAATACGAGTTATCAAGTTTCTCTCTCTTTCTTTCTTTGTTAGTTTTGCCAGTGGTCTATCAATCTTGTTTATTTTTTCAAAGAACCAACTTCGGCTTTCGTTGATCTTTTGGATGGTTTTTCTGGTTTCCACTTCATTGATTTCTGCTCTCAGCTTTGTTATTTCCTTCTGCCTCCCTATTTTTGGATCCTTTTGTTGAGCACTTTCTAATTCTATGAGCTGCGTCATTAAGCTATTCAGGTATGCCCCTTCTTCTTTCCTGATGTGTGCTTGCAAAGCTATAAATTTTCCTCTCAGTACTGCTTTTGCTGTGTCCCATAGGTTCTGATAATTTGTGTCTCCATTGTCATTTGTTTTCAGGAAGGTTTTGATTTCCTCTTTGATTTCATCTCGGACCCACTGATTATTCAGTATGAGGCTATTTAACTTCCAGGTGTTAAAATTTTTCTTCTGTGTCCCTTTGTAGTTTATATATAATTTCAGGGCTTTGTGGTCAGCAAAGGCAGCCTGCAAAATTTCTATCCTCTTGATATTATGGAGGTATGTTTTGTGTGCTAACATGTAGTCTATCCTAGAGAATGTCCCATGTACATAAGAGAAAAATGTGTATCCAGGCTTCTGGGGGTGGAGTGTCCTGTATATATCTACTAGGTCTCTTTCTTCCATTTCTCTCCTCAGGTCTAGTATATTCTTGTTGGGTTTCAGTCTGGTTGACCTGTCTAGTGTTGACAATGCCGTGTTGAGTTCTCCCACAATTATTGTGTTGTTATTGATATTATTTTTCAGATTTGTCAACAGTTGTATTAAATATTTTGCTGGCCCCTCATTCGGTGCATATATGTTTAGGAGGGTGATTTCTTCCTGCTGTACATATCCCTTGATTAATACAAAATGTCCATCTTTGTCCCTTACAACTTTCCTAAGTTGTAAGGATAGTTGTAAGGAATAGTTTCTGAGTGGGAGAAACTATTCACCCAATACCCATCAGATAAGGGGCTAATCTCCAAAATATACAAGGCACTGACAGAACTTTACAAGAAAAAAACATCTAATCCCATCAAAAAATGGGGAGAAGAAATGAACAGACACTTTGACAAAGAAGAAATAAACATGGCCAAAAGACACATGAAAAAGTGTTCCACATCACTAATCATCAGGGAGATGCAAATCAAAACAACGATGAGATACCACCTCACACCACAGAGAATGGCACACATCACAAAGAATGAGAATAAACAGTGTTGGCGGGGATGTGGGGAGAAAGGAACTCTTATCCACTGCTGGTGGGAATGCCGTCTAGTTCAACCTTTATGGAAAGCGATATGGAGATTCCTCCAAAAACTGGAAATCGAGCTCCCATACGATCCAGCTATACCACTCCTAGGAATATACCCTAGGAACACAAAAATACAATACAAAAACCCCTTCCTTACACCTATATTCATTGCAGCTCTATTTACCATAGCAAGACTCTGGAAACAACCAAGATGCCCTTCAACAGACGAATGGCTAAAGAAACTGTGGTACATATACACAATGGAATATTATGCAGCTGTCAGGAGAGATGAAGTCATGAAATTTTCCTATACATGGATGTACATGGAATCTATTATGCTGAGTGAAATAAGTCAGAGAGAGAGAGAAAAACGCAGAATGGTCTCACACATTTATGGGTTTTAAGAAAAATGAAAGACATTCTTGCAATAATAACTTTCAGACACAAAAGAGAAAAGAGCTGGAAGTTCCAGCTCACCTCAGGAAGCTCATCACAAAGAGTGATGAGTTTAGTTGGGTAAATAACTACATTTTGAACTGTCCTAATAATGAGAATGTATGAGGGAAATTGAGAACCTGTTTAGAGTACAGGCGGGGGTCGGGTGGGGAGGAGGGAGACTTGGGACATTGGTGATGGGAATGTTGCACTGGTGATGGGTGATGTTAAGAAAAAAAAATATTGTTAAAAAAAAAAAAGAAGAATTAAAATGTCCTCATTCCAATTGAAATAAGCAGGTAGATAGGGAAGCAGCCCCGCCCCATGGCAATGAGTTATTGAGATCTAATAAAAGTTATTGGGGCAAAATAAAACTAAGATAAAGAAAAAAAAAACAACTGAATTAATGGGGCCCGGAGAGATAGCACAGCGGTGTTTGCCTTGCAAGCAGCTGATCCAGAACCAAAGGTGGTTGGTTCAAATCCCGGTGTCCTATATGGTCCCCCGTGCCTGCCAGGAGCTATTTCTAGCAGACAGCCAGGAATAACCCCTGAGCACCGCCGGGTGTGGCCCAAAAAACCAAAAAAATAAAAAAAAAAAAAAAAAAAAAAAAAACAAAAAAAACCTGAATTAATGAATGTTAACTCATTTCTCCTAGGCAAAATTTAGGTTTATGCTCCTGGGAAACATTGTGTTTTGTATTCTTAATATGATACATAACTGACACATAATTTTATTTTAATTTGCTCTTATTTAAATATTCACATATCTATTTACAATAATTAAATACATGGTCCTTAAATGCATTTTAAAGATTTTCAAATATAAAAATAAGGGGTTTTCAGAACACTATGTATATTTCTTTGCTAATGTCTTTATGAAGCAAGTCAGTGTATTAGCTATTAAGCATTGAAAAAGATTTTCACCTCTAGGGTTTTTTAATGACTATATAATATATAAAAGATAGATGATAGATAGATAGATAGATAGATAGATAGATAGATAGATAGATAGATAGATAGATAGATAGATAGATAGATAGATAGATAGATAGATAGATAGATAGATATTGTTTTCCAAAACTGCTGGACTAATCAACTTTTTTTACAAGAGATAACATTTTACCCCCTCATATATGCTAACACTTATTGATTTATTCTTTTTGATATGGGCTAATCTCTGTGGTGTGATTAATAATACACAGTACTTTGTTTTATTTTTCTTTTAACCTTTTGTAAATCTTCTTTGAGGAAATTTTTGTTCATTAGTTCTTACCCCCTTTTTAGGAAGATAATTTTTTATGTTAAGTTATACCAGTGGATTATTGTTTGGATTGCTAATGAAATTAATTTCTTAAAGATACTTCTATCTTCTAGGTAATAGTTTGAACTATATCATTTATGGACTCAGTTTTGACATTGAAGGCTTACATTCATTTTGAACTAACTTTTGTCCATGTCAATAAAATGATGTCTGAACTTTTTATTAGCATGTGGCTGACCATTTTCCAATAAAACAAGTTGAAGAGGCTTCCCTTGCTTCTCTTCATACTTTTATTTTACCACTTTTAACAAAAAATAACTGTTTGTATACCTGAGGATCTTTATCTGGGATTTTGTTTCTAGTCCATTGAGTTGAGAATTTTGCTTATTATGATATCATGCTGCTTTAATATTGTCTTTGCAATACAGTTTAAAATTGGGGAGATAAATGTCTCCTAACTTCTTTATCTTTATGATTGCTTTGATTATTAGTGGAGCATTAATTAGGAATATTGATATGTTTATTTCAAGTTTTTTTGCATTTATTTTATTTAGTAGGAGAGTGGATCCTGTTAAAGGGATTTGTGCTGGCATATTGATTGACTGAAACCAAATATAAAATAATTGTATTTCACAGTGTCTCAATAAAATTTAAAATTATTTTTAAAAAAGTGTTTTTCCTACAAACTACTTAATATCTAAAATGTATCCACTATTAAAATCCTACAGTCTATTGGACTATAGAGCTTGCCATATATGCAAATGCAATATTTTCATGATTTATCACTTATTGAAATCCAAACCAATAAGCATCAAGTGAGTTTAACATTTTCTAGACACTGATTAATGTGAGTATAAATTTCTTTGACACACAGCTTCAAGACAGTGCTGTACAATATGCTTTTTTAACTGAGTTAACATCTCATGAATTCTCAGATTCTTCATTTGGCTTTATCTATTAATGTGGATATTACTTTGCAGCTTTCTATAATCATTGCATGTACAGATGAGTGAATTTCTTCATTCTTTCTGGAGGTGTTTGTTCTTGATTCATGGATATTAAACTACTCACTGCTACAACACTCTACCATATGGCCTAAATGAAGCTTATTTAAACATGTATTTTGTAAATAAAATTTATCATAATCTTATCATTATTAAGGTCATTAGTTAGGACTGAGCATTGCAATAAAGAGCATAAAACAGAAAACAACTGAAAAAATATCTCCTCAAAAAAGTCAATGGATGTCAAGAAAGGCTAAAAATCCTATATTAGGGGCTGGAGAGATAGCATGGAGGTAAGGCATTTGACTTGCATGCAAAACAGCAGTTCAAATCCTGGCATCCCATGTGGTCCCCTGAGCCTGCCAGGAGCAATTTCTGAACATAGAGCCAGGAGTAACCCCTGAGTGCTGCCAGGTGTGACCCCTCTCCTCAAAACAAACAAAAATATTCCTATATTGATTTTCAATATGATAACAATTTGAAAATCCACCACATATAATGGCAAAATATGGTCAGGTGAAAAATTTTCTACATTATTTATGTAATTGAATGACCATGAATGCCATAGAAAAAATTTGAAACTATAAATAAATATTATAGGGTATAATGATTCTGTAGTTATAAATCCTCTATATAGATTATGAATTTTGGTTTGAATAAATTCAGTGTGAATACTTTTATTGATTTTTAACTTCAATCCCTATTTTTCACCTTCAATTTACTTTGATAAAACTGTAAGAAACAAAAAAATTAAATAATTTCTCCTGATTTTTAATGTTTGCTAAACTGCATTCTCCTCAATAAAAACCCAGCTTTCCATCTTAATCAGAAATCAGTGAAACAAGCAGAACTATTATTTTCTGAAAATACACTTGTTATATAAGTAATAAATATAAGTAAGTATTTTTATGATAATAAGTAATAATATAAGTAATTACTATAAATGCTGTAAATATAGTAGTAAATTACTATAAATATAAATAATAACTATAAGCAGTAAAAAGAATAACTAAAAGAAGATCAAAGATAAATTGGGTGGCATGCAAAAACTGGAATCAAAAAGATTAATTAGAACCCATTTCAATTCTCATTGTTTTTGTCATAGGTAGATCAGAGTCCTTCATGAGATGCTCCTGCCCTTGTAAAATTAATTATATGATATATAAATTTAAATAAATATATAAAGTTAAATATATGACTGGCTCAATATTTATAGATGCTGAATAAAGAGATAGGAATGTGTATCTTAAGTATAATCTGTAGCTATCTTATTGGCACAAATCAAATATTAAAAATGATATATGAGTAAGCAAATACACAATAATCTTGCTCAATAAATATAGAGATACTAGTTCTATTCCTCTCCATGCTGTCCAAATATCTGCAAAATGTCTCTCAGAATCAATTCTTGTCTCAAGCATACAGTTAGAATATTTTAAACAAAGTAGTAAATTTTAAATTATAGCAGTTTATTATACAACCAGGAAGCCTATCATTTGTTACTTACATCTGACTTGTACTATTTTATTGTACCAATTTCCAACAAATAAATATTAAAATGGTGCCTCTAACTTTATGAAATCTATTTTTGTTTATTTCACATTATATAACTTGGTGAAATAAAGATGTCTCAGAAGTCATTTTTTTGGTGATATTAATCTGAACCATCATCATTAAGTAATAAATACCCACTATTCTCTTGAATGTTAGGATAAGTTACTCAGTTAGGATCATAACTACCATTTTTTTGGCTGTTGTTTTATTTTCTTGAGGAAATATAGTGGTAACACTGAAGATTCTGTTTCAAGGTAAATAGAATAATTTTATCATTAATATAACATTCTTTATTTCACATTTATGACTTCTAGTACAACATAATCACAGGGAAAGGGACTCTTTATTAATGGCTACTTTGTGGTCATAATGAAAGAAGGTGGTTTTCATTCTCATCATTTAATTTATGGATCAAATGATCTGTTTTAGGGGATATAAAATATCTTGAGAAATTAAACCACCCTCTAAGAGCTTTTAACGAAAGTATTATTAGTCTTGGTAACAATTTCAAAGACCTTACATTGTTTTATCAACCTGTTATTTTCAAGATAATGAGGCCCATATACATCCTGTGACCTTCATGGATCTGGGCTCATTACCAAACTTCAATGATGATAAAATTACTCGGTTGGTTAGAAATTATGTGTGTTGTACTGTAGCATAGTTAGCATTAGTAAGTCCATGAAATAGTTATTTTGGCAGAAGCTTTGCAGACAAAACAAGAAAAATCTTTATCTAGAGTAAATATCTATTTCTATTAAAACAAAGTATTTCCTCTTCCCCAAATTGAGATGACTGCTAATCCCAGGAAATGGTGCCATCTTCAGTGCTGTAGACATATTGGCACACTCTGTAAACAGTGTTCTGTGAGTGGAAGCGCTCTATTTTTTGGTAGAGTTCACATTTTTTATTTATTTACCATTGGTTTTCAAACTGTTTTATCTTCATATTTTTATTATTAATAATATAATTTTAATTTGATCATAGTGGCTTACATATTGATGACAATAATATTTTAGGTACATGTTAACTTAATATCAGGGGGATTCCCATCACCCGAATTGTTCTCCCTATGCCTCTGTTCCCATCCTACCTCCTGTGTCTTCCTCCCTCACCTCCGGGCTGTGAGAATACGTGGTCTCCTCTGTGCCTAACTTGCTACTTAGTGGTCTTATACCTATTTGGTCTTCGTAGCTCACTTATTTCCTCCTGTAACTGGGAGGCGGGACTAGATAGATCAAGTTACATGTTTTTTTGTTTGTTTGTTTGTTTTTTGAAGAAGAAGAAGAAGAAGAAGAAGAAGAAGAAGAAGAAGAAGAAGAAGAAGAAGAAGAAGAAGAAGAAGAAGAAGAGAAAAGTAATAAACTGGGGTAAAAATCAAATACGCCGAAAATGGGCAGAGTCCTTCTAAGCTCTCATCATGGGTTTGAGAGACAAAGGGGAAAAAGGTGAATCACTCTAACAGTACAAAAAGAAGTGTCAAATAAAATATTCAGTGAGCACTCCAACAATAAAGGTAAGCAGCACATAAAAGCCATGATCTTGAAATAAAAACATGGCAGAGCACATTAAGAAAGAAAAGAAAGAAAGTAAATATATAAATATAAATGGAGACAACAACTTCAATAACCACATCAAATCAATGAAATCGACAAAAACTAAATAGATATATAAAAAAAGGAGAAAAAATTTTGTGCTTTTTTCCCCTCCTGCACAGGCACAGTAAATATTGGGGTCATTCGAAAAGGAATTCCCTTGGTCTAAGAGATACAGGGTTTCTCCACCCTTGCAGTATATTGTCATGTGATTAACTATAGACTCCGTACAGGTTCATTTACTCTCCCCTTGATGCTTTCGTGCTGATTGGAAGACTTCTGTTCTGTCCTGGGTGATAAAGTCAGACCTCTGTATCTAAAGATCTTGCTGTCTACACAAGTCAAGGGGTGGAACTTATGATGAAGTCTTTCTTTGTGGTTCTAGAAGTTCTGCTCCCTCATTGTCATTTCAATCCGTCTTCTGTGGTTGGTGGTCTTGGTCTTTGCGTTGATCCTAGCATGTTTCCAGAAGACCCATTCCATTGCAATTGTCTCAGACAGACCTTTGGAACTGGAGATCATGGTTGTTGTGCAGTCCATAGCTCAAACTCTAGACTAGGGCTTTTTATTGGTCCCAGGATACATACAGTCCGGTCATGGTTCTATCAGCCAGTCATCTGTAGGTCGCAATCTTGGCTTTTGGACAGACCAAAGGGTGACAAGTCTTCTGATTTGTCTTTACGTTAGCTGGTGGGGTAAGATAACCTGCTCTTAGGTCAAGTTGTTCCTATTTTCCTCATTGTCAGAATATAATTTTAGAGCTGGCACTTGATGGTGTCCCAGCAGTATTAAGGATGTCCCAGATGGGATTTGTTTCCTGTAGCTGTTGTGAAGAACTATTTCATTTCTGTGTCTGGGATCCAGTGTTCAAGGCTGAACGAATGATGTCTAATTACCTGGGGTCTAATTTGGGTCCACATGACATATGTTCAGGGTGGGAGATGTCCCTGTATTGTAAACAAGTATGAGTTCTTAGAGAGCTCGTTTTTATACCTAAGATTTCCCCCTTTTTAGTGTGTCTTTGCAGGGAGAAATGGTGCTGTATTATATTGTCGGTGCATCTGGGGGTGGAAAGAGAAGAAAACAGAAGAGGTCACACTCCCCAAAAATAAGAAAATAGAAATAAAACTATATGTGTTCACATAAATATATAAAATAATAAAATAACAAGGTAATTAAAGGAACAAAATGATGCAATAGACTATCTTACATTTGGAGGAAAAGCAGGTAAAAAGGTACTGTGTACAGGTCTTATACTTATGATGGAAGTATAGGTTTCCCCATTGTCTTTTGGGATTTTTCTTGTGGTGTGTGGGTCCCCAAGTGGCTTTTCATCACGCACCCTGACCTTCTTCAGATTGGTAAGAGAATCACGGCAGGAAGGTCTTGGGAAGAGTTCTTGCTTTTGGGGTACTTTTAGAGCTAAGTCCGTTTTCAAGTAACAGTCCATATTAGAAAGAGTTGGTAAGGAGGGACGTGCAGCATGAATCCCATGAATCAACTCTGTCATTACTGCCATGGTCACTTTGGTCATAAGTCAATTAAGCAATGATAGGATCAACTAGATGCTGAATTACAGGCACTTGAGGCAAGAGTTGCCTACTTTTCCTCTGTATCACATACAACTACATAACATGCAATATCAATTTGTCTGTAAGTATTTATAGACTGTTTCCCTGCATTGTACTGCAAACTCAGTGACGCAGGGCTAATAGAGTATTTTTGTTCACTGCTATATTTATAGGATGTAAAAATACCTGACACAGAGTATCTAATTCCCAAAAATGTGTCACGTAAAATAAAATATAAATAACATATACTACTATGATTTTAATTCATAATTTATAAAAACAATTTGATTCCTACAGAAATAGTGTTACTTGAAAAATGACTGTCATCTATGAAGTTGTAAATTGGATTTCATACTGTTTTCCTGACTTTTAAAAAAATGATATATTTTCTTTTCAAACATTGGATTGTTTTATGAAGTTGAAAAGGTTTAGATATAGTTTTCTGTTATGAAAATTTTAGCATGTGTTGTAAATAATCAAAACTAAGGAGATAGCTCAAATGGTTAAATACATATTTAGTATGTGCAAAACTATGCACATAGTTTTGATCCATTGCATCTCAAAATTCCTTTACCATCAGCTGTGTGGCTCTGGCAGCCATTGTGACACAGCTTGATCACAGAGGCACAGTCACTGGCCAGAGTGCTGAACTGACTAACCCACACAGTTCTGCTGAACTCTAGCACCAAAAATACGGGAATAGCTAGAAATTGGTCCTATTGAAAAGATAATGATCTTCATTCTGAAATCATATAGGTCTTAGGAAAAAAAATCAGGAGATGTGGCTTGGTGGTAGCATGAGTGTCGGCATAGGATGCTAGGCTTCCTAGTATAAAAACATTAAAACAAAAACAATAAAAATATCCTAGATCAATTTGTGGAGGTTTTCAAGGCCTTATATTAATAGATAAAATTTTAACTCCAAGACCTCAATGCTAAAAGATAACAGTAAATACATCCTACTACTGCCATTTAGGACTCCTATAGAACCACTCTCACACAGTAATTATAAACCTCAGAGTAAAAATGGGCCACCAACTCTTAGGCAGATGTAAAAGAAATTTCAAGACTAATAATACTCAGCTTATTTTGATGGGATAAATATAAAATATGTTTTTTGGAGAATTGATGTTGTTTAGAGTTCTATAGATTAAATATACACTGCCTGTTAACAAGGGTGAACATAAATATTAAAATAGTATCCAATAAAGAAGAAAATGATATTATAAAGATAAAGAAAGTAATGCTCCATTATAAGGTTATATTTAAGAAAACTGATGACAAAAATTAAGTTTCTAAATAAAATATAATAAAAATAACAATATAAATTCAATTTATAACAAAATATCTAAAATTGAGAAAATCACATTATTATCATATTTAAATTGCAATAGAAGAGAAATAATTTATACAAATAATTAGATCTTTTAAAAATTACTTAAGCTGAAACATAGTTAAAAGGCATGGCAAATTCAGAAAGAAAAAGAAGAAAAGAAATCAGAATTGAAAGGCATAAGCAGATAAAACATTTTTAATGACAACAAATTTAAAAATCATTATGTATCCAAACCAGGATAAATTCAATAAAATATTTTATGTACATACATAATGGAAGAAAAATCTTGAAAATTATGAAAAGGGACATCAGGCTTGGAAAATCCACGAAACTACACCTGACCAGTGGGGCCCCGACTGTGAAAAACTGTGAGTGCTTACTTGTGTATATCTGTCTACTGTTCCCTTGCGTGAAACTCTTGGGAGTAGGCCCAAAAAGAGGCTCCAGAAAACTCGCTCTCACCAGAGGCCATTTCCATGGCGGGACTCCAGAGCATAAAAACCAAGCTAGACTTTGCAGAAGCCCGGGTCCCCCTCTTTGTGACATCAGGCAGGAAAATCGCATGAAACTACACTTGCCCAAGTGGGCCGGGCTTTGAAAAACTGTGAGTGCTACCTGTGTATGTGCTGTCTACTGTCCTTTTGCATGAACCTCTCGGAAGTGGACTGAAAAAGAGGCTCCAGCATAGCACGGCCACTTCGCTTTGCTCTGCGGTTGTGCACACTTTTAAAGAAAAGAACACCATTGCAACAAGAAGAAAAAAATCACACTAAGAACTGTGCGTGGATCAACCATTTCTCTCCGGACAATCTTCTATGTTGCATGCTCAGACTCGCCTAAGATTTGATCCAGTGTGAGGCTTCATCCACAGAGGGACTCCCTTCCCGTAGAGGCAAGTCAACCCATCCAGAAAGGGTGGAGCCAGAGGAGTGTGCTGCCTGCATCATATAGCCAATGAATACCACCAAAAACACATAAAAAGAAACCCACAATACAAGTGTGACAATGGGAAACAACACAGGCCTAGCATCAGAAATAGAGAATGAAGATGAAATTCTGATGACCACATAATGAACCAATCAACTAATCAACCTCTCAGAAAAGGACTTTAGACTAGCAATATGGAAGAGGCTCAACGAACTCAAAGAAACCATGATCAAGTTGCAGGAGAACACTAATAAGAAGCCAAGAAAATATGAAGACAGAAATCATAAAACTCCAAACTTAAATAACATGTTAAGTAACAGGACTGAAAAACTCAGTAAACAAATGAATGACAAAATGGATAAGCTCTGGGACAAGGGTATCAGAAGCTGAGAATAGACTTGGTGCTAGTGGAAGATGAGATACATAACAATTCCATACAGCAGGAGATATGGAATAAAAAACTTAAAGCAAAATGAGCAGACAATGGAAAAGTTAGACAAAGAATTGGAAATGATGAAAATAGAAGTTTTATGATAAGATCAACAGAAACAACTTAAGAAATCATTGGAGTTCCCAGAGACCCCGAGGAAGTAAAATTTCCGAGGAAGAATCAAACGGTCAAGAACATCATTAAAGAGAAATTTCCAGAGCTAAAGAATATATGTGATCAAATCCTGCATGCTCGAAGAGTATCAACCAAAAGAGACCCCCAGAAAAACCACCCCAAGACACATCCTAGTTCACAATGACAAATCCCACAGATAGACACAGAATCCTGAAAACAGCAAGATCAAAAGGGGAAATTACATTCAAGCAAGCATCCTTGAGATTTACAGCAGACCTGTCACCAGAAACACTCAATGCCATGAAAGCAGTGGTGGGATATTGTGACAAGACTGAATGAAATGAATGCTTCCACTAGAATACTATACCCAGCTAAACTCACTTTCCAGTTTGATGGAAGAATACATGGTTTCACAGATCAAAAACAGCTCAGAAAATTTTACAGACTCAAACCAGTCTTAAGAGAAAAACTGAAAGACCTAATTTAAGACAAGAATAACCAAAACGACACACTAAATTTCGATATAAAGATGTGCATTTAATCCCAGGACAATCTTTTTCTCAACCTCAAATGGACTAAAATGCACCAGGTAAGAGACAACAGATGGCTAAATGGATCAAAAAACTCAATCCAACCTTCTGCATGCCTACAAGAAACAAACCTGAATATTCAGAACAAACATAGACACAAAATAAAAAGGCTGAAGGAGACATTATCCAAGCCAAATAATACCCATAAAAAAGCTGGAGTGGCCAAACTAATATCAGATAATGCAAACTTAATACTCAGGAAGGTTGTAAGGGACAAAGATGGACATTTTTATATTAATCAAGGGGTACGTAGAGCAGGAAGAATTCACTCTCCTAAACATATATGCACCGAATGAGGGGCCAGCAAAATATTTAATACAACTGTTGACAAATCTGAAAAAATAATATTAAATAAAACACAATAATTGTGGGGGACGTCAACACTGCTTTGTCAACACTTGGATAGTTCAACCAGACCTGAAACCCAACAAGAATATACTAGACCTGAGGAGAGAAATGGAAGAAAGAGGCCCTAGTGGATATATATAGGACACTCCATCCCAGAAACTGGATACACATTTTTCTTCAATGTACATGGGACATTCTCCAGGATAGACTACATGCTGCACATAAACATACCTCCATAATATCAAGAGGTATAGAAATTTTGAAGACTACCTTCACTTACCACAAGGCTCTGAAATTATTTGTGAATTCCTAAGGGACTCAGAAGAAAAACTTTAACACCTGGAAGTTAAACAGCCTCATACTCAATAACCAGTGGGTCTGAGATGAAATCAAGGAGGAAATCAAAAGGTTCCTGGAAACAAATGACAATAAAGACACAAACTATCAGAACTTATGGGACACAGCAAAAGCAATACTGAGAGGAAAATTTATAGCTTTGCAAGCACACATAGGAAGGAAGAAGGAGCTTACCTGAGTAGCTTAATGACACAGCTAATAGAACTAGAAAGTGCTCAACAAAAGGACCCAAAAATAGGGAGACAGAAGGAAATAACAAAGCTGAGAGCAGAAATCAACAAGGTGGAAACCCAAAAAAGAAAAATTCGAAAGATCAATGAAAGCAGAAGTTGGTTCTTTGAAAAAATAAACAAGATTGATAGACCACTGGCAAACCTAACAAAGAAAGAGAGAAACTTGATAACTTGTATCAGAAATGAAAAAGGAGAGATCACTACTGATATGACAGAGATTAAAACGGTAATCAGAAACTACTTTGAGAAACTCTACACCACTAAAAATGAGAACCTGGAAGAAATGGATAAATTCTTGGACTCTTATAATCTTCCACGGTTTAGCATATCTAAACACCCCCATAACCATTGATGAAATTAAAACGGTAATCAAAGGTCTGCTGAAAAACAAAAGCCCAGGCCCAGATGGTTTCACTAATAAATTCTTTCAAACTTTCCAAGAGGAACTACTACCAATCCTGGCAAGAGTCTTTCATAAAATTGAACAAACGGAAACACTTCCAAATAGCTTTTATGAAGCCAACATCACCTTGATACCTAAATCAGACAGAGATGCTACAAGCAAAAGAAAATTACAGACCAATATCGCTGATGAATGCAGATGCAAAGATCCTCAACAAAATCCTGGCAAATAGGATTCAATGCCTCATTAAGAAGTTCATTTACAACGATCAAGTAGTTTTCATCCCAGGAATGCAAGGATGGTTTAAAATCTGTAAATCTATCAACTTCATACACAACATCAATATCAAGAAAAATAAAAACTGCACGATCATATCAATAGATGCAGAGAAAGCATTTGATAAGGTCCAATACCCATTCTTGATCAAAACTCTCAGCAAGATGGGAATGGAAGGAACCTTTCTCAATATAGTTAAGGCCATCTACCACAAGCTAGTGGCAAATATTATCCTCAATGGAGAAAAACTGAAAGCCTTCCCTCGAAATTCTGGCACAAGGCAAGGCTGTCCTCTCTCACCACTCCTATTCAACATAGCACTGACATTACTTGCTATAGCGATTAGGCAAGAAAAAGATATCAAGGGAATCCAGATAGGAAAGGAAGAAGTCAAGCTCTCACTGCTTGCAGATGACATGATACTCTACTTAGAAAACCCTAAAGACTCTACCAAAAAGCTTCTAGAAACAATAGACTCATATAGCAAGGTGGCAGGCTACAAAATTAGCACACAAAAATCAATGGCCTTTCTATACACCAAGAGTAATAAGGATGAAATAGACATTAAAAAAACAACCCCATTCACAATAGTGCCACACAAACTCAAATATCTTGGAATCAACTTGAGTAAAAATGTGAAGGACCTATAGAAAGAAAATTATAAAGCTCTGCTCCAAGAAATAAGTGCAGGCATGTGAAAAGGGAAACACATACCCTGCTCATGGATTTGCAGGATTAACATCATCAAAATGGCAATACTCCCCAAGGCATTATACAGATTTAATGCGAACCCTCTAAAGATACCCATGACATTCTTCAAAGAAGTGGATCAGGCACTTTTAAAATTCATTTGGAACAATAAACACCCTCGAATAGCTAAAGCAATCATTGGAAAAAAGAATACGGGAGGAATTATTTTCCCCAACTTTAAACTGTACTGCAAAGCAATAGTTATCAAAACAGCATGGGATTGGAATAAGGACAGGCCCTCAGATCAGTGGAATAGGCTTGAATACTCAGAAAATGTTCCCCAGACATACAATCACCTAATTTTTGATAAAGGAGCAGGAAATCCTAAATGGAGCAAAGAAAGCCTCTTCAACAAGTGGTGTTTGCACAACTGGATAGCCACTTGCAAAACATTTAACTTAGACCCTAAGCTAACATCATGTACGATGGTAAAATCCAAATGGATTAAAGACCTCGATATCAGATCCCAAACCATAAGATATAGAGCAACACATAGGCAAAACACTCCCGGACATTACAGGCATATTCAAGGAGGAAACTGCACTCCAAGCAAGTGAAAACAGAGATTAACAGATGGGAATGTATTAAGCGAAGAAGCTTCTGCACCTCAAAGGAAATAGTGCCCAGGATACAAGAGCCACCCACTGAGTGGAGAAACTATCTCACCCAATACCCATCAGGATAAGGGGGCTAATCTCCAAAATATACAAGGCACTGACAGAACTTTACAAGAAAAAAAATATTTAATCCCATCAAAAAATGGGGAGAAGAAATGAACAGACACTTTGACAAAGAAGAAATACAAATGGCCAAAAGACACATGAAAAAGTGCTCCACATCACTAATCATCAGGGAGATGCAAATCAAAACAACGATGAGATACCACCTCACACCACAGAGAATGGCACACATCACAAAGAATGAGAACAAACAGTGTTGGCGGGGATGTGGAGAGAAAGGAACTCTTATCCACTGCTGGTGGGAATGCCGTCTAGTTCAACCTTTATGGAAAGCGATATGGAGATTCCTCCAAAAACTGGAAATCGAGCTCCAGTTCGATCCAGCTATACCACTCCTAGGAATATACCCTAGGAACACAAAAATACAATACAAAAACCCCTTCCTTACACCTATATTCATTGCAGCACTATTTACCATAGCAAGACTCTGGAAACAACCAAGATGCCCTTCAACAGACGAATGGCTAAAGAAACTGTGGTACATATACACAATGGAATTTTATGCAGCTGTCAGGAGAGATGAAGTCATGAAATTTTCCTATACATGGATGTACACGAATCTATTATGCTGAGTGAAATAAGTCAGAGAGAGGGAGAAAACGCAGAAACTGTCTCACTCATCTATGGGTTTTAAGAAAAATGAAAGACATTCTAGCAATAATAACTTTCAGACAGCCAAAAGGAAAAGAGCTGGAAGTTCCAGCTCACCACAAAGAGTGATGAGTTTATGTTAGAGAAATAAGTACATTTTGAACTGTCCTAATAATGAGAATGTATGAGGGGAAATGGAGGAGCCTGTTTAGAGTACAGGCGGGGGTCAGGTGGGGAGGAGGGAGACTTGGGGACATGGTGATGGGAATGTTGCACTGGTGATGGGTGGTTGTTCTTTACATGACTGAAACCGAAACACAATCATGTATGTAATCAAGGTCTTTAAATAAGAAAAGAAAAGAAATATGAAAATATAAATTATGACTAGCATTCAGACTAAATATAAGCCTTATAAAATAGCAAGAATAATGTGGATATATTTCTCAGCAGAAATTATTAAACTTGTAAAAAACAAGTTTAATCATCTCATATACTTACAGTAACAAAAGATATAATATGCTATAATATGTAATTAATCAAAAAAAACAACTAGTCATATTATTTGACCCATACACATATAATTGACTGACTGATACACTTAGAGCAATATTAATAGGATAGCAGACAATGTACTGAGGCAATAGTACAGTTGGGAGGATGCTTGCTTTGAACCTGATTTCCTACATAGTCCACGGTGTCCTGCCAGGAGTAATCCCTAAGCATAGAGTCAGGAGTATGCCGTGAGCACCACTAGACCTGCCCTCTATCCAAATTACAAGCAATTGCATAACTACATACGCATTTAAAAGAACTAAAAACTATGAGTAACTTTACTATCAAAATATGGAATTATAAAACTTCAAAAAGAAAATCTCTTATGCATTGCTCTATTAAAGCAATTCTTAAATGTAAAGCACAGATCAGTTGATAAACTGTAATTTGTTAATATCAATTCAGGCTATTTAAATGACATTTCTTTTTTTTCATTTTTTTAAATGACATTTATATAGATGATAAATAATCTTTAGCCTTTGATTTAAAGAAGACAATTAGACATATGCAACCAAATTGTAAAGCATTGCATTCATAGCAAAAAAACTCAGAGTTAAACTTCTGTAAAATGAGAGCATAAATATTTTAGATATTAAATATATAATTTAGTGAATTGGCAGAGATTTTTTTTGGAAGGTTGGGGTGCTTACCTGGCCATACTCCAGGATTTTTCCTGGCTTTGCACTCATGATCATTCCAGGTTGTGTTCATGGTATCATATTCATGTTTGAATCAGAATATGCCATTTAAAATGTGCACACCTTACCCTGTAATATCTCTTTCTCATTTTGCTTTGCTCTCTATTTCTTTCTCTCTGTTTGGTATTTCAGTCACAACTGGAGGTGCTCAGGGATTACTCCTGGTTTTGTGCTCAGGGATAATTTCAACAGTGTTTAGGGGATCCTATAGGATTCTGCGGAATAAATCTATTTGGCCACTTGCAGAGCAAATGCCTGATAGCTGTGCTATCACTCACCCCCCATCTTGCTTTTCTTTAAGCGAATAATACGCCAGCATAAAGAAAAGTTAAATATGTATATGTAATTTTAATTAAAATAGTGAAAACTGGATGAATTTTAACAGAAGAGGAATATCTGTTGTCATTGTTGAAAGAAACAGATGACATAAAGAGAAAAATATACATACTCATGGATTCAAAATGGAATCATACATAAAGCAATATGCACATTTAATGTAATACCTCTCAAAATACCCATGGAACTGTTTTCTCTCTTTATCTTTCTCTTTCCCATAAAATATACATGACACCTGAAAATATGCATGAATGCAATAACTTGACAAAGTACTCCTGAGGGGAAAAAATAAAATAATTGACTTCAAACTATACTACACAATGATGCACTCCTTCAACCTTTATTTTGTCAAACATATTAAGGATTAAGGATATGTCACTGATAGTAATACAAAATTAGGGTTACTAATTTTGTTTTTCGAAACAATGAATATAAACAAGAAGATATCAATGAGCCAACGATAGTCAAGATGTAGTGTGCAGGGAGGTAGGAGAAGGGTTTGCATTTCCTTTGAATGCTGCCAACTGAGCTTAATGCTGAGCATGGAGCCAAAATGTTTGTGATTATTAGAATTCTAATGAATAAAAGCTTTAATAATGAAGCTTATACAGATTCATGAGAAACTGGTTATGAAAAAAAACTAAAAATATATAAATTTTACATATTGAAGAGATAGATTTGATCTGATGTTAACTTTATTGGTGGTGGAGGTGACACACATAGTGGAGCTTTATGTTATTTCAGAATGTGTTCATGAGTGACCACTGGCAATGTTCTGGGGATGATATCTGTTACTGGAGACTTGAACTAGTGTGAAGTATTATGGAAAACAAGAACCTTAGAATGTTAGTCTCCTCTTTGTCCATTCCATGAACAAGTCCATCAATGCCCCATCAATGCTCACACTGTTTAATTATACATAACTGAAGGTTCTAATAAATGGGAAATGACCTATTCTGTCAAACATGCTCCTCTTATTAACTATAAGACAAAAGTATGAACTGGTTTGGCTCTTCAAATACTGAACAGATAATTAGAAATTGACAAAATATCTAAATTTTTTAGATCCCTACATACTGAATTCAATGTATTTTAAATTTATGCTTCTATTGAGTAGCATCGCTATATGGTTTCTTAATAACAATTATATTAAACCCCTTCTAAATTCTATTTATTTTTGTTTTCTTTTGTATTTTGAGCCACTACAAATATGCTTTTGGGCTTTTCCTGGATCTTCCTCAGAGAGCATTCTTGCTGGACTCAGGGGGTTCATATGGAGTATTAAAGATCTCATTTGGAAGTATATTGCCCTTTTTTTTTAATATTTCTGAACCCCTTAAAGACTGCAGTAGAGCAATGTTCTCTAAGAGCTTGAAAACAGTGGTGAGCTCTGTGATGATGACTCGCTGATCATATTATCTTTTCTAGATAATTTTCCTGATAAATTACGTTTATGACACCTATACCTTTAATCTATCACCTTAGAAAGCATATAGTAATATTTCTAATTGCCTTGACACAGTGATTACTCAGGTAAGAATAACATTTAAAATTCATCATTTTGGTGCTAGTCACCATGACCACCTTCCTTGAATAGATACTTCTTCTTAATGTAACATATTATTTAAAAATTAGGCTATTAAAATCGATCATCACTTTATCATAGCTCTATCTCTTAGTAAATTTGTATTAGAAATACGTATATTTTATTTTAGAATGTAAGAGATATTATTATTCATCCTTAACTAGGCACATCTAGTTGCAGGTAGAAAGAAGTTAAATTATGAAAATTCTTGTAATAGCAAGTAAATTATAACAGAAAGTTGGGGCTATGATTTCCATTGTGTTAGTTTGTTATTTATTTTGTATATATATAACTTCTATATATATACATTTATATATACGTATGTATATATAACATATATACATTATGTACCTATTTTATTGATAGATATATTATAATATAATTTATAATATTATAAATTATATTATATTATAATCATTCACTTATTAATAGTAATGACTAATATCTATAAACTTAGTAATCTGAAAAATGCTAGAAATAAAATAAACATCTTGCACCATTTACTTCTTATGCTTCAGACTAAAAAAGTAATGGGATGCTCATAAAACACTCATTTTATTCTAAACTTTAAAAAAGTAATTATGGAGCATGTAATAACAGTTGATATGAGTTGACCTGCCATCAGAAAATGATTGTCACTTTCAAATAAATTTTTATGTATTTAATATTCAAAGAATTTTACTGGACTCAGAAAAAAACACTATATATATTATGAATCTCAAAGGAAATTTGACTAAGTTTTGTATAGAAGATAATAATTAAAATATAAATCTTCTTGGAAGGGTTTCAAGGTTCCTGGTCAGAGGTTCAATGCAATAGGCACAAGAATGGCAGTGATTATTAGTAAGGCCTAGTGGTGCTGGAGATTACAAGCTAACCCAGTGGTAGTAGTAAACTTCTAGGACTTTACCCAGTGGTGCTTGAGGACTTTAAAGATTGTAGCAATGATAATGTCTGTGCACCATGTGGTGCATGGTAGGCATGTGTCATAATCAATTTAATATCTGCTCAGCTCAAATCTGGTCTATTTATGAAAAGTATTTTCTTATGTTTTCTGTTTCTTTTTAAAAATGCCTTAAAATAATTTTCTCCTATGCTGTGTACCAGATATAGCATTTGATTTTTCTTTTTACCTGGCAAAGATCAGTGGCTCATTGTGATCTATTTGATAAACAAAATAAGGGTTGCTTGAATCTGGTTTTAATATGGGTTGCTTGAATCTAGTTTTAATAAGGGTTGCTTGAATCTAATTTTAATTTAATATCTCTTTATGCATTTGTATATATGCATATATATTTCTATGGTAATAGACTCTCACATACTATTCAAATAGTTTGTGGGGCTATTATAATAGTAAATTCAATATAATGGTTTTAACTTTTTATTGAAATTCCTTACTTTTCCTTCATTTCCAATGTTTTAATAACGTGTATTTAGGTATGTATTCAGCATTTCCATTCTCCACACACTTTAGTGAATTCAATGTTATATCTACTTCATTAAATTTTACTTCATACTAAGCTTAACTTTACAAAAGAAGACTAGGTTGAAAATAATATGTTTCAGTTTGGGCTACTATAAGCCCTAAAATGTTTAAAAAAGAATAGCTGAGGTATTTATTGTCACCAAATATATGTCACACAATTCAAACTGTTAAAATCTGATTAGGCGGGGCCGTAGAGATAGCATGGAGGTAAGGCATTTACCTTTCATGCAGAAGGTCATCGGTTCGAATCCCGGCGTCCCATATGGTCCCCCGTGCATGCCAGGAGCAATTTCTGAGCACGGAGCCAGGAAAAACCCCTGAGCACTGCCGGGTGTGACACACACACACACACAAAAAAAAAATCTGATTAGGCTTCATAAGTCACTAATGACATAAGATTCACTGCCATTGGTTATGTCAAAGAGACATTTAATTTGTCAGATATTGAGGCTTTATATCTGCTACTTATATCTATAATTCCTTGGAATGATACTTTGTAAGAGGTATTTCTCTGTCGTGAAAATGATAAATTTGGGCACAAAATTTATTTTTCAAATAGAAAAGACAATTGAATATCATTTTTAGAGAAATCTTGATTGAGTTATCTTTAAAATTAAGTTTAGTATAGTTAGAAACTATACCAACTTCAGCAATTTATTCTCTATATTATTAAAATAATTTTATATTTATGTGTAACTTATATTTGTTTTAAATGCTTTCTTAGCTTCTATAGGAAACTAACATTTAACAAAAACCACTTCCTATGAACAGGTTTTACTCTAGCACTTTGAAGTTCCTGCCCCAGTATAACTTACCCACATACCACACTGAAAAGACCAATACTAAAGTTTTTACCATGAATTTCTAACTGGAACAAAACAACTTCAGCTAAATCTCTGTCATACATTTAAACTGGTAAGTGTGTCTTTGTTTTTAGTTTTATCTATCATTTCTGTGGGCTCTGAGTTCAGGGATTACTTTTAGCAAAGCTCTGGGGATCATATAAGGTACCAAGAATATAATCTGGTTCAGCTGTTCGCAAAGCAAGTGGTCTACCAACTGTAGTATCTCTCCAGCCGCAAGTGTGTCAAACCGTAATAGAGCTGACTTCTTTGACTTATGAGGTATGCTAATATCTAAAATAATTCATTATCCATGGAGAATGTTGTACACATAATAGTAAATGTAGATCAGTAACATTAAATCACTTATAATTTAAAAGAGAATAACCTATTTTCTGTTATTTAAAGTTAAACCATACAGGAACTTTATTATTTCTTACAAAACTTGGAGTGCAAGCAGTTCAAAGTATCAAGCATTAGCTGCCTGGTTGTTTCTGCCATTTATCCTCTGCTATTACTTGCGTTCATGGTGAAACAGAGCTACCAAGCATGCATCCAGAGGGGGTCATATTCAAGGAGAGGTACAAGAGGAAACTAGCAGATAATCATGGCAGTGCTTTTGTTATACCATTGAAAAGTAATGTTTGGGGTGACTTAGCAGAATTCATTTTCTTTGATGAAGAGTCTAGAAGTCAAATATCAAGCTGGTTGGTAATCTTAATTCATTCAGAGGGTTGTGAAAGGAAGGATCTATTTCAGGGTCTCTATTTGTTGTTGTTGTTGTTGTTGTTGTTGTTTTTATTGAAACCATTGTAATTTACAAAGTCCTTCATAGTAGAGTTTTCAGACATACAGTTTATCAGGATCAATGCCTACTACCAGTGTCCAACTCCAATGTGTACCTCCACCAATGTTCCTCAGTGCATTCCATGCCACTCTACCTTTCTAACCCTCCCCCCACCTGCCAATGTAACAAGCTAATTTTAATTTAAATTGTTAAAGTGTGGGTCTCTTGATTCCAATTTTGTTGCTTGGCTTGTATATTTGTTTCTATCCTTTTAACACTAACAATGTACCTGAGACCACTTGGCCCCTGCCATCATCTTTTCATATTGTGTTTCTCCTCTTCCACTCATTTTCTTTCCATCTCCTTGCTATACTCTTGGCCAAGGGCCTAAATTTCATATATGATATTATATCCTGTTTGCCAGTGAAGTTTCATGTGCTTTTTAACCTTGGTTTTCATCTAATTTGGTGGCAATAATTTTTTTCTTGCCCTTTACATTTCTTTTAATTAAAATGCCATAGATTTTCCATTTAAGTAAATATGATGGATACTCTACATGACTATTATGTGAAAATGAACAAAAACTAGACTTATTTAAAAATTACAAAGAGCAGCATAGGAATTTATAGATTGTTCAATAAAGCAAAATAATTTTCCCATTTCCTTGGCAAATAGGAAAGACTAATTCAAAGAAAATTTAAATTTATGTTTTCTATATTTATACTATATTCCTGTTAATGTTTTACAAGTCTAGATATTAGTAATGGTCAGTGAGTAACATATTATATTTCTTCCCTTTAAAATGAGTAGACATAATCTTTTGTAGCTGATTTACATATCTAATTTGGGTTTAGAATTTATACATATATTTAGTACTTTTGAAAAAAACATTTTCTTATTTCTAAAATGAAATATTAAATTATCTCACCAACTGCTGAAAATTTTAGTGAAGTAAGTCCTCATGAGAATTCATTATCAATAGGTAATGTATAATATGATTGCAAAAGATATGGCCATCTGGAGTGACAGAAGGCAAGTTAAGTAAAAATGAGAATTATTGAGTCTTTGAAGTAATTTAAGAAAAGCAAATCGAGGCCAAAATAATTCAGTTGCAACCCCAGCAAGGTCAAAATTGATTAAAGTATATTTAATAAATGTGCTACAAATGCACGAAGAGCAAAACAAGGGTAACAAAATTGTAGATTTGAATATATATACCTATATATATATATATATAATTTAATGTCACAATACTACTAAAATCTAATGGATTAGACAAGGTTATAGCAATTGGAGCTGTTCTTTTAACAGAATAAAATGGAAAATCAATAGTTAGAATCTCATAAAACAAATGGAAAATGACAATTTTAAAATAACTGTAATAAGTTACTTAAAGGTAAAAGAAAAGATGATTATCTATATTAACACTTTGTCCATGCTACTTCATTTACTTATTTGTTTGTTTTGTTTTGGGGTCACACCCGGTGGTGGTCAGGGGTTACTCCTGGCTCTCTGCTCAGAAATTGTTCCTGGCAGTCATCGGTGACCGTATTGGATGCCGGATTCTAATCATCATCCTCCCTGGACTGGCTGCATGCATGGCAAACACCCTTCAGCTGTGCTATATCTCTGGCCCCAGGCTACTTCATTTATGTAGCCTGTTATCTCATACCTAACGAGTTCTATGTTCACTTTGACTATGTTAACACAGTTACACTTGATATTCATGGTTCTCATTTTTATCTAAAACCCTCTCTGAAAATTCAGTAACAATTACAAGAGTAAATTTTGGGGGCTTAACTAATCCAGAATGAGAGAATTGATATTAAATATGAAAAATATTGACAGTGTAATATTTTCATTTATGATCAAGTGCCATTTTAATCTAGTAAAATTATTAATTATCAAGTATTAGTGGTATGCAGTCATACCTGTTCTGAGAAAGAAAAATACAGTTGTTTGCCAATAGTTATATTATAACAAGTCTATAACAAATAAAACAAATACTATAGTTAGTGAATGCTAATAATACTAGCAGATGCTGTTGAAAGAAAACACTGCCTGTTTTGAATATATTCTATGATATTAACTATAGAAAAATATCAGTTTAAAATAAATAGATATTAATATAAACAGACAACTAATATTTAAATATCAGTATCTAGTGTAAGTTTTGTTTTTCTTTTGAATTATTACATTCAATTTTAAAATCAAGTCTTAGAGGGAAAATAATTTAGTTGCTGAAGTCACTTTTACCACATTTCAATCCGAGAACCTGCTTGATCATGTAATATTATAAAATTTATAAAAATAATATTATAAAAATTATAAAATTAAAATACATTATTCTAAAACAGAATAAAATACCTGTCAGAAGTTAGCTTAGAAGACTGATAAAATCGTTTCCGAAAACTGAGTCCATGTTCATTCAGCAGCATAAAAATACAACAGATATAGTTTTGTTTTGTTTTTGCTACTGCAAAAAGTTCTTAAAATTGAAAGGCTTCCTGCAATCAGAGCAATGAAAGTTTTTCTAACACAATTCAAAGATGACCTCAGTTAATTTGGTGATGATTTCTGATCCTAACACACTGAGCCACAAAATTTGAAGAAGATATTCTTGAACTGTAATGTTTCCAATGTCCTATTGAGTCAATAGTTGATATAACATGATATGACAGGAAATGTCATATAGTTGAAACTACATATTAATTTTGTCACTACTCAACTATTACTTGACTTACGGTCACATTGGATTAACTAAGATGAGAAGAAAGGAGTTTGGTTCCTTTATTTGCTTTAAAGCATGTACATTATCACCAATAATAAGATGAATAGCACCACAGAGATTTTTTTTTTAAATGATAAGTTCTATCATGAACAGCTTTCAGTCACTTTTCAAAGGCAACTATATATTTCCTACTTAGGCTTTGTTTTCTACGAAAAGAAAAACAAAACATCTCAAATACTTATTCTTTTATATTTTACATGCTTCTTCTGAATGAAGCATTAAATTATATGTTCTGAATATATTACTATACTCATTTTATGACAAAATCTTTCCCTTGGCCATGATTTGTAAGCCCACAACCAACCTGAATATTATCAATTTAATAAATATGTTTTGGGACAAAATTGTTTTACTTTCTCTCAGACTCTATATTTTCCCAAAATCTAAATTGTCTTTATCTCATACTTAGCTCCTAGCAAAGTTATACTTTTCTGCTAATGCTTTAGATTGAAATGATATAATAACAATAAATTTAAGATCTATCTATTTTTTTCCTATCAAGTAGATAGAATAGTAGTTGCCTATCACCTTCCACCATGATGGTTAAAATATATATAGAAAGCACAAATGGCAATAGATATAATGTAATAGAGGCAATAAATTTCTTTTTTTTTTATTTTTTTTTATTTTTAATTATGAGAACAAGGATGCAAAGAAAGAGGACAAGGTAAAGTTACAGTGGAAGGACAATACATAACATAATTCTCAGAAGTCCCCTTGCTGATATCCCAACTTTGAAATTTCATCCAAAGAACATTAAGATTGTAACACACTATAATATTTCTTAACAGCACACAAGGCAATCTAAAGCCATAAAACTTACATAACTCCTTAAACATTACAGGCATAGCATTTTTTTTACATTTCCATATTCATGCATATTAGCTTAAGTTGACCTCAAATCTTAACTGGGTTCTTTTTAAGGATTAGAGTCAAAGGAGCACAGCAAAAATGGTGTTAGAGTGGCAATTGTTGTTTGCATAGGCCCACCAAAATATGAGGGACATGGAAAGAAATAACCTTGGCCTAAATACAAAAAGACCCGATCCCTGAAGGTTCCTGGCACAAGACCAACTCTAGGCTCCAGGCAAGCTAGATCGTCCAATCCAAGACATTGTCTGTAGTGCCAACACACTTATATTTTTCACACAGTCTCTGTTGTTGGTATCAAGCTTCTGTATTTAAGATCCTGGAATCTGTATATCCAACATTGAAGTCAGGATGTGGAGCGTCCTCTGGTTTCACCTTACAATCAAAGAGCAATGCAGGGAGCCCTGTCCTGTAAGCAAATCGTTGTTGTTGTTAAGTCTTCTCAGTGTTAATGGAAGTCTCTTTTGAGCAGGACAATGTCTGAGCAGTGTAGAGTCTTCCTTGGTAGAGGATTGCTTCCAGGTGATGCTATAGACCAGCCTGGATGTTTTGTGGATGGCTTCCCTGGTTCAGGGAAATGCCCTTTCTTCTGAGGTCTGTGCCAGGTCGTTATGTCAATGTTCAGGGTGTAAGGTCACTTTGCACTATAAGATTTGTCTGTACCAATCTCTATTAGATAGGATCTTATTTATATGTATAGTATTTTCTCATTTTAATGTGCCTATGCAAAAAAGGAGCAATGCCACGTGGTGTTCTTGGCCCATAAGGGGGTGATAAGAACAATTATGGTTCAATCATAAGCATTAATCTGGGGGGACTCTTTCTCTAAGATTCCTTGTTAAACAGCTCAAAAAGAGAAGGAGAAAAGCAGTTAGAATCATCACTATATAAGACAACATTTAGTAAGAATTATAGCTGTCAGAAAAAAAAAAACAAAATATTCTAAAGAAATACGTGTCCATTTTATGTATCTTGAAACAGTTTGGGGTTGTTACACACAATGCACGGCTTTGGTCTGTGATAACGCTTGTACACTACTGATTAAAAAGAGTAATGTAGATTAGAGATGTTTGGGGGGGGATAGAGAGTAAAGGAATAAAAAAGAGCTTTGTAGGGATGTGGGAAAGGGCACGATACAAAATAAAGATTCTGGATACGTAAAACGTAACATAACAATAGGAATACTCTTAATATATGAAGTACGCGCGGGGGCTAGCAGTTTTGGGATGCATAGGGCGGGATTTCTCCCCCCCCCTCCCCCCAGGGCCCGATTAACCAGGCGTGGCCCTGAAGACCCACCAGGTTTGGGGGGATCTTGGCCCCCCTGGACTAGGAGTTCAGCCCAGGGGACCTGTGGCTAGCTGTCCTGCCCAGAGCCCCCAACATACCAGTCAAAGACCCAGAAATCCTGGCATGTGGAGTGGTCTGAGCCCAGCCGTGCCTCTGCAGTTTTGGGATGCATAGGGCGGGATTTCTCCCCCCCTCCCCCCAGGGCCCGATTAACCAGGCGTGGCCCTGAAGACCCACCAGGTTTGGGGGGATCTTGGCCCCCTGGACTAGGAGTTCAGCCCAGGGGACCTGTGGCTAGCTGTCCTGCCCAGAGCCCCCAACATACCAGTCAAAGACCCAGAAATCCTGGCATGTGGAGTGGTCTGAGCCCAGCCGTGTAGAGGCAATAAATTTCTGATAAATGAGGAACACATTTTGTAAACACATATCAGAATTGCTTCAGTCTCATTTCTAGTAATATAAAAATTAGAATCATGGAAAAAACTAGCACATGCTCTTATTTTTTTATATAAATTAAAATATTTATTTGCCTTTTTATTTTATATTTTTGCCACCTAAACATTGTTCAGACTATCCAGGGGCCCCAGCTAGTGATTCTTTTTTTTGTTTTTGTTTTTGTTTTTTGGGGGGGGCCACATCCGTTGATGCTCAGGGTTTACTCCTGGCTAAGCACTCAGAAATCGCCCCTGGCTTGGGGGGACCATATTGGATGCCAGGGGATCAAACCACGATCTGTCCTTGGCTAGTGCTTGCAAGGCAGACATCTTACCTCTAGCGCTACCTCGCTGGCCCACATCTGGTGATTCTTGACTAACCTGGGAAACAGTCAATGCAAAGACCTAAGAATGCAGTATCAATTGCATCACTTGGCCACCCTTGTGGTGCTTTTGGGCTTCTTGGGTTATACCTAGTGGTGCTTAAGGGAACACATGATGTTATGAATTAAACTTGGGCAAGCATTATGTAAGGCATGCAAGGCATGCAAGACATGCAAGGCATATTTTTGATGCATTATAAATGGTCAACCTGTTTATAAATGACTTAAATAGTTCCAAGAAAATAAACTTGGTATACACATACCAATAAAATAATATAGAAAATATTGTCATGTTTGGTATGAAAATCTCTTAAGTTTTACAGAAAAAGGTAATATAGTCCAATACGAGAAGAAAAATAATATAATAAAAAAAACTGAGAAAGGTCAGGAGCGGTGGCACTAGTGGTAAGGTGTCTGCCTTACCCACACTAGCCTAGGACAGACCATTGTTCGATCCCCAGGAATCCCATGTGGTCCCCCAAACCAGGATCAATTTCTGAGTGCACAGCTAGGAGTATCCTCTGAGGGTCACTGGTGTGGCACAAAAACAAACAAACAAAAAACAATTGAGAAATAATTGAGAGAGAGACAAGCAGATAGAGACATAGAGGCAGATGCAGAAAAGGGAGAGTGAGTGAAAAAGAGTGAGGAGAGAGAGAGAGAGAGAGAGAGAGAGAGAGAGAGAGAGAGAAAATCCAGTTGCCTTGCCTACAGCTTCATTTTGTCTCTGCATTCCCTGCCCCAGTCTGAATGTCTCAGTTTGTGAAATTTATTGTGACAAATTAACTAATACACCGGGCACTCCACACTTCTATTCCTGTATTACATGAGTTAGATAAAGGTTTTTATTTTGTTTTCATTTTATGTAGAGGGTATTCCTGTTGCAAAGTTAAAACTTGTTGAGTATACTCTGTAAGACATTACAAAGTAATGTCTCAAGATAAGATTCAAAACTGAACTCTGTTTTATTGAAATAAACATTTCACTGTAAAAGGAATGAAAATGAGTATAATAAAGTTGGAAGCTTCAAAAACGGTAAAGGGAAAAGTGCTACATTTCTTGCTTATTTCTTTGATTTTCTCAAATATGTATATGGTTAATAAAATTGAAAGGATAGAGAAAAACAGTTTAGAACTATTGACTACTAATAAATATTGTATCACATTTTTTCATTTTTTATTATATATTTTACATATCTATAAATAAAAAGCACTATGATTTACCTTTATAATTTATTTGCAAATGTTAAACCATCCTTGAATGCTTATAATGAACCCTATTTGATTATGGTATTATGATTTTTATATGTTGTTAAATTTAATTCTCTAAAATTTGGTTGAGTTAGATTTTTGAATTGATGACAATTAGAGAAATTTACAACAGTGTGGTATTGGAATAAAGATAGATCCTCGGATCAGTGGAATAGACTTGAGTATTCAGAGAATGTTCTCCAGACATACTCATCAATTAATCTTTGATAAAGGGATAAGAAATCCAAAATGGAGCAAGGAAAGCCTCTTTAACAAGTGGTGTTGGCACAACTGGTTATCCACTTGCAAAACAGCTAATTCAGACACCCAGCTAACACTATGCACAAAGGTCAAATCCAAATACATTAAAGACCTTGATATCCAGCCTGAAACCATAAGGTATATAGAACTACACATAGGTAAATTACTTCATGACAATGAGACTAAAGGCATATTCAAGGGGGAGACAGCACTCTACAAACAAGTGGAAGCATAGATAAACAGATTGGACTATATTAAGCTGATAGCTTCTTCTGCACCTCAAAGAAAATAGTACCTAGTATACAAAAGCTACCTATAGATAGGAGAAAATATTCACCTAATATCCATCAAATAAGGGGCTAATATCAAAAATATACAAGGTACTGATAGAACTTAACAAGAAAAAATCTAACTCCATCAATAATGGGGAGAAGAAATGAACAGACACTTCCTCAAAGAATAAATACAAATGGCCAAAATACACAATAAAAAATGCTCCACATCACTAATCATCATGGAGATGCAAATCAAAACAACAATAAGGTACCATCTCACACCACAGAGACTGGCACACATCACAAAGAACAAGAACAATCAGTGCTGGTAGGGATGTGGAGAGAAAGGAACACCTATTCACTGCTGGTATGGAAACAATATGGAAATTCCTCAAAAAACTGGACATTGAGCTCCCATATGATCCAACTGTAGCACTTCTAGGGAAATAACCCAGGAACACAAAAATACAATTCAAAAATCTCTTCCTCACACCTATATTCATTGCAGCGCTATTTACAATAGTCAGACTCTGGAAACAACCAAGATGCCCATCAACAGATGAATGGCTAAAGAAACAGTGGTACATATACACAATGGAATATTATGCAGCTGTCCGGAGTGATAAAGTAATGAAATTTCCTATAGGTTTATGTACATGGAATCTATTATGCTGAGTGAAGTAAGAGGGAGAGAAATAGACACAGAATAGTCTCACTCATATATGGGTTTTAAGAAAACTTAAGGACAGTATTTTAATAATGCCCAGAGACAATAGAGATGAGGGCTGGAAGGACTGGCTTACAATATGAAGCTCACCACAGAGTAGTGGTGCAGTCAGGAAAATAACTATACTAACAACTATCAGGACAATGTGGGAGAGAAGTAGAATGCCTGTCTTAAATACAGGCAGTGGTTGGGAAGGAGGGAGGGGGCATTGGTGGTGGGAATTTTACACTGGTCAAGGGGGTTGTTGTGTTTTTGACTAAAACCCAACTACAATCATGTTTGTAATTGTGGTGCTTAGATAAAGATTTTATATATAAAAGAAAAAATTCTCCAATAAAACAAAATATCAAGGTAAAAAAATTTCCTCATAGTATCTCTGCTTTGGATATTTGTGCAAAGTTGCTTTATAGCAGCTATCAAAAAGGAATGCTATTTCTTTAATAGCTTGGAAGAACTTAAGGAGTAAAAGTAATAAATCTAACTCATATGTGATACTATCTGAATCAGGAATTTCTTTTACTGGCTGTTGCAAGGGTAGTTTTAATTTTCTTGCTTATAATAAGCCTGTTTAGTTCTAATCCTTCATCCTCCTTCAGATCTTGCATGTTATTTCATTTATAAAAGTATGTAATCTCTGAGACCAGTAGGTGTTGCAGAACGGTAAGGCATCTGCCTTGCCAGGTCTAGATTAGGATGGACTGAGATTACATCACCTGGTGTCCCATATGGTACCTCAAGCCTGGAGTGATTTTTGAACTCAAAGCCAGGAGTAACCCCTGAGCTTCTCCGGGAGTGCCCCCCCAAAACAAAACACAACAAAATGTATGTAATTTCTTCTAAACTTTTTAGTTTAACAACATAACATTGTTGTAACCTCTCATAATATCTTGAACTTCTAAGGGTATGTTGTAATTTCTTATATTTCACCAGGGATTCTATTTACTTAAGCATTTATTTGGTTTTGGAAATGTTTATTTTGTTTCACTTGGGGCTGCGGATATTATTTAAACTGTAGCTCCACCAATGAACTGAAGTACTAGGATTTTATGTTGGGCTGATTTTATTGTCAAGAGAATCAGAACCTGTGGCTCTCTATGCTAATTTGCAGTAGGTTGATGATAGATGTTTGCTATGAGTATCAGCCATAAATATCATGCCTAATTTATATTATCCCTTAAAACGAGCTTTTAAAACAATAGAACTTTTAGTCGATGCAATATTTTTGGCTTGCACTTCTTTTGAGAGCAAATTTATGTTCCTTCATACCCTCTGTTTCCTATTCTTGTCTCCCCACTCTGATCACTCTCCTTATATTTTAAGTTAAATTTTATTCCTCATTCCATGGGAGATAATCTCCAGAGATAGTTGCACATGTATTACATTCTGAATAATTTTTATAAAATATTCTGTATTTAATTCATGTTTTGATGCAACTTTTGTTATGCCACAAAGGCTCTCATATTATTTCTTTTTATGTCATCTTGTCTTGATCTCGTCACTCTCCTCCAATTTCACTACTCCTGTCTTTGATTCCTATGTAGTGTATTTTTATATATTCTCTTTCATTATTGTGGTCTTAATTTCATTCATCTCTTGTCTTCCTGATTTAAGTGAACATCATTAAAACTGCTGCTCTGAAGTTGTTTTTCAAGTTTAATTAATTCTGCTGCACAGGCATTTTTTCAGTGTTTTGTATTGATCTAACAGTTGAGATGAATTCCTCTGTTTCCTCATTATGGTTTGTGAGCTATGTTTATTTTTATGGGTTAGGCTAGACAGCACTCTTTACCAGTACTGATGCAGTGATTTTTTTTTATAATTTAAGTAATAAGCCTATGGTGTTGACCTTTTTTTTAGGCTTCCTGAACTTTTATCAGCCTTCAGAAAGATAAAACATAAAGTATAAAAACAATACCTAAAGGCAGCAACAGAAAGGAACAAAATAATGATGTGATAACTTTGTAAATAATATCTAAATCTATTTATGCTGTTTTCACAATATTATCTAAGCTATAGGACCATAAAATAATTTTTAATTAAATAAGATAAGAAACATGGGATATCAAGAAAAACAATATTTGTGTTATAAGTGCTCTTGAAAGAGAAGAGTCAATTTTTTTATTTAAATAACAAATACTTGAACTACCCCAAACATATGAAAGAAAATAGACAATCTTGAAAACTCAGTTTTAATCAAAAGTCAACAGAGGTATACAAGAATACTTAAATGCAAGATTATTTAAATGCAAAATTTATTATTTTAATATGATTAATTAAATATTACTTTAATATTATGAGAAAAATCTATGAGAAAACAAAAAAAAATCAGTCTTCTGGAAAAGAGATACCCATAAACTGATTTCTCTATAAAGTTTTATAGACAAGAATAAATGATGTTGAAAATGCTTGTGGCAGAATCCCCCAACCAAGAAGTTTCTACACCGCTAATATAATACTGAAAAATAAAATAAATAATAAAAAACTTTATAGAAAAATAATAAAAGGAAGCCATAGTTTCTAAAATAGTTTTGTAAGATAAGCTAAAATATTTATATGAAACTCGGGCCGGTGAGGTGGCGCTAGAGGTAAGGTGTCTGCCTTGCAAGTGCTAGCCAAGGAAGGACTGTGGTTCGATCCCCGGGCATTGTCTCATATGGTCCCCCCAAGCCAGGGACAATTTCTGAGTGCTTAGACAGGAGTAACCGCTGAGCATCAAATGGGTGTGGCCAAAAAACCAAAAAAAAAAAAAAGAGTTATATGAAATTAAAACAATTGCAGCATAGAATATATCACAAGCAAGGGACCCCCGGCGTCCATGGTGAGTGCACTCTTTTAGGGCGCTCACACGTGGACGACCCGCAGCCGCCAGCCACCCTGCGCGCGACCCCCCCCCCATAGACTGCAGAGGCCAGCCGCGCCAACGGGGAGTAGGGACCCCCGGCGTCCATGGTGAGTGCACTCTTTTAGGGCGCTCACACGTGGACGACCCGCAGCCGCCAGCCACCCTGCGCGCGACCCCCCCCCATAGACTGCAGAGGCCAGCCGCGCCAACGGGGAGTAGGGACCCCCGGCGTCCAGGGTGAGTGCACTCTCCTAGGGCGCTCACAGGTGGACGACCCGCAGCCGCCAGCCACCCTGCGTGCGACCCCCCCCCATAGACTGCAGAGGCCAGCCGCGCCAACCGGGGAGTAGGGACCCCAGGCGTCCAGGGTGAGTGCACTCTCCTAGGGCGCTCACAGGTGGACGACCCGCAGCCGCCAGCCACCCTGCGCGCGACCCCCCCCCCCATAGACTGCAGAGGCCGGCTGGTTGGCACAGAGACCACACCACCCATTGCCTCAACTTCCAGGCCCCAGAGTTCATCCCACCTGACCCGAGCGTAGACTGGGGAGGACATTCCCTAGTACCTAGTGGGCCGGAGTCACCTGCCCAGCTGGGACAGGTGGGACGAATAGACTAGGTGAGCTTGGGCCTGCCCCCTGGACCTTTAGGTAACCTAGAGCAACCTAGCCCCGAGCCCCAGAGTGGACCAGAGACGCCCCCTAGGGCTGAGAGCAGCTACCGGGAGGGCTTGACTGGGGGAATTTCTTCCGCGGTAACTCGGAGGAGCAGAGCTTCATTGACCCCCAGATAAGGGAGGGAACAGAGAGTTAGGCTCAACAGCGCCCGCAACCAGTGTGGCCAGAAGCGGAACTACACCTGCTGACAGAAATTAAGAGGAAGACTGACTTCCAAGTAGTAGAGGAGAGGAGAAAAAGGAGAGGAGAAACAGTGCCCCCCACCACTGTGGTCAGGAAAGGGCCATTTCTAGCTGCCAACAAAAGGGGAAAACAACTAACCAGGCCACATAAAGAGTACAGGAGGATCAAAACCTCAACGAGTTCACCCAAAAGTCCCTCTAGAACCACCCTCAGGGAGGGAACCAACTCCCACACCACAGGGGATCAAAACAGGTGAAAATTAGAAGCACAGCACTCTAAAACACACCATTAAATACAAAGAAGTATGCGTAAATCAAGGAGATCACTAATATCTGGAGATATGGTGACAAACTCTTGCAAGCTTCCAAGTCCACCAAAACGCACAGATACACGCGATGAAGACCTAAAAGCAGCCATGAGGAAGGAAATGCAAGAATTAATAAAAGGAATGAGAGAAACCCTAGCTATCGAGTATAAGAAATCTATGGATGAACAAATCAGCCAAATTAAAGAAGAAATGTTAAAGAACATGAGAGATTCCATACAAAAAGAAGTGAAGGAATTAACAGACAAAGTAACAAGCCTTACAAGCAGAAACACAGAATTGGAGAAACACATTGAAGAACTCGAAGGAAAACTGCAAACAAAAAATGATCAAGAAACCAACAAAGAAATAAAAGGCAAAGCACTGGAAGGAAAGGTCCAGTATCTAATGAACAAGGACAAAAGAAACAACCTAAGAATTGTGGGTATACCAGAAGGGGAGGAAGTAGGGAAAGGGTAAGAACAAGTAAGTAGTCAGAGAGATAATAGCGGAGAACTTCCCCACCCTCTGGAAGGATACTGCAATGCCAATACAGGAAATAAAAAGAGTTCCCAATAAGATAGACTCCAATAAACAAACACCAAGACACATGGTAATCCAATTGGCAAAAAACAAAGAGAAAGAAGAACTCCTTAAAGCAATAAGGAAGAAAAGAAACCTCAAGTACCAAGGTAGGGACATAAGAATCAAACCAGATCTCCCATTTGAAATAATTCAAGCAAGAAGACAACGGAATGACATATTTAAACGACTGAATGAAAGAAATTTCCAACCTAGGGTCCAATACCCAGCAAAACTTACATTCATATGGGAGGATAGACTAAAAACATTCTCAAACAAGAACGAATTTGAACTATTTGTGCAAACAAAACCGATCCTAAACGACTTACTCAAAGACGAATTACACAATCCAAACCCCCGATTGTAACAAAAACCACCCTACACAACACAACTACACAACAATCCTCTCTCTCAATAATCTCCCTAAATGTTAACGGACTAAACTCTCCAATTAAAAGACACATAGTAGAGAACTGGATTAGGAAAAATAAACCGGACTTCTGCTGTCTGCAAGAAACACACCTACAGATGCAGGATAAGCACAGGCTTAGAATAAAAGGATGGAAAGTAATTATTCAGGCCAATGGAAAACAAAAAAGAGCAGGGACAGCAATTCTTATATCAGACCAAATTGCATTCAACCTCAAGAAAGTGATCAGAGACAAAGAGGGTCACTACTTACTGATCAGGGGAACATTAGATCAAGAAACACTAACCCTGGTCAATATCTATGCACCTAATGTAGAGCCAGCAAAATATGTGAGGCAACTACTGGCAAACCTGGAGAAACACATGAAGGGAAATGTGATAATAGCAGGGGACCTCAATACTCCACTATCACCACTGGACAGATCCACCAAACAGAAAAATAGCAAAGAAATAAGAGCTCTGAATGAAAAATTAGAAGATTTAGGGCTAATAGACTTATATAGAGCCCTCCACCCCCAGAAAGCAGAATACACATTCTTCTCAAGCCCACATGGAACCTTCTCCAGAATAGACCATATATTAGGATACAAAGCCAACCTATATAAGACCAGGAAGGTAAGGATCATTAGAAGTACCCTCTCAGATCACTATGCCACAGAGCTCAAAATTGAGGTCAAGAAGAAGCAATGGAGAAAAACTAATACCTGGAGATTAAACAACATGCTGCTCAACAACAGCTGGATCAAAGAACAACTCAAGGAAGAAATAAAAAGATTCCTTGAGACAAATGACAATGAAGAGACAACATGTCAAAATTTATGGGACACAGCAAAAGCAGTAATTAGGGGGAAACTCATAGCAATACAGGCCTATGTCAAGAATCAGGAAAATAACAAAACCAACAGTTTAAAAGATCACCTCAAAGAATTGGAACATCAGCAACAGAGAAGTCCAACCACATCCAGAAGGCAAGAAATAATAAAAACCAGAGCAGAAATAAACAACATAGAAACCAAGAAAACAATACAAGAAATCAATGAGACCAGGAGTCGGTTTTTCGAAAAAATAAACAAGATAGACAAACCACTGGCAAAACTCACCAAAAAAAAAGAGAGAAAACACCCAAATCAGTAGGATCACAAATGAAAGGGGAGAGATTACAACAGAACCCCAAGAAATACAACATATCATGAGATCATATTATGAACAACTATACTCAACTAAGCTAGAGAACCCAGTAGAAATCGATAGATTCTTGGAAAAACACCCTCTTCCAAGACTGGAAAAGGAAGATCTAGAAATCCTAAACAGACCAATCACCTCAGAGGAAATTGAAGATGTAATTAAAAAACTCCCTAAGAACAAAAGCCCAGGCCCAGATGGATTTACAGGTGAATTCTATCAAACATTTCAAGAAGACTTACTACCACTTTTCCATAGGCTCTTCCAAACCATAGAAAAAACAGGAATCCTCCCCAACTTCTTTTATGAGGCTAATATCACACTCATTCCCAAAGAAGGCAAAGACACTACCAAAAAAGAAAACTACAGACCAATCTCACTAATGAACATAGATGCAAAGGTACTCAATAAAATATTAGCAAACCGAATCCAGCACTTCATCAAAAAGATCATACATCACGATCAAGTGGGATTCATCCCAGGAATGCAAGGTTGGTTCAACATACGCAAATCAATCAACATTATACACCACATCAACAACATGAAAGACAAAAACCACATGATCATATCAATCGATGCAGAGAAGACATTTGACAAAATCCAACATCCTTTCATGTTAAAGACACTCAGCAAAATAGGGTTAGAAGGAACCTTCCTCAAGATAGTTACAGCTATCTATGAAAAGCCTACAGCCAACATTATACTCAATGGTGAGAAACTAGAAGCATTCCCACTAAGATCAGGAACTAGGCAAGGCTGTCCACTCTCTCCACTCTTATTCAATATAACCTTAGAAGTCCTAGCAATAGCAATCCGACAAGAGAAGGAAATCAAAGGAATTCAAATTGGGAAAGAGGAACACAAGCTATCTCTCTTTGCCGAAGATATGATGATATACATCGAAAACCCTAAAGAGTCCACAGTAAAACTCCTAGAAACAATTAACCAATACAGCAAAGTGGCTGGTTACAAAGTCAATACACAAAAGACAGTAGCGTTTCTATATACAAACAATGAAGTTGAGGAGAGAGAGATTAAAAATACAATTCCATTTAAGATAGTATCAAAAAATATCAAGTATCTAGGAATCAACCTTACAAGAGAAGTGAAAGACCTATACCAGGGAAACTTCAAAACACTCCAGAAAGAAATTGAAGATGATCTAAAGAAATGGAAGAACATCCCATGCTCATGGATAGGTAGAATTAACATAATCAAAATGACTATCCTACCCAAACTCCTATATAGATTTAATGCAATCCCTATCCAAATCCAGACACAATTCTTTAAAGAATTAGAACAAGCATTTACAAAATTCATCTGGAACCACAAAAGACCCAGGATAGCCAAACAAATACTGAAAAACAAGAAGCTGGGAGGCATCTCCTTACCTAACTTGAAACTATACTATAAAGCCATAGTAATCAAAACAGCATGGTACTGGAACAGAGACAGGACATCAGACCAGTGGGTCAGAACAGAATTCCCAGACATAAACCCCCAGGTATATAGCCAACTAATATTTGATAAAAGAGGCAAGAATCTGAAATGGAACGAAGAAAGCCTATTCAACAAATGGTGTTGTACAACTAGAAAACCACATGTACGAAAGTGAAAATCAACCCATACCTTACTCCTTATACAAAAATCAACTCAAAGTGGATCAAAGACCTTGAAATCAGACCCGAATCCATAAAGTTTATTGAGAATAAAATAGGCAGAACACTCAAAGACCTATATATCAAAAAGGTCTTTGAGAATGGAGCACCAATGGCAAGAACGTTAGCATCAAATATAAACAAATGGGACTACATCAAACTAAAAAGCTTCTGCATGGCAAAAGAAACCCTGCTTAACGCAAGAAGACAGCTAACAGAATGGGAAAAAATCTTTTCACTCGACATATCAGATAAAGGGCTGATATCTAGAACATACAAAGCACTCAGAAAGCTGAGCCCCCCAAAACCAAACAAAGCTATAAAAAAATGGGGAGACGAAATGAATAGACACTTCTCTGAGGAAGACAGAAGGATGGCCAACAAACACATGAAAACATGCTCACCTTCACTCATCATCAGGGAGATCCAAATCAAGACAACAATGAGATACCACCTTACACCAGTGAGGATGGCCCACATCAAAAATAATGGAAACAACCTTTGTTGGCGGGGATGCGGTATGAAAGGAACTCTCATCCACTGCTGGTGGGAATGTCCCCTAGTCCAACAACTATGGAGGAAAGTCTGGAGAGTGCTCAAAGTACTCAGAATTGAGCTGCCATTTGACCCAGCAATTGCCCTCCTAGGCATATACCCACAAGATGGAAGGACATTCATTCCAAAATACGTATGCACCCCACTATTTATCGCAGCACTCAGTATAATAGCCAAATCTTGGAACCAACCTAGGTGTCCAACAACGGATGAATGGATCATTAAGATGTGGTACATATACACAATGGAATATTACATGGCAGTTAGAAATGATACAATCACAGACTTTGCAGCAACGTGGATGGACCTAGATCATGTTATGTTAAACGAAGTAAGCCAGAAGACAAAAGATAAACACAGAATGGTAGCACTATTCTGAAACACCTAGAACATATATTTTATACACAACTAATACCTAACAATCATATAACAGGGTTTAACAGGGTAGAAACTCCGATCACTGTAATAGTCAACATATACGTGGGAGCAGTGTCCAAAATACATGAAAAAGGAACAATGCAAACTCTTGACTGCACATTATACCACAAGGAAAACAGCAACAACAGAAACAGCAACATGGAGAGAACAGGTATGTAACCAGACTCCTACAACAAAGGCCCACAATAATCCCTTAGAGATCATAAACAGGAACACAAGTATAGAACACCGCGGGAAATCACGTAATGCAATGGCAACATACCATAACACTACGTTTTAATCCCTTTACCTTACTATATTTTAAAAATAACCTCTCAGCTTTTCTTTCCACAGGCGCCCTTAGATACAAAGGGCGGACAAACTAAGATGGCAATTCGGGACACCACACGAGATACCATACCTTGCTTGCACTATGAGACGGCCACGAGAAAACTCTTTAACATACACTTTATCTCTAGGTTAAACCTTCTTTTAGGAATCGAAGCACGTGACCAGTCAGACCACCAAAGCAGTACCTGCGATGTACAGACCTAAACTACAGGCTCTAGTCATCGAACACATTCAACCAAACCAGCATTCCCTTGCTATTCTCTCCTTTCTTCTCTCTATTTTTTTTCTCTTCTCTTTTCTTTTTCTCTTCTACTCTTCTCTTTACTTTTTTCCCTTTCTCTTCTCCCTTTCTACGGTATTTTCTCTTTTCTCTTCCTTCATACCCCTCCCATATACCTTCCCCTTTCTCCCCCCCGGAAATCCAACTATCCCTTCACCCCTCAATCCCATCCAGATCTCCCACCATATTAAAACTCTCCACCCTCAGTCCTTAATCTTTTAGGCATCAAGATCGACCTCCTACCCAATGAACCAGTACCCAGCACCCAGGCGAGGGGACACCCAACCGAACCCACATATCGTCTCCTGCAAGAAAAGACAGCCAACTCCCCTGTGGACACATGCTGCGAGACCCTCCCTACCAACTCCCCCTAACATGGACTGTTTCTTGAAACCGGACTTAGGTCCAATAGTATCCCCAATGCAAGAACTCTTCCAAGACCTCCCAGCTGCAAATTTTTACCAATCTGAAGGGGGGCAGGGGGTGTGATTGGAAGATGCCTGGGAACCCACACACCACAAGAAAAATCCAAAAGACAATGGGAAAACTGTACTTCCAACATAGGCATAAGACCTGTAATACACCAACTCTTTACCTGTTCTCTCCCAAATGCAAAGTAGTCTTTTGCACCACGTTGGTCCTTTAAAAACTTCGCTAACTCATTTTATTTTTTTTATTTTTTTTAATTAACTTATTTATTTAAATGTTTGCCTTACATATACATTTGTGGGCACATACACTTTTATTTCCTTTTTTTTTTTTTTTAATCGTCTTAGGGTATGTGACCTATCTCTGTTACCCACTCTGTCCACCCCAAATACTCCGACATATAATGGAGCACCACTTCCCCCTGCAAAGGCACACTAAATAAAGGGGAAATTTTACATATTTAAAAAAAAAAGAGCTCTTATCTACTAGAGATAGGAACTCATAGTTGTTTACAATACAGGGTTATCTCCTACCTTGAAAATATGTCAAGTGGAATCAACTTAGACCTCAGGTGATTAGATACCATTCAACCAGCCTTGAACCCTGGATCCCAGACATAGAAACGGCACAGCTCCTCACAACAGCTGTAAGAAACAATCTCCATCTGGGACAGCCTTATTACTGCAGGGTCAACAACAAGGGCCAGCTCTAACATGATATCTCGACAATGAGGAAAATGTGAACAACTTGACCTTAGAGCAGTTTAGCCTACCTCACCAGCTAACGACAAGACAAAACCAGAAGACGCGGCACCCTTTGGTAGGTCCAAAAGCCAAGATCGTGATTTACAGATGACTGGATACTAGAACCACGACCAGACTGTATACATCTTGGGACCAATAAAAAAGCCCTAGTCTAGGGTTTGAACTAAGACCTGCACAATAAGCATGATCCCCAGTCCCAAAGGTCCGGCAGAGACAATTGTAACGGAAAGGGGCTTCTGGAAGAACAAAGAAAGACGCTATCCTAGATGCCTTCCTAGGTTCAGCGCAAAGACCAAGATCACCAACCACAGAAGATGGATTAAAATGGCACTGAGGTAACAGAACCTCTAGATTCACAAAGACTGACTTCACCATAAGTCCCACCTCAGGATATGTACAGATACTGGGACTGCTAAACACAGAGCTCTGACGGTATCACACTGGACAGAGCAGAAGCCTTCCACACACCAAAAAAAAAAAAAAAAAAAAAAAAACACAACCTGGAGAGTAATGATCCTGAGCAAAGACTAGAGCTGATTCCATGACAGTATACTCCAAGGACGGAGAAACCCCATATCTTATAGGGCAAGTGAATTCCTTTTCGAATGACCCCAATATTTACTGTGCCAGGGCAGGAGGGAAAAAAAATACAAAAAACACAAAACCTTGGTTATGTATATATATATATATATATATATATATATATATATATATATATATATATATATATATATATATATATCTTACCTTCATTTATTATTGTTATTATTATTTTTATTTACCTAGCTATTTTGGTCGATTCCTCAGTTTGGATGTGATTATTGAAATTGTTGGCCCCAATTCTTCTTTTTTTTTTTCTTTTCTTTCTCTTCCTTTCTTTTCTTTCGTTATGTGCTACGCCATGTTTCTTATTTCAAGACCACGGCGTGTTTTTTGTTTGTTTGTGTTTATTTTTAGTTTGTTTTGGTTTGTTTTTTATCTGTTTTTTTGTGGTGCTTATCGTTATAGCTGGAGTCCTCACTGGATATTTGACACTTCTTTTGGTACTGGTGGAGTGTTTCAACTTCTTTTTCTCCTTCATTTCCCAAATCGATGATGAGAACCTCTAGAAGGATTCTGCCCATTTTCGGGGTATTAAACTCTTACCCCGGTTTATTTATTTTCTCTTTTTCAGGCAAAACCACGCAACTTGAACTAGCTACCCCTGCCCCTACTTAGAGGGGGAAATAAGGGAGGCATCAAGACCAAACTGATGCAAGACTACTAAGTAGTTGGTTAGAGACAGAGGGGACCACATATTCTAGCCGCCCTGGGGGTGAGGGAAGAGGAAATGGGAGGTAAGACAGAAACGGGGGTGTAGGGAGGACAATTTGGGGATGGGAATCCCCCCTGATTTTATGTAAATATGTACCTAAAATATTATTGTCAACAATATGTAAGCCACTATGATCAAAATAAAAATTATATTAAAAAAAAAGAAATATTAAAAACAACCCAATAAAGATTAATACCAATTTAATTTTAATAGTGTGCAAAAATATTTTTCTTGAATAACTTCCTTGTAAAAAATATATCTTTATACATTGTGCTCATACCAGCAAAAATTTATAATTAAAGTTCTAGAATGGTAAAAAAAAAAAAAAAAAAGAATATATCACAAGCATAAAAAATACCCAGGAATTAAATTGGTTACATAGCTTAATATTATACTCCAAAATTATGGTTTATATTATGTAAATTACACAGTAATCAAAAACAAGAAGAATAAAGTGAATTGAAATTTGTTTATTTCACTAATGCTTACTATAAAAATATAACACATGAGAACAATATTATACATATAACAAATTAAAAATCACACTCAAAATAGCATCATTGAAATACAAATATTTGTATTAATTTTATTAGGTTAACAATTTCATTAAGTTCACTAATAAATGCTTTGAACTTACTAAAAACAGTAACTGGTTGAATCATAAAACACACGAAAATAGTAATGTTTCTAGAAAATAATAGTGGTTAAAAATAACAGTCACAGGCTCAAAGTAAAAGGTTTGAAAAAATCATGTCAAATTGTAATTTAAAAAATGTCAATATTCATTATATTCATATCATAGGCTTCTTCCTAAAAATAATAAAAAGAGATAAGTATGGATGGATACTATAAAACAATATTAGTATCAACCCATGCAATATAACACTCTTAATGCCTATGCATAAATGATGGAGCATTAAAATATATAAGAATATTGTCATACCCAAAGAGACAATGATAGATGCACAACCATGGTACCATACTTTGATATATCACTAACATCCATGAATAAATAAATTTGATAGAAAATTTATAGGAGAGCATTTGTGTTACACAGAAAATAGGATCAAATATGCCTCAAATAGATTTAAAGGATGTTCCAACAAGAACAATAAAAAGTGTAGTACAACAGTACAACAATATGCTGAGAAAAAATATGACACAATAAACAAAAAGACAGAAACCTTAGAAAATACTTGATCTAATTAAATACGGACATGACCTTTGGTATACAGTCAAATCATCTTTTGGAGGAAAGTTTTTAGAAAACAGTCCTGCATTAAGAAAGAAGGGTAAAAATCTAATTAGTAGTCTAACATTTCGCATAAAGTGAGTAAGAAAATAAAGGACAAATGAAATCACAAGTTGGTAGAAGGAAAATGTTCATTGATTATTTTTATATATTGGTGAATTTATTTAACTAATACTTTGTTGTGGATATTTGCATCCATGTTCATTATGAATATTGGTCTCTTTAGCATTTTATATGGTGTCTCTGTGTGCTTTTGATATTAGGATGATGATTGCCTCACAGAACTGTTTATTCAACTTTCTAAAAGACCTTGCAGTAGATTATAAATATCTATATACTTTAAAGATTTGGAAGTACTAGCAGTCCATGGGCAAAAGGGGGAGGTTTGGGATGCACACGGGGAAAAGAGGGAGGTTTGGGATGCACACTGGGAACAGGTACTGTACTGGAGGGAGGAACAACACTGATGATGGGAATGATCCTAATTCACTGCCACTAGGTATCTTCAATATAACTAAGGAAGATTTGAAATTCACATTGGTCATTTATTTAATTTACAAATTAAATTAAAAAAAGAAAAATGATTTGGAAGTACTCACTAGTAAATTTTTGGGATTTGAGGGAAGAATTTCAATGACAAATTTGTTTTTCTTGATAGTAATTGGTCTATTCAGGAGATCTATTTCATTTTTATTCAATGTTGGAAGGTCTTAGGAATGCACAACTTCATTTCTTCTAGGTTCTTTAGTTTTGTTACATAAAGATTTTTGAATTAGCCCCTGATGATACTTTGAATATCTGTAGTTTCTATTGTGATGTATTTCCTTTCACTCCTAACTCAGTTTACTTAAGGTTTTTGTTCTCTTTCTCTGTGAGTCTTGTTAACAGGTTGTTTATTTATTTCCAAGAACCAGATCTTGGTTTTTGTTGATTTTTTAAAACAATCTTTTAGCAAATGCTTTATTAAGTTCTCCTATAATATGTATTATTTTCCTTTAAACTTCACTATAAATTACTCTTGTCAGTATTTTTCAAGCTGCTTGACTATGTATTTATGCTATTTATATGGTCCTTTTCTTGCATTGCTACAAATTTTCTTATCACTGAAACTGGTAAGCAGTAGGAAACTTGCCACAGGTGGGGTGGCAAGAATGGGGAGGACAATGGAACAAATGCTTTAGGGAAATTAACATTCTGGTACAAAGATAGAGTGTGATGTAATATTTTACTCATAAAGCCTTACCATTGACAGTTTTGTAAATCAAGTGTCTGTAAAAAATCGGTGAGATGGCTAATGAGATAATATGGAAGGTAGTTTTGCCTACCATGATACTGACCCAGGTTTGATGTCCAGTAAGATTTATGGTCCTTTTACCCTAACCAGAGTGATAGCTCTGAACACAGACAGCTCATATCCCACTCTCTTGCAAGTTAGAAAATAAAGAGATTGATGAAATAAAAATGGTTCCTGAATACATAAATTGAACTCTTTAATAAGCTTTCTTAAATAAAAAGAGAAAACTAATAATAGAATAAGAAATAAAATAAGTCACAATATATAGTACAGAATTATCACAGATATACAAATAATTATATAATAAATTCTTATAGACAGAAGTTAACGAACATAAAATATTGTAAACATAGATCAGGAGATTGTAGACCTTATAATATAAATAATATATATATATACCCTGTCCTCTTTCTTTGCATCTTTGTTGTCATAATTAAAATAAAATAAAAAATGTAAATATATATATATATATAAATTATTATAAGCATAAACCTTATAAACATAAAACCAGGCAAAACATACTATAAAATCTTCTTGCAATATAAAAAATAGAAATCTCCTGAAACAAAAATTATTAATGAGTTCTATCAAGTCTTCAAAGATATTCTAGCTACTAGTCTTCTCATGAACTTTTAAAAAAATAGAAAAAAGAGGGAATGTTTCCATACTAATTTTATACCAAAAATATACAGAAATATCAAATATACCCACAAACACAAAACACCACACACAGCCACAAAGCAATATAACTATAAATATGTATGCAAAAATCCTGAACAATATTCTAGCAAATGACCTCTACACTTAAACAAAACCACACAACCATATGGAACTTATTCTGTAAAATGATAAGGTGTTTTAACATATAAAAACAAAGAAATATACATCAATCAAATAAAAATTAAAAATCACATACAAGATAGAAAAAATCATAATAATACTAAGAACGTTTAAAATATGTATATATAGAATATTAAAAAGACAAAGCAAATTAACATCTCAAGAGTGAAAAAATGATGACTTAGTCTGAGTAGGATTATGATAGGTCTATTTATCCTTACCAGAGTCAGTCAACATAATGTTAAAAGTAATATAGCAAAATAATAAAGATAAACAGGCATAAATAAGCAAACTAATAATTTTCTGGAAGGAAAAAACACATGTATAGCAAGTTAAAATAGACATAGAAAAAATTTAATGTTATCTGTAGTACAATCTGTGGCATTATTATATGTGACAAACTTTTTTTGTTTTGTTTTGTTTTTGTTTTTTGGGGTTACACCCAGCAGTGCTCAGGGGTTACTCCTGGCTCTGGGCTCAGAAATTGCTCCTGGCAGGCACGGGGACCATATGGGATGCTGGGAATTGAACCAACATCCTTCCTGGATCAGCTGCTTGTAAGGCAAACACCCTACCGCTTTGCTATCACTTTGGCCCAAAGATAAGCTTTTTATACAGTTTATGTGGCCAAAAATGTAATAATGTTGCATGTGCTAAGATTCCATATGTGTCCAGTTCAAATCAAGCAAAGTCTTTAAGCTTATGAACAGGTGATTAAAAATTTGGACTAGTTATTTAATAATTACATTCTAGTAAATTCTAATATTTAAATTCATAAAAATATCTGATAATATCTCACACATGTATGTGCATAAGATATAAAATTATATAACGTGCATCTCTAGAAAACAATGTTATATTGATTTATTGGCGAACAAGTATTTAGAAGTTATTTTTTGATTTATTTAGTAATTTTAATTAAAAATAATATGAAAAAAATAAATCTTTGAAATAATTTTCACCCACATAAATTTAACATCTTAGGACATTAAAAGTAAAATAACTACATTGACCTTGATTTTCTAATTTCTTCAGCCTCAGAAATATATTTCAAATAATAAAACATTATTATAGCCTTTTTATGAAAGTTTTAATGTTCACTATTTTACAACCAGAGAAGTCATTAAGGATTTATATTCTTTTACTATAAAACCTAAAAGAGTTATGTACTGAGTGATGAGAAATAAATTTACAAGAAATTAAAAATCCAGAAAAAATGGCTTTAGTAAAAGATATTTGTTTTGAAAGTTGAATCTTTTTGATATTTAACATATTTCTTACATATTCTGTGTGTACAGGCATAGGTGGTACATGTAAATATTGAGTATGTTTAGGTATTGGGGATTATGAATAAATTCCACTACAGTGGTAGAATAACAATTATAATATTTGTAAATTTTTGTTCAAGTTATGTTTTATTAACATAGAAAGATAAACAAAAACAAAAGAACAAAGTTATGGAGTCAATAAGAAAACATTCTCTAATAAACCACTTTAAAATTGTCAGTAAAATATGTATGCCTACAGAGGAAGACAACAACAATTTGGGAATTGTTAATAAATTTGAGTACAATAATATTATTTCTAATGCAAATATACTAATTATATACAACTTTTCTACCTAAAATAAACATGTATTTCTGATGAATTTTTGACAAAGTGAAAACTATTCTATAGTCTGCCCCAGACTAATAATTCTTCTCAAGATATTCTTGACTGTTTTGGAATATTATATTTATAGAAGCACTTTGCTTTATAATTTGTTTCTGTGAATTATCCAACAAATTATATAAGTTAAGAATTGATTTAAATATGTTAATGAATAGTACAATACAACAATACAAGCTGTTAATTTTATACATTTATTAGTGTAGTGTCTAATTAAGTTGTTTCTTTCCTTTTTTGGGGGGCACACCCAGTGAACCTCATGGGTTACTCCTGGCTATGCCCTCAGAAAATGCTCCTGGATTGAGGGACCAAATGGGAAGCTGGGGGATAGAACCATGGCATATTCTAGGTTAGCACATGTAAGGCAAATGCCCTACCACTTGCACCACTGTTTTGACCCCATGTTGTTTCTATTTTTAATTTATTATAAACGTTAATGATAGTTTTAGTGAATATTTGTTCACAATTATATTGGGTTTTTATTGGGTATATGTACATTTAAATGCATGAGACAAGAATATATTTTGTGTCTAGATATGCTGCCTAATCACTATAATTCAGTTGCAATATCATAAATATGAGTCATACTTCATTTCTCTCAGATAAAAACCTCTTGTTTTTGTTCTCTGGGTTGACAATATTTTATACTCTCATCTGTGAGAACAAGGCAAGAATTCTAGGTGCTCTACATTTTTTCATCTCATATTCCATTTTTTGTTTTTTTAAATAACTTTTAAGAAAGATTATTTTTTATTTATTTACAAAGTTAATCATTATTGGGTTACAGACATACAATTCCCTTTGATATGTGTCCATTTCCCTCCACCCCAATGCTCACTCCCCATTTACCTTCAACCAACAAGTCTACTTCAAAAGAGGTACATTTTAAAAATAGACATGATTTTGCACTGGGTTTAAATAATTATTGCTGGTAGACTTTCAGATAACCCTTTAAAAATATAATTTATATTTTAATTAATATCTTTATTTAAACACCATGATTGCAAACATGTTTAGTTGGGTTTCAGTTATTAAAAAGATATCCTCCCCCTTCACCAATGCAACATCACCACCACTAATGCACACCCCCCCCCATTTCTTCCTTCCCCACCCTCTGCCTGTATTCGAGACAGGCATTCTACTTCTCTCACTCACTACCATTGTCATGATAGTTTTTAGTGTAGTTATTTTTCTCTAACTGAACTCACAACTCTTTATGGTAAGATTCATATTGTGGGCCAGTCCTTCCAGCTTTCATCTCTATTATCTCTGGGTATTATTACAATAATGTATTTTATTTTTTTTAAATCACATAGATGAGTGAGACTATTGTGTCTTACTTTCTCCTTCTGACTTATTTCACTCAGCATAATAGTTCCCATGTCCATCGATGAATAGAAAAATTTCATGACTTCATCTCTTCTGACAGCTACACAGTATTCATTTTTGTATATGTACCACAGTTTCTTTAGCCACACTCCTGTTCTTGGGCATCTGTGTTACTTCCAGATTCTTGCTATTGTAAATAGCATTGCAATGAATACAGTTGTTCAGCGGGCATTTTTTATAGTGTTTTAAGTTCATATGGTATATCCGTAGGAGTGGTATGGCTGGATTATATGGGATCTCAGTTTCCAGTTATTGAGGAATCTTCATATTGTTTTTCATAAAGGCTTGATTAGACAACGTTCTGAACAGCAGTGTATAAGAGTACCTTTCTCCCCACATCCCAGTCATCAATGATTGTTCTTTTTTTTTTTTTTTTTGGTTTTTGGGCCACACCCGGTAACGCTCAGGGGTTACTTCTGGCTATGCGCTCAGAAGTTGCTCCTGGCTTGGGGGACCATATGGGACACCGGGGGATCGAACCGCGGTCCGTCCAAGGCTAGCTCAGGCAAGGCAGGCACCTTACCTTTAGCGCCACCGCCCGGCCCCCTCAATGATTGTTCTTATTCTTTGCTATGTGTGCCAGTCTCTATGGTGTGAGATGCTACCTCGTTGTTCTGATTTGCATTTCCCTGATGATTAGTGATGTGGAACATATTTTCATGTGCCTTTTAGACATTTGTATTTCTTCTATAAGAATTTTCATTTCTTCTTCCCATTTTTGATGGAGTTAGATGTTATTTTTTTTATTTAAGTTCTGTCAGTACCTTGTATATTTTTGATATTAGCTCCTTATCTGACAGATATTGGGAGAATAGTTTCTCCCTTTCTGTGGGTGGCCTTTGCATCCTAGTCACTATTTCCTTTGAAGTGCAGAAGCTTCTCATCTTAATATAGTCTCATCTATTTAGCTCTGCTTCCAATGATCCAGGGGTCCTCAAGCTTTTAAACAGGGGGCCAATTCACTGTCTCTCAGACCATTGGAGGGTCTGACTATAGTAAAAACAAAACTTATGAACAAATTCTTATGCACACTGCATATATCTTATTTTGCAATGAAGAAACAAAACAGATACAAATACAATATGTGGCTCGCAGGCCATAGTTTGAGGACCACTGCATGTTTTCTCCCTGAAAGTGACATTAGTCTTAATATCATGGAGTGTTTTACCTATGTTTTTTCTATATACATTATGGTTCTGGGCCTGATATCAAGGTCTTTAATATATTTAAATTCGACCTTTGTGCATGGTGGTAGATGGAGGTCCGAGTTTGCTGTTTTGCACGTGGCTGACCAGTTGTCCGAGCACCAGTTGTTGAAGAGACTTTCCTTTCTGCCTTTCTGCCTTCCATGCTTTCCTCCACCCGCCCTCTCACCCTCCCTCTTTCTTCCTTCCCTCCCTTCCTCCCTCTTTTCCTTCCTCCCCTCCTTCCCTCTCTCCCATCCTTGATTGTTGGTAACTTGGCCAGTAGATTAATATTTGAGGATGTAGTGATTATCTGGCCCTCGAATGCTAGAAATTATTCTTGCCATCCAATTGGCATGCTTGGAACCTACAAGGCTACACTGTGCTACTTGAGAACCTCTAGAGATGTAGTTTGACACACTAGGAGAGAGATATGAAACTGGAAACCCAACCTTGGCTGGCCTAATACAAGCAATTTATCTTACCCCATTTTCTTTTTTTTTTTCTTATCACATTTTCTTTCTCACTTTCCTGATCTCAGTTGTCATCATAAATATTTGAAATAACTAAATTTCAGTGAATTCATTTTTATTAATTTAGTTATTTATGTGTTTATTATTATATAATTTTGAATTTCGAAAAAGATAAAGATGTTGAATTGTTTCAAGGCAATTAGTGAAGAAAGAGACAAGAAAGACTAGGAAAATGCTATTTGTAGGTTGTGCTAGAAAGTTGTCAAGGCTAGTGAGCTTTTATAAATATAACTAAATCAGACTTTTAGTAAGAACTACTAATGTTGTGTTTGCTGTTGTAAGTAAAGATGTTATTTTGTTCTTCACCATGCATTTTAATAAAGTAGGGTTTCTTGGAAATAGAACAAATGATTCCTGTCATTCATTCTTCTAGAGCAACACTTGGGAAACAACTTTAAAGAGAAAAATTCTGAGAAGTTCTCAGTAGTGTCTTCAGATCTTGCAACAATGAGTAGTCACTTCTGCTGCAGTGGTGTCTCTGTCGCTATCTTTAAACCTGGCTTAGTTGTTTCTTTGTTTTTGTTTGTTTTTGTTTTCTAAAAAACACTACAATTTCAAAGTTGTTCATGATTGAGTTTCAGTCTTACAATGTACAGTACCCTGCACCCATAAACATTTCCTGTCACCAGTTTCTTCAGTTCACTATTTTTTCCTTTTTTTCCCATTGTAGACACTATGGTTTGCATGATTTTTAATGAAAGGTTACTGTGTATTTTAATTTATTTCTGTTCCACTTAGTTATTGTCCAGATCGATCAGTTCCAACCATCATTGTCTTAATGGTCTTTTCTCTATCCTAATTGCACTGCTCAACTACTGATCTTCCTGATCTTTATCTCTATTATCTCTGGATACTATTACCATACTATCTTTACTTTCTCTTATAGCCCACAAACATATGAGATTATTTTATGTGAATTCCTCTCTTTGATTCACAAGAATATCCATAAATATTAATGTATAAATGAATTTTATGACTTAATTTTCATAACAGCTGCATAGTATTCCATTGTGTAGATGTTCTACAGTTTCTTTAGCCACTCATCTGTTCTTGAGCACTTGGCTTTTTTCCAGTTCTGGATGTTGGAAATCATTCTGCAGTGAACATGGGAATTTAAAGGAAGATTTGGTATTGCTTTTTTGAGTACCTAGGGTGTATCCCTCAGAGTGGTATTGCGAGCAAAACTTCTGGGTTTTTATTGAGGAATATCCCAATTGTTTTCCAAAAAATGCTAGACCATTCTTTATTCCCACCAGCAGTGAATGAGAGTCCCTTTCTCTCTGCATCCATGCGAACACTTGTTGTTTATCGGTTCGAATCCCGGCATCCCATATGGTCCCCCGTGCCTGCCAGGAGCAATTTCTGAGCCTGGAGCCAGGAATAATCCCTGAGCACAGCCGGGTATGACCCAAAAAAAAAAAAAAAAGAAAAGATTTCAATTTTAGAAAGGCTTATTTTTATAATATGAAAGAAAAATAGCATTGTTATGAACTTAACTTTCAATCTAGGAGAGAAAAAATATTGAAAATTTAGTAAAAAAATAAATGCTGAAATCTTAATTAACTAGTGTAATGTATTTTATTTGCAAATAATAATTAAGGCTTTTGTTTGCTTATTTGTTTTATTGTTTTGGGCTACAACCAGTGACACTCAGGGGTTACTCCTGGCTATGCACTCAGAAATCGCTCCTGGCTTGGGGGCCATATGGGACGCTGGGAGATAGAACTGCGATCTGTCCTAGGCTAGCATGTGCAAGGCAGATGCCTCACCCCTTGCACTACTGCTCTGACCCCATGGTTTTATGTTTAAATAAAATTTCAGTTGTAGAAGATAAACAAAATTACAAATATATTGGTGGATAAATATCTTCTTGGAAATAGACTTCATTTGTCTCTGCAAGACTAGTAAGAAATAATTTCTTTATATTTTGCAGTATCACTATAGAATTCTTGTTTAATGATGTATTTTATATTTGCAACTCATTACTCAGAATATTCTTCTAATCTTATTCTTCAACTATTTTACTAACATATCCTCATGGATCATATTTCCATGTTTGTTACAATTTTTATATTGTTGTAGCTCATTAAAATTTAATTAAAAATTTGAAATGTAATATAATTAACATAATAAAAACATTTGTATTAAATATATATATCTTAAATATGATCTATACATTCATCAGGTGATAATATTTTCTCCTTACAACAGCTCAATGAATTCAGCAACATATATACCATTTTAAAAAGAGTATAATGAATATTATTTTAAGAAGAAAAAACCTAAGGAACTTTAAAATATATTTATGACTCCACTTTTAAAATTAATAAAATGAAATGCTTTTAAAATTTTATTAGATACCTTCACAGTTTCATTAAAATTTAATTCCTATAAAGTAAAATATTTTAAATTTAAAGTCATTGTATTAAATTTTAAAGAGAGAATATGATATAAAGTGATAAGACTGAAAGAATACAAGCTAAGAGTTTGATATCAGAAGCAGTTTGTTTCAGAGTAAAGAATATTTTATATATAAAGTAGCCTATTTCACGAAACAAAGGGATCAATTGTTAAGAGTACAAAATTATCCTAAAATTTTATTACCAGATATCAGAAATTGAAACCATATGAGTGCTGTAAAAAGTAATGCAGCTGCAAGAGAAATACACAAATCTATTTAGATAGTCATTTTACTGTGGTTCCCTATATGATCATTAAAATGGTAGAGATAAACTACTTAAGAAATATGAACTGTGAACAACATAACCATTTACATGTGTAAATAACTGAAATTTATATAATATACTAATATACAACTACAGAATGTATATTGTTTTCTACTGAGCAGGAAATATTTACCATAGTAGACAATATTTTACACCAGAATTTTGTCACAATTTTATCCATTATTCCTTACTTTACAACCTACCAAGAAAGTAGAATTTTATATTTAAAAAATTTTAAAACTAAAAGGGGGTATTGGGCAGATAAGATAGTAGGTAGGATATTTGCCTTGCCAAAGGTTAATTCAGCTCAATCCTGGAACCCTATGTGGTCTCCAAGGAAACTCTAGGAGTGATCCTCAAGAGAAAAACCATGAGTAAGTCCTAAGCTCTTCTGGGTGTGCATTCCAAACAAACCAATTATATATATATAAATATATACATATTTATACATATATATAACAGTTTTATATATATGTATTATATATGGACATATAAAACTGCTATGTAAATGATGGTTTAGGAGCATAAATATCTTTTATTTTTTTAAATATCTTTTAATCTACTAGAAAATATTTCATAGAAAACAATTTTGAGTTTCCAAAATTAAATACAAAGCAAATCTCAATATGATTTTGTACAAACTCTGTATTAATTAATTTACCAATGAAGAATAGGAAGATGTCTGTTCAATCTGTAAATGTTTTCAGTCCAAATAATACACTCCTAAACAACCTGTTGATTTAAGTAGAACTAAAAAGGATTTTAAAATGCATTTAAAATAAAACATTCTAATAGAGTATTAAATGTGGATTGATGATATCAATTAACAGTAGTTAGATATACATATTTATTACAATTACAAGGTAGAAAGTAAACTAAAAATCAAAAGCTAATTAAATAATCTAAAACCTTATTCAATATCAATAATATTGATAAACTTAAATTTCAAGATAAAAATGAAACAAAAACATTTTCAATAATATATTTAAAAGTTATTACTACCACAGAACTTATAAATTATAAGTGATTATGAAGTAATGTCTTGAATTATTTAATGCCAACAAATTTAACAACTTAAATGAGAAAAGCCTTTCAAGATACAAGTATTTAATATAAAGTGGATATACACAAACAACTCATTACACATTAAATTCTCTAATGTGGAGTTAAACAACCTTTCCATAATTAAAGTTATATTGGTAAGTTATACATTAATTTTTAAGCAAAAAAATAATTGTGTACAAATAATTGCAGTTAATTAAAAAAAAAACAAAACAAGTTTCAAATTAGACAGTGAACTAGCTAGTTTTACTAAAAATGATATTCTAAAACAAAACAACATACTTTAATAATGGTAAACAAATAGCAAAGTGTTCTACAAAGCCAAGTAAAAATCTCCTATATAAAATATTAGAAAGTAATCTCATATAAATTAAATTAATAACTTTATCATAAAATAGGTATCACAGTAATCATAAGAAAATATGTAATGGAAAGAAATAATGTGGAAATTGTGTAGACACAGAAATTTCATTTAGAAAGCTTCAACAAATATTACTTATTATAACTATGACAGGAGTGAGTCCAGGCAAAAGCATGCTCACACACACACACACACACACACACACACACACACACACACACACACACACACACAACATTGTTGACCTGCTGCAATGTGAATGGCTATCGGATGTGGTAGCGTTGGGACAAAATAGCATCATTCTGTGATGAGTAAGTCTAAACAAGAGCGTGACCTCCCCAATTCACTCTGCAGCTGCACATATCTTCTAGTCAAGAAGTCCCACCACAACACATTAAAAAACAACACAAACTGCATAGGTTGCAATGACAAACAATGCAGAATCCCACTACACCTAGTTTATGAAGGTAATAGTTCTGAAGATTAATGCCAGCCTCTCTGATCATTACATTAGAGAAGAAATGAGTTTGTTAAAGAACACAAAAAAAGGACATATCAAGATGATATAAAAGTAGAAATGAGAAAATTTAAACAGAAATATCAAGATTATAAAACTTGCTATGTAAAAATAAAAGACTCACTGGATAGCCTCATCAGAAGAGTGAAGACAGAGTCATTGAGTTAGAAAATAAGCTGCATAACATTTCATTCAACAAAGAAATTGGAAATGAGTAATTAAAATAAATGAACTGAGAATGCAAAACATCCTCAAAATAAATAAACAGAAAAAATAGACCTTTGAGGTAAATTTAAAAGGAACAACATAAGAATCATTGAGGTTCCAGTGAGCCAAGAAGAAAACTCCATAAAGAAACAACAAAGACCCTTTTTTGTTATTGTTCTTATTTTTTCAGGCCACACCCATTTGATGCTCAGGGGTTACTCCTGGCTAAGCGCTCAGAAATTGTCCCTGGCTTGGGGGAACCATACAGGATGCCAGGGGATCGAACCATGGTCCTTCCTTGGCTAGTGCTTGCAAGGCAGACACCTTACCTCTAGCGCCACCTCACCAGCCCCTAACAAAGACATTTTGACTGAGAAATTCTCAGAGTTTAATAATGCTTGCACCAAATTTTGGATGCCTGAAGGAGAACCATTCTAGTCACAATGTTAAAAACAATAGAGATAAAAATAATGAAAGCAGTAAGATAAAAAAAAGAAAATTACGTACAAAAACCACACTTTATATTTAAAGAAGATTCATCACAAACAATCTTCTGATGGCAATAGTGAAGGCGATCTTGGGAAGGCATGAAGGCAATAGTGGAACATAGTGAAATCAATGAAATGAACACCTCACAAGAATACTTCCCCAGCAGACTTTCATTCAGGTTTGAAGGAAGGATAAACACCTTCATGGATAAACTGCAGCTTAGGAACATTACAAATTTAAAACAAATCTTAAAAGAACTACCGAAGTGTTTAATTTAAGGCAAGATAAACCCCACAAACACACCACACCTCTACAAAAAGATGGCACAAAATACATGACAATCATCTCTCTTAATGTCAAATGGACTAAATACAGCAGTTAAGAACACAGGGTGGTAAATGTATGCCACCCCCCCCAAAAAAAAGAAAAAGAAAACATTTGTATAGTCTGAGTAAGCTATAGTCTTAAAAGCAAAAGTTGGACGACAATCTTTAAGCAGATATCTCCCTTAAAAAGGCTGAAGTTGCCATATTAATAGTAGATAACATAGAATTCATGTTTAAAATATTTATGAGACAGATAATGTAATTTCTTAATAATCCAAGGATATGGACATCACCTACAAAAATCTGAATACATGTTCATTTCTATATGCATGGGATATTCTCTAAGATGGACCAAATGCTAGGCTATGAAACATAACTCCATAAAACAAATACCATAGAAATCGTATCATCTATCTTCTCAGACCTGAAAATAGTAGTGATTTACAAACAGGAAGGAATAAATAACTTTGACACCTGTGAATTATGTATCTCACTACTGAGCAGTCAGTGAGTCTGTGAGGATATCATAGAAGAAAACAAACATTTATGGAAACAATTGAGACTGAAGGAACAAATGATCTAAATTCATGGGATACAGCAAAAGCAGAACTAAGATATAAATTTATAACTTTCCAAAGATTCCTCAGGAAGATACAAAAGGGCCTACATAGATAATTTAATGGCACAGCTTAAGAAATTGGGAAGTGATCAACAATGTGATCTAAAAGTAAAAAAGAAGGAAATAATAAAAATTAGAGCAGAAATTAATTAACTGGACACCAAAAATGTCAGAAAGATCAATGATACAAGAGTTAGTTCATGAAAAAATAAAAACTTTTGATAAACCATTAGCAAGACACAAGGAATGAGAAACACAAACTCAAATAGAAACAAATGAAAGGATGAATGCCACCAGAAATACTACAGAAATTCCAAGACTAAACAGAGACAATTTGAGAATCTATGCCACAAAGTAAGAGAACCTGAAAATAATAGATAAATTCATGGACTCTTGTAATCTCCTAAGGATGAATTAAGATGATGTGGAACACCTGAAAAACCTGTCTTTACTGAGTAAATTGCAATAATAACCAAAATAAATTCGAAAAAATAAATCCGAAGTCAAAGGATTTCACGACTGAATTCCTTCAAACATTTAAGAGAACTTAATACCTTTCCTTTTCAGACTCTTCCAGGAAACTGCAGAAATAGATACACTCTCAAACAGTTTAAAAGAAACTAACAACATCTTGATAACAAATGCAGGCAGAGACACCATAAGAAAAGAGAATTACAGGTTTATATCCATAATGAACACATGCAAATATCTTAAACAAAGTATTAGCAAATAGAATCCAACAGCTCATCAAAAGGTCAGACAGCCAGAGTAACAGCACAGTGCCTTGCGCATGGCCAACACAGGACAGACCCCAGTTAGAGTGCAGGCATATCATATGGTCCCTAAGCCTGCCAGGAGTAACTCCTGAGTGCTGCCATGTGTGACCCAAAAACTAAAAAAAAAAAAAAAAAAAAAAAAAAAGGCCAGACAATATGGCCAATTAAGTTTCAATGCAAAGCTGCAAGGATGGTTTAACATATGCAAGTCAATCAATATAATATAATATACTATATAAGCAAAAGAAAATTTAAAATCATCTGATCATATTCATAGAAGCAGAATATATTGACAGGATCCAATATCCATTTATTAAAAAAAATCTCAACAAGATGGGAATTGAAGAAACTGTCTTTAATATAGTTAAAGCATTTATCACAAGCATGTAACCATATATGGCATCAATGGGAAAAAACTAAAATACATTCTTCTAAGATATGATATAATATAAGGTTGTTCACTCTTGCCACTTCTATACAATATATTTCTGGAGGTATTTGCTACAGCAATTGGGCAAGAAAAAGATATCAAGAGCATCTGTATAGAAAGGGATGAAGTCCAATACTCACTGTTTACAGATGACATGATGCTATGTTTAAAAATTCTAAAACACTACAAAAAGATAATCTTTTAAAAGTAATTGATTTGTACAGTAAAGTCTCAGGCTACATTAGCAGGCAAAAATCCATGACTTTTCTATACACAAGTAATTAAAAAGAAGAGAGATTTTTAAAAATCCCATTCACAATGATACTTCAAAATTGTGTAAATTGAAATCAACTTAATTAAACAGGTTAAAGACCTACACAAAGAAAACTATAAAACTAGCTTAAGAAATAAAATAGAATACAATAAAATAGATACACATTCCCTGCTCATGGTTTGGGAAGATAAGCATTATTAAAATATCAGGACTTTCAAAACATTGTACAGATTTAATAAAATCCCTCTAAGTATACTCACGATATTTTTCAAATAAATAGATCAAATATTGCTAAAATTATATGAATAATAAACATCTATAAATATCTAAAACAATCCTTGGGAAAAAGATGAGATGAATCACTTTTCTCAACTTCAAGCTGTACTATATATAATCTAGTAGTCAGTAGCATGGTTTTGAAAAACAGACCCTCTGATCAGTGTAATAAACTTGAATATCCTGACACTAATTTCCAAGGTATATGATCAATAAAGTCAAAGCTACTTACCTCTAGCCTGTGGCAGACATTATACACAAAGGGAAACAACTAAAAGCCTTTCTCTAATATCCAGCATAAGACAAGTTTGCTTCCTCTTGTTACTTCTATTCAATGTAGTACTGGAAGTACAGGAATATCAGGACATCCAAATAAGATAGAAACTAGTCAAGTTATCACTACAGATAACAAATACTATATTTTGAGAATCCAAAAACTTTTTTTAAAAATACACCAGAAGCAATTGATTTATATAGTAATGTGCCAGGCTATAAAATTAATATATAAAAAAGTATGCCTTTTCTTTATTATAAATAATGAAAAAGAGATATTAAAAACAATTTTATTCAAAATCATTTTTCAGAAAATCAAGAGACTCAGAGTTAAAATAAAGTGGTAAAAGACCTGTATAGAAAACCATAAAACACTATTTTAATAAATAAAATAAGACATAAGGAAATGAAAACACATACATTACTCATGAAGTGGGTGGTTTAACATATTTAAACGACCAATAGTTCTTAATGCACTGTACAAAGTTAGTTTAACCCTATAAGGATACCCATGATATTTTTTAAAGAAAAAAAGCAAAAAATTTTGAAATTCATATGAATAATAAACCTCCACAAATAGCTAACAATCCTCTAGAAAACAGTGGTCAGAGATATCACTTCCCCAACTTCTAATTATTCAATAAGAGTAGTTATTATAACAGCATGATATTGAAAAAAAGACAAACCCCAACATCAGTGGAATAGGTTTGAATATCCTAAGACTTATCTTCAGTTATATGATCAATTAATCTTTTATAAAGAAGCAAAGAATACAAAGTGGAACAAAGAATTTTCTTCAAAAATGGTATTGAGAAAACTAACTTTATGCAGAAAAGTGAACATAGAATTTTCATTAATAACATTCAAAAAGTTAAATAAAATGCATTTTGATAGCATACTAGAAACAATAAGATAAATGAAGAAAAAATAGAGGCAGAACGCACCGTGACATTGAAACTCACGGCATCTTCAAGGGTGAAAAATCAACGACCATGCAAGTGGAAACAAAGATTAAACAAATAGGACTACATTAAACTAAGAAGTTTCTGCACCTCAAATGAATTTATTATAAGATTACAAAGTCTACCCACAGAATGGTAGAAAATATTTATCTAAAACCCATCTGATAAAGGGTTAATATTAAAGATATATAAGGTCCTTGTAGAAACTAGCAAGAAAAAAATCTAAACTCATCCAAAAATGGGGAGAAAAAATAAACAGCAATTTTTCTTTTCTCAAAAAAAATACAGATGGCCTAAAGACATATAGAATTGTGCTCCACATTACTAATGTCAGAGAATCAATGAGATATTATTTAACACCAGAGACTGACACATAACACAATGAACAATAACAACTGTGTAGATTCAGGGAGGAAAGGACTCCCAATCACTATTGGTGGGAATAAAGATTGGTCCAACCATTTTGAAAAACATGAATATTCTTCAAAAAAGCTAGACATTGAACTTCCATATGACCCAGCAATTCCACTCCTAAGAGTATACCTCAGGAGCCCCAAACCACAATGTAGAAAAGCTCTCTATCAATGTTCATTGCAGCACAATTTGCAATAGCCAATACCTGGAAACTACCCAAGTACTTGCAAACAAATGAGTGTACAAAAAAAAAAAAAGAAAAGAAAAGAAAATAGTGTTACATGTACACAATGGAATACTACACAGCTATTAGAAAAATAATGAAGTCATGAAATTCACTCATAAATGGATGGATATGAAGACTGTTATGTTGAGCATAATGCATCAGATTAAGAAAATAATCTCACTCATGTGTAGGCTCTAAGGGAAAAAAACTAATAGTTAATAAAATACCCCAGAAAGTATGGTATTAATATTAAAGGCAATAAAGATAAAAGCCATGAAGACTAATCCACGGATCTTGCCACAAATAGCAAGAGTATATAGTTAGGGCTGAGAAGGAACATCATGACAATGATAGTTTGAAGTGATCACTATGGACAAGAATTGGATGCTGAAAAGTGACAAAGTGATAGGCATGAAACTCCTTACTAACAATATTGCAAATCACAGTTTTTAAAAGGAGGGGGAAAGGAAGTGTGTGTGTGTGTGTGTGTGTGAGAGAGAGAGAGAGAGAGAGAGAGAGAGAGAGAGAGAGAGAGAGAGAGAAAGAGAGAGAGAGAGACTAAGATAGAAAGAGACAGAGAGAGACAGAGACCCAGACAGAGATAGAGAGACAGAGAGATGGAGAAAGAATGAATTAAATTGTCTGGCCCAATGGCAGGTAAGGGGCGAAGATGGGAAGAAAACTGGGGACATTGATATTGGTTATGGTACTTTGTATAACTGAAACTCATTTGTGAATAACTATCTGTGAGAATAAAAACCAACTGTATTATAAACTACCTTGTATCTACAGTGTTTAAAAAAGTAATTAATAACACAAAATATCATCTCCTGCAACATACTGAGCATCCCCTGATGATACCTGATTATCACTGGGTGTGATTCTAATGAAAATAGTAATAATAATGACAATTACAACAATAATTAAACCAAATGGAATCTTTAAACCATTCCTAATAAAGGTGTAATTAGTTCACAATATTCAATATTAATATGTAATCAGAAATTATTTTGTGTGCAACTTGAAAACAATTAGTAATTGAAGTGAAGCTGATATAATAAAAATCAGAAAACAACAAAAGATGTGAAGTGACTGTACATTAAATAAAAAATGTGCTTCTAAAGGAAATTAAATCAAACATGTTCAAATAATGAACTGCATATTATTTATGACTCAAAAATATAGCAGCAAACTACTGTTATAATTTAGGTATTATGTTTTCAAAATTAATTTATATATTCAATACACTATATTCAAATTATAGTAGGCATACTTTTATTATTACTAGTAAAAATGACTTTGAAAGAAAACAAATTTTGATTTCTAAATAGCAAAAGTTATCTGGACATATCTAAAGTAATGAATACAATGTGGTATTGTAAAATATTGGCAAACAGATCAATAAAACATCATAGAGTTCAAAAACATATTTACTATATAAGAACATTTGACATTTTATGGAGATGTGAAACAATTTATTAAAAGTATTGTCTGCAAATCATACTAAAGTATCTAAATAGGCAAAAGGAAGCTCCCATTAATGCCTCAACCATTTAAAAATTTAATAAAATTTATAAAACTTTTAAAAATAAAATAAAATTATAAAGTTCTTAAGATACAAGGGCATTTTAAGAGTGGTAATATAGAAAATTGATTTTAGTATAATAAACACAAAATAGATTTACAAGATTGTATAAAATATTCATGTATACTATAAACTTGCTGATTTAAGAGACCACTTTCATTTCTTGAATATTTTTAAGATTCCTGTGTTTTGCTATGAAAACAGAGATTTTCAAAAAGTTTAATTTTACATTATATACTGTAATTCTAACTTCAGATGCTTAGAAAGGCCAATGTCTTGAACTTGAATGATGTAATTTTAATACAAAGTAGTTAATTGTGGCAGGTTTCAAATTTATTGGACTCCTTATACATACATATCCTTATATATTGACTGAGATATATAATTTTAAAGAATAAAAATTTTATGAGGTTCTAATATAATGTTACAGAATGCTCAATAGTTCCACTGGTCATGCAGTGAAGTAAAGTAGAAAGATATGCAGTAACCTTTTGATGACAGCTTCATGGAAGTATATGAAGACAGCTGTAGGTTATTCTCAGACATAAAAGCTTTCTCCATATAATTTGAATTCATAAAACAGTATCAGAAAACTTTCAATGAAGCATTGAATGTTAAACTATTTGGAGTAACCTATCTTACCAATGTTTTATAGCTATTAGTTTTCACATTTTACCACTAAAGTTCTAACTTAAGACTTTCCTCAACTTTTGTAAAGGAATATAAAATACTTTACATTAAGATTAACATGCTCATAATAAGACTATTAAAGTGTTTTACAAGTGAAGCTCAGCTATAAAGCTTGCTCCAGAACACAGAAGATTCTCAGAAGACAGTAATATGACATTTAACAACCATATTTTCTAGTCATCAACTTCTTATTTGATAGAGTCTATGGCACAGTTCTAAATTCCAATTAGTCAAATATCATTGAGAAAGAGAAGGGAAAAAAGTTAATGTTGCAAATAAATATACTATTTTATAGTGAAACTCAGAAATATGTCAGGCCAGTGATGACATCAATAGAAATCACCTTTGTCTCTAATATAGATATATATTTGTATATATATATATGTATATTTGTATAGACATGTTTATGGAAGAAGTGTGCAAACATTTGAGTATGTGAATAAACTGTAGATAAAATATTCTTTATTTTTATTTTTATGAGGACCTGGATTTTGGTTGTAATAGGCCATGAATATGGCAGGCATACAAATTTATTAGTTATTTGTGTAAATATACTTATCTGGATCCATTTTCTTCATAGAATAATAAAACCTCTGTATTATTGAAGCATACAAGTAGTTCATGTTATATAATCAGAATATAAATAGCATACCTTCTAAATAATTATAGAAATGCCAATAATTTTTGTGGAATATCTCTACATTTTGTAACTTAAATGCCATATTATTGTTTGGAAAATTCCAGCATGAAGAAGTATTTCCAGATTATATAAAGATAGTATTTAATTCTCTTTAAATTAAATAATAGTTCAAATTACTAGACATCACTTATGTTCATGTTATATATATTAAAATAATTTTAATGTCAGGGAGAATGAGAATAGAACTGTTATCTACTCCATATATTATTATGATAAAGATTAAAGTATAAAGATTTTGTTTATAGGCCAAACCTGCAGTTCACTCCCAGTGGAGCTTTGTAAGAACATAAGTAGTACCAGAAATCAAAACATGGTTAGTTTTATGCAAAGCAACAGAGATGGATTTTTGAAAGAATAAACAAGATTGACAAATTGACAGAAACACAGAAAGAGAAAAAAGAAACCTAAATAAATTGATTTAGAGATGAAAGGGGATATTTTACAACAGACACTTCAGATATACGAACATACATAAGAGGTTCCTATAAGCAACTCTAAGCTACCAAGCTGAAGAACCTAAAAGAATTGAATGCATTCTTGGAATCACACACCCTTAAAGATTGAATGAAAAGTAGGGACCCCTAAGAGACCAGGGCAAAACTAAACTAAAGCAGTGATTAAAAATCTTTCCAAGAAGGTCACAGGCATGCTCAGTAATGATTGTACTCTTCTCTGACTATAAAAGAAACATTTCATTTTTATCACAAGAGATATTGAAGTGAGGATGAGAATATCTACTGTTTTTGTGTGTGTGTGTGTGTGTGTGTGTGTGTGTGTGTGTGTGTGTGTGTACTGGGTAAAGACTGATTGAATTCGGATAAATTATACTTAGTTATAAATTGTTATAATTTAATTTCAAGAAATGATATCTTATGAAACTGTTATATTCAGCATAAATGCAGATTTTTTGTTTGTTTCTGACCCACATTAAGCATGTTCAATCTTTTGCCTGGCTCTGCACACAGAGATAATTCCTAGTGGAACCCCTCAGACTTTATATGGAAGTGGCTAATCAGCCTGGGCCAAATCTATGTAAGGCAAGAGACTTACCTTCTTTTACTATCTCAAGTCCCTAATAAATTTTTAAGTATATGTTTTTGGTGCATTTTGAAAAAGAATAGTAAGAGCTGTAGAGATAGTGCAGAGGAAAGATACTTGTCCTAACATGCTGATCCAGAACTCAATATCCAGTATCATTTACAGTTCCCTGAAGACGGCCAGCAGTAAATCCTGAAGTGAAGACCCAGGATTAATCCCTAAGCATTTACAGGTGTGACCCACCAAAAGAGGTATGTTTATAAAAAAAAATTACATTTTATGGCTAATACCATAAGATTTTTATTAGTTGCCATTTTAAATCTATTCAATAAACAAATGTTAAGATAATAAATTGGTTCCAATATTCCACATAAAGTATTTTCCATCTATGTGTAATTATTTTCTAAAATACAATAATATAATTTACATTTCCTGAATAGTAAATACAAAATTATTTCATTTAAATGTTAAATTCTAACTACATTGCATTTTCACATGTATTGAAGTATTTTATTAAACTATTCTATTGAACGATCATTGTTTTCAAATGCTCCTAATATCACTTAAGTGGCTTTTATGTTGAATTATACTTAAAAAGTACATTTTATTTGATGTACTGATTGAATATTTAGGATGCATCAATTAAATATTTAGAATCACAGTTTTCAATTTTTTGGTTATTTTAGCTCCATTTTATGTACTATTATTTTAATATTTTTGTTTTACTGAGCCCTGCCCTTAGGGTTTACTACTGTCTATCTGCTCATAAAGGACTCCTAGCAGACTTGTGAGACCATTGGGATGCTGGGGATTGAACTCGGGTCAGCTACATATAAGGCAAATGCCCTAACCTCTGTGCAATCACTCTGGTCCCTGTAATTTAGATTTTAGGGGAGTAACATCTGGCCCTCAGGGGTTACTCCTGGCTCTCCACTTAGAAATCTCTCCTTGTAGGCTAGAGGACCATATAGGACATCAAAGATCAAACCCGTGTCTTCTGCATTTAAAGGTAAATGGCCTACCCGCTATGATATCACTCTGTAATTTTAAATTTTAAGAATTTTTTTCTAATGGATAAGGAGTATATTTCATTGTAAATGTAAATAGAGTATGAGAAAAAATACAATAAATATAATTAGGTAGACTCTTTCAGTTCTCAACCATGTTTTCTATATATCCATAAATTTTGTAATATTTTAAATATAGTATCAATATTCATGCATTATTGAAAACATCTATATGTATTATTACGTGAGTTGAACTTTCAAAAATAATGATAATTTTGTTTAATTCTAGAATTGTATTTCACTGGTGTTCTTTTTTTTTGAGGGGGGGTAGTTTTTGGGTCATACCTGGCAGTGCTCAGGGGTCCTGACTCTATGCTCAGAAATCGCTCCTGGCAAGCTCAGGGAACCATATGGGATGCTGGGATTCGAACCACCGTCCTTCTGCATGCAAGGCAAATGCCTTACCTCCATGCTATCTCTCTGGCCACTGGTTTTCATTTTTAAAATTTTGGTAGTGGTTTCTTTTTTATTAATAATATTTGTAATGGTTTCAAATATGTTTGCATATTTATTCTATTGTCAAAACAATATCAAAAATAAGATATCTGGTTGGAGTTGAGCAATGTCATAATGTAATAGTGACATAAAAGTTTTTTAATTTATAGTTCATGATAGAATAGAAGTATAAGAATAGGAATACATTTACCATTGACAAAGTATTTCTACTCCATGATATATGTTGTGGGCTGCATTCCCTTAGAAGGTCACATAGCCAAGGAAGAAACATTTTAGCACATTGCAGCTTTATCATAAAGAGCTGAGAATCTAGCTGCTACTCAATATAGTGTAAATTCTAAGCACACATATGTAAGTAAACATGCTCCAACAGACTGTCCTTCATTATAAGACAACTTCATGCCCTGAAAAGAAAATGGATTCATTTGGGACAGTAGAGGTGAACAGGGGGTAAGAAAACATGAAGATATACATATTTAAGGGTTTAACAATACCCATGAGCAGAATAGCAGGTAAATTAATTTATACACTTGTCAAAATAAGAATGAAAGGTCAGCACACAATATCAACTTTAATTTAAAATATAAAGTTTGGTGAATTTTAAGAAAGTTTTCTAACTTCAGGAGATTTCCTCTCAGAATTTGTTTAGTAAATTCTCATATCTATTAAGCAAAGATTTGCAGTTAACAATAAAGGGCAATTTGTACTGCTACACACTACCGGAAGATGGAGAGTAAAATAATTTTAACTTCTTTCATTTATGATATTGAAATTTTTTAATATCATTCTTAAATGTGCTTGATTTTGTTCCCTTGTTAATTTGTAAGATCATAAAATCCAATAGTTTTATTGCCATACTATATTTTTGCCTTCAGTGAAACTTGATCTTAATTTATTTCATGGTAGTTTTAGGTAGAAAAATCTAGTCATGTTACGATGCCCCTCAAAAATTTTACTACTCACTGGGATCACTCACTAAAAGTATATTTTTTTGTTTTACTTTTTCTTAAAAAATGCACAATAAAGAAAAAAAATAAACTGGAATGCAGTTTGTTCTTATTTTTCTACTTCTAGGTATACTCTGAATTTTCTACCAAGTACCTAGTAGTCAGAGTTGGATGGATGGGGTGAGGGGCTCATAAAGAACACAGCAAATAATTTGGTCTTAATTGTCTTCTCCTGTTCCAAAAAGAGAGGTGACTACATAATTTGCAACCCACTTCAAGAACACTTCCCTTTCCCATAAACTAGTTGCCTCTGTGGAATAGTGGTAATTTGCTGGAAGATTCATGAGTATTTTTAGTTATTGTCTCTAAGGACATAAAACTTTCTGGTATTCATTATTATAAGCTTTGTATGCTTAGAAGAAGTTGCCCAAGTTCGCAACTTTGCCAGAATTAGTCTGACATGCTTCTTTATTTTTCTACACTGGTACATACAAGGTAAATTTCAGAAACATCCATGTTTTTTTTCCTAAACTAAGACATGCTTGTTTCTTAGGTTAACAGTATTTATATACTTTTGATATAGTTTACATTTTTATTGATTATATACTGATTAAAGAAAATTTTAATATATTTTTATATGTTTCACTGTAATCATAATAAGAAATATCGTGCAATAAAAAAGAAATATCATGCACAAGTTTGACTCTGAGAATTTTTTCTATAATCCCTAGATAATGGGAAAAGTGTTCTGTGAATAAACCAAGACTATCTTTTTGCAATGGTGCATTTTGACATGGATATTACCTATTATTGAGTTAAATTGTGGTCATGGCTACCTTATTTCTCAGAGGATAAAGAGTCTATTATTCTGAAATTTTATCTGAAAAATCCTACTCAGCAAATATTTAAATCTGTACATAGACTCATAACTTATAGTGAAACAATTTATTATAGGTCACAGATAAAACACATTAATTATGCTGATTAATACTATATTTGGTCCACCTCACTACTTACTCATATGCAAAAGTAATCAGTAGTAGATTTTTTCAAAGAAAAAATACTTAATTCCAAGAGCATAACCATTAATGCCAAATAGTTCTAATTTTTTTACTTTTAATTACTTCCATTTTGGGAAAATTTTTAAACAGTTTTGCTTTAATAACATATGTTAAAATGTTCATTTATATGTAAGATAACAGTGATTTCTTTGATATGCTTCTAGAAATTTAAAGTAATAAGGTATATTTTAATGAATATAAAAATACAGAAAATGAAAATATTTAGTCTGTAGATAATGAGGTACTATGTGAATATTCTGATATATTTCATATAGTATGAAATATAGTATAAAATATAGTATAAAAGTAGTATAAAATTTATAAATATTTAATATATATTATTACTTCTGCTTAAGACATTTATTTAAAAAGAAAATGGGACAAAAGTTAGAATATTGGTTATACTAGAAAAAGAAGGTAATGAGAATGCAATAACTACAGATTACATAGAGAAAAATTTTGTAGTCCTAACTTTGCTTTAATTGGTAAATTTATACATCCCTACTATATTATGATACATGCATATATATGCAAAGTAAATTGGATTAATTTATTCTTATGCAATCTAATTATTATATAAGATTATTATTCAATAATCAGATTGAATAAGAAGTAATATTATAATCTAAATGTACCTGAGACCTTTAAAAATATCTTCAGGGATTGATTATTTTATTTTATTCATTTCTAGCTTGTTCTTCATGGGCAAGTTGTATAGTACTCTGAACTTAATTTACTTTATCCACAAAGTATATGCTGTACAAATATTTACATGTTCTAAAAATGAAATTAAGTGAGATATTGGTCTGTGTTCAGAAGGTTTGAATGGAATTATTTATTCTATTAGAATTGAATCATTTTAAGAGATTAAGTAGCTCAATTCTAAACAAAATGACTGAATGGAAGAGAGAAAGAAAATGGTCAACTAAGGACACCATTTGTCTAGTACTCTTCTGTGATTTCAGCAAAACTTTAACTAAATAGAAAGTCCAGCCTGAGTTTAAGCAGACAAAATATTGAATTCAGGAATCTCCACCAGAAGAGGTACACTGACATGGAATTAGAAACAACATAGCAGCAGATACAGATGATGGAGATGTATAGAATTATATGACTTGCAGGGACTCCACCCATTTAACTGGAAACAGATTTTATCTAAAAGCTTTTAACTCACTAGGAAATTATAGAAGTATGATGAACACAAGAGTTTCCCATTCACTCAGCTCCAGAAAGTGAGTATTCAGAACTACAGGCTTGTATAGTCAGTAATAATACAAAATATTATTTCTTCACATAGACAATAAACTTAATAGATTGTGCAGCCAAATCAACTATATAGACCAAGAGTGGTAATGCAAGAACTAAATGACTACAAAATTTAGGTTACCAATAGATTACTGATATACATGCAAAGTTGTATTAACTCAAGATGCGTAGTGTCTTCCAGTTCTGATTAAATGAAACTTATATTTGGCCTAAAGATTATCTCCATATAATTGCTCTGACACTTTGTTACACTTATGTAAAGACTAGTTTCAAGAAAAGCATAATCATGATTTCTAGTCACTGCTCATGTTAAAGAGTCTTGCCTGCATATATGCTGCTTCATACAAGCAATTTTGAGTAAAATTCAGATCTTCTGCACCCACTCATTACAATTTCGATAGAGCACTTGTGAACTCAATTCCTATGAGTTTACAGGACAAAAAAAGCCCTCAAACATAGACTCTATTTTGAAAACATAAGATGTTGATCATTACTGAATTCATTTGATTCTTTGAAATTTGTCCAATCCTCATGCAGCAACTAGAATAATCATGGAGAGATTTAATTATGAATGGACGAAGAAAAACAGAATGACCTTTAAACACTCAGAACTTTCAAAATTCACAAAGCAAGGTTTTGAAGGAACAATTACCAGTGAAATGAAGAAATCAATGGAACAGAGCATACATAATTTGTATAAATTATGAATTAAGGGGTGACTACTAATTTATGAACTCAGTAATTTTTTTTTTGGTTTATGGGTCACACCTGGCAGTGCTCAGGGGTTACTCCTGGCTCCACGCTCAGAAATCGCTCCTGGCAGGCACGGGGGACCATATGGGATGTCAGGATTCGAACCAATGACCTTCTGCATGAAACGCAAATGCCTTACCTCCATGCTATCTCTCTGGCCCTGAACACAGTAATTTAATTGAAAAAACACAAATCACAATAATAGGTAAGTTAGTTAAAAATGGAGAAGCCAAATTCTGAATCAGTCACTTAAAAAACAATCTAAATGCAATCATCAAAAAATAATGGAAAACTTAATAATATAAAAAGCATAAGATATTTATGGGACAATGTTAAAATAAAAATTTGCATTTTATAGGGGTTCTCTAAAGAGGTGATAGTGAGAAAGGGGAGGAACTGTTGCTTAATGAACTAATAGTTAATAGTTACCTAGTAAAGGAGTGTTTATATATAGATATTTATATTTATAAATATATATTATGAGTCAGGCAGTCTAATTACAAACAAAACAAAGCAAAAAAGAGTACAAATGACAAATAGATAAACTCTTAAAACTTGCAAGATGAAAACATATGTGTAATTAAACATATAGATTTATATTGGATTACTCACATTAAGCTTCATAAATCAGAAGGGAATGCTTTCAAGTATGTAAGTCTTGAGTGAAAAGTATCTCTAGGAGCCAAGAAAATAGTCCAGCAAGAGGCATAAATTCTTCGCATTTATTAAACTTTTTTATTTCCATCAGCACATTGATTGGTGTCCCAAACACTACCAGGAATGGCCTTACTTTTGCATATTGTTTCTTTTGGTGGTGATAGGGAACAATATGTGCTGATAGGTTTCAATCCCCACATGCACAAAGCAAGTACTTACCCTTTATTATCCCTCATGCATCTGTACACAATTCTTAAGTAAAAATCTAGCAGTAGTTTCTAAGTGCCTCTAGATGTAGACTCTAAATCAAAAGTTAATTATATGATAAAAATAACATACAACAGGGCCAAAGCTGGTGGTTTAAGTGGTAAGGCACCTGCCTTGTGCGCGCTAGCCTAGGAGGGACTGAGGTTCAATCACCCAAAGTCCCGTATGATCGATCCCCCAAACCAGGAACAATTTCTGAGTGTATAACCAGGAGTAATCCCTGAGCGTCACCGGGTGTGATCCAAAAACAAAACCAAAAATAAAATAACATACAACAAACAATCCTCTTTTTTTTTCTAGTCATATCATAGTTTATTGAAAGAAAGATTAAAAAACCCATGACAGTATACTTCAAGGGTGGAGAAACCCAGTATCTCTTAGGCCAGGGGGATTCCCTTTCTAATCTCCCCAATTTTTACTGTGCCTATGCAAAATTAAAAAAAAAAAGCACAAATAGGGGCCCGGAGAGATAGCATGGAGGTAGGGCGTTTGCCTTTCATGCAGAAGGTCATCGGTTCGAATCCCGGTGTCCCATATGGTCCCCCGTGCCTGCCAGGAGCAATTTCTGAGCATGGAGCCAGGAATAACCCCTGAGCACTGCCGGGTGTGATCCAAAAACCACAAAAAAAAAAAAAAAAGCACAAATTAAATTAAAAATATTTTTTCTTTGCCTTTTTCCCCTCTGTGATTTGATTCGTCTTTATTTCAGTACCATGGTTAGTATTTGGTTGTTGTCTTTATTGCTGTGGTGCTTTTCAGGCTTTTTGTTTGTTTGTTTTTGTTTTGTTTTGGGGGTTGATTTTTTTGTTTTATTTTTATGTTTTTCTTCCTTTTTCCCTTTCTTGTTTAAAACTGATTTTTATAGTCTCTAGAAGGATTATTCCCATTTTTTGCTTGTTTCAATCCCCGCCCTTTTTCTGTTTTCTTTTTTTTTTTCTTATCTTCAAACAGAACCACATAACTTGAACCATCTTGTTCTGCCTCACAAATTGAGGGGGAAATAATGGAGGGCACCAAGACCAAACAGTCGTATGAACATTGAGTAGAAATAAAAAATGATCAGATTTAAAGACTAAATCCAAAGCCAACTACAAGAGAATCGATATCCAATCTACAATAAGCTGGACACATAAGGGACCACTTATACTGGCAGCCCGGTGGACAAAGGAGGGGCGATTTGAGATGCAAACTGGGAACAGGGGTGGAGGGAGGACAACACTGGTGGTGGCAATGCCCCTGATTCAATGTCACTATGTACCTAAAATACTACCGTGAGTGATTTGTAATCCACTTTGGTCAAAATAAAAATTATTAATAAAAAAAAAACATTTTCAGCCAAAAAGCTAAATGCTTTTACTTCCTCTAAATCAACTCTTTTAGAAGAAAAGGAAACTCAGCTTTGAAGCAGTAAGATACAGAAGTCGTAAAATGGGGAAACTTAGAGACTAATAAAGGGGATTCATGTAATGAACTCCAGACATAGCTGATTAATTTCAAAGGGTGGATAAGCTTAAAATTTCACAAATACATTGCATAGTAAGATAAAGACAAAAATGCTTTAGTCAACTATAAGGAAATGGAAGGTAATCATCACTACACAAAATGCAGAAATAATCAAGCAAGTGAAGAAAATAAAGGAAAATCAAAGAACAAAGATCAATTAACAACATATCCAAAATATTATTTTATAAATGTCAGAAAATCCATTTTATTATTCACTTATCTTAATATCACTATAATAAACTTTCAAATTTGAAGAGAAAAACAACAAAGTGGCTACACAGATTGGGATTAAAACTCCAATTTATTCTGTTTTCAAGAAACAGAATCAGACTAAAAGGATTAAAACAATCATACAAGGAAATAGTAACCTAAAAAATAAACTATACAGTTCTAAATAGACAGCATGTCTACAAAGAAAAATAATTGAGTGGTGAGTAATATCAAATTTGCCAGATATTAACAGTATTCAACTGCATCCACTTCTCATTCATTTCTGATGCAGCATCCTTATAATTATGAGATAAATGATCCTAAATGCCACACATAAAATGTCACTAAAGTATAAGATAACAAACATGAAATACTGATGCCTATTCTCTACTTGTCATTATGACAAATATTCAAATTGTAATATAAAGCCTCCAAGATTCTTAGGGACTAAATAGTCATTAGATGATAGAAATACAGGACAGTTACCCAAATATAAAATAAACAAGATGGCAGCAATATAGGAGAATTAACCAAATATATAACAAACATTGTGTTCTCACTGTATTACATCATTGTCCTTTGGAATTATCTTTTACTGAGGCACACTTTAGTCAAAATCATACTGGTGTGAATGATTCTTTTGGCTCTTGGAAAACTACATATGAATAGGTCTAGATATAAATCATTTCAATAAAGTTGAAAGGTCATTCTAAAAATCACAATATTGTACTACTATTACCTATATAAAATACAATCTTCAATAAATAAGTTTTATAAATATGTATTTTTCAGAATGCATATAATATTTTTGTGAAAGTATTTCAAATAGAATGTGACTTTTGTGACTGCATTTGGACAGAAGAGAGCAGTCTAAATGACTTCTTTTACTAAATGTATCCTTGTTTCAAATGCAACATAAATCCATCATAGCATAAATATTTTTTTAAATATAGGCCTACTTTTTCCCTTAAGATAATTTAAATGTACTAAAGTACTTGCTATCAAGATATTTGGCAACAGCATATGCATAATGGCCTATCACATTTTTTCAGTTAAATCAGAGTTATAGTTTAAAATCACATTACTATTTTAAGATAAATTAGCTATACTATTAAATTCTGTTACATTATGCCTATAAATGTATTAGTGATATTATTTTATGTTCCACAAATTTTCTTCAATAATATGCCCTATTTGCTTCTTCAATATAATAAATACGATATATGCACATATAAAAATATTTAAAAATGCATGACTGAATTATTCAATCAGTGATACTGCTCTGGGAAACGATAAAACATTATCCTATGTTACAAAAATATTTTTTCTACTTTTCTGCTTTAGAAAGATGTCATTAGTTACCAGTGAGTGCAAAATTGTATGGTGACAGAATTTGACTCCCAAAAAGTAGTATACAGAAAGACAAAGGATAAGGATTATTTTTTCTCAGCTGCTCACAGCAATGACCATAAACATTCATTCCTATTTATTTTTTATTTTTATGCATAAAATCTTGCTAGATAACATATAGAAAATACTAAAAGCAATTCATTTATTGAAAGTATTAACTATTGTAAGATTGAATTGGAGAATTTTGTTTTTCGGCCACACCCAGTGACACTCAGGGGTTACTCCTGGCTATGCACTTAGAAATCGCTATTGGCTTGGGGGACCATATGGGACGTCAGGGGGATGGAACCTCGGTCTGTCCAAGGCTAGCACAAGCAAGGCAGATGCCTTATCACTTGCGCCACCACTCTGGCCCTGTAAAGAATCAATTTAACCATTTTAGTTTGTAGCCTTATGCAAGTTGTCTCCTTTATAAAGCATTGTTTCATAGAAATTCCTGTCAAACTTAAATGAGTCACCAATGTTTATATATTTTCATAGTATTAAAATTGAAAAGAAAATATTTTGTTCATTACCTAGATATGTAAGTAAATTAACAATTATTAATTGATTCAATTATTAATTGATTAATTGGTTAACAATTCACTTTAATTTTAAACTTGCCTACAAATAGTGAGAACTGAATTGCTTTGTTCTAATATAAAAATTCTGAATCTAGTATTTAAAAATTTACTTATGGATATGTGATTTCATAATGTGTCACAGGTAATGAGAAATTCTTCATGTTTGCCTCTCTTGTTGAAATACATCTGTTTTCTTAATCTGAATCTCAAAACAGAGGAGTTGGTGCTGGTGGAGTAGAGGGAACATAGACATAAGCTGTGTGTATGTGATGAAATAGGAAAAGACCAATAAAACTAAATAATTGTCTTTCATTTATATCAGAAAAAAATAGACAAGGAATAGACCCTCCATTTCTCCAGTTCTTATTGTAGCAGAGGTATATAATATTAGAGAAGACAGAAGTTAAAATGCTTGTCACATTAATCAGAGCGTTGTAGACAGCTGATAGAATTGATAGAATTAGATTAATAACATTAACTCACATCACATCAATCTAATCAACAAATTGCTAAGTGAGTTGCAGTACAATTTTAACCATATAGGTTTTGTGGAAATATAAACTGGTGCAGCATTTTTGAAAACATATGGCCACCTCAAAAATGTTTAATTGTTTCATTTATAAAAATTTATCTAGAGAAATTTTTATGTAAGTTAATTAATTCATATGTTATTGTATTAAGTTCTCAGTTTTTAACACCAGAACACTGGAGAGACATGGGTTTGGAATCAGATGCTTATCTGGAAAATAATTCATACTGCGCATGGAGAGAGCAAAGGATTTTGAGGAGTTTCTCCAGGTATCCAGCTCCCAATAGATCCAGAACATGTAAGGACTTACTTCCTCTCCAACCTAGAATTTAATCTGAGGGAACTCAGCACACCTAGAAGGTGGGACCAGCTGGCTTCAACACAAATCCAAGGTGCTACATTCAAAGCTGATTCCAACCAATGAGTAACAAGACGTATACTGAGTGAGGTGGAAAGGGATCAATACCATAATCCCACAATAGATATTTAAAATATAGACATGTATTAGTATTATTTTTATAACATTATCTTCCATCAAAATGTAAGGAATTTTAACGCAATACTAAAAACAAAGACCCACATGGTCCCAGTCAGTTCAATCCTTGACATTCAATACCATTCCCCAAATACAACACGAACTGAAAAGAACAAAAACTGAACAAGAACTGAACACAGAACAAGGAGTAAGATGATAAACACAACCAGGACACATACAGTCACATAAACATTCACAAGGACAGGTAAACAAAGTAGGTAAAACAAAACAAAACAAAAAATAGAATCCATTATTTCATGCATATTTAACTAAAGGCTTCTACTTAAAATCAATAAATGTGGCTGAAATGATAGTGGAAAGTTAAAAATCATAAATACATATGCCCTGTGGCCTCCATACCCATGGAATCTTGATCTATTGTGACCTCAGTGACCAGTGATGTCACTGATGTCTATATCTATATAAACGGACTTGTGTGTTCTGATCTCATTTGCAGTAGGCAATGGGCAAGTGTCGTTTGTCAATGAAACGTCTTTTCATGGAAAGAATCAAGGATTCAGTTGCCCCAGAAGCAAAAGATATGACCTGAATAGTAGAAAGGCAGGAACCAGAGGTAGAAATGGAGATGTCTCTGGATGTTTGTGGGCTGCACTGAGGATCTGTTTCATTGGTTCCTCTGGAAAGGACAGGACTAGTTATGCCCTTCCCAGATCAATCCCTAGCTCCAAGATGAGACACTGAACAGAGGTGTTGGGCAGAAGCACTGAGTGAATTTCCACCTATGCTTATAGTCCCAAAGGTGAGAGAGTGGAAGCAACGCCTCCTGGAACTGTGCAAAGTGGGGATGTGAGGAACATTTGAGGTGCAAGGATGCCCTGCATGGAACTTCAGTGTCCTTCTCAGAGGCTTGCTGCACACCCCTTCACAGCTGAGAACAGCTCTTCCCCTGATGCCGACCATATTGTCCCACACAATGCCCTGCTTGGGGAGTGTCTGCGGGTCCGTGGCAATGAAGACAGTCTGTAGGGATGTGGCCAGACACAACCTTTCTCGATGGGCTATGTTAGCATTTTCCACGATGTAGACACACTGATGACAAAACACAAGAGACTCCTCTCCTAGATACTCTCCTACCATGCATGAATATTTAGAGGAGATACCAGAATATTTATGTCCTTGCCAGAGTCAGGAACATTTATTTCCCCAGAATTCCTACAGTCTTGAAGCAGAGGTTCGGGGGCTACAAGTGCTTGGGAGGCCCATGAAAGTGTGTTTTTGATGCGAAGACACTAACATCTACTCTACTCAGGGATTTGTAGCAAGGCATTGCTCAGTATCTCAACAATGGGGCGTTTGAAGTCATTTTTATAGAAAGACTTTCTGAATGTGTGTTCCTAATAAAAGAGGCAGTAAAGGGTTCAAAGGGCTCCAGCATATTCTTTACATTGAAAGGCCCATTTTTCTGTCTCCAGACACTGCCTAAGAGACTGAAAATCAGATCCTTTACATTGCTGTCTGTTTTCTGCCCACAAGTCCCCTCAAAAGCAGGAAAGAACATAATGAGAAGTAACTTACTTTAACAAATACTTTATAATATTTCAAACAAATTAGTCTCTAAATCTCTGTCTCTGTTTCTGTATGTCCATCAGATTTCAGGGACCAAACCCTAATGAGTAAGTAGAGCAGTAGAAGGGCCAGTACTGTGGAAGTTACCAGGTAGAAATACTGCTATAGTCTATTATCATACTATGGTTTGTTTGGGTTTTTTTATTAGTAATTTGTTAGCCTGTATTTATGTGTGCCAATGGCATTGTGTTCCTTACACCCACTTGATCCAAGATGACCTGAACAAAAATGTGGACTTTCTAAATTTTTTAATGTATAAACTATCTCTTTGATCAAAACTTTTTAAGTATTAGCTGAACAGCACAGAGATTGTGAAACTGAAATGGATTCCAATTGAGATTAATACACTGCATGTAGTAAACATCAAATTAAGGACCCAAAAGTTCTTAAACTTAATGGTGTCTGTATAATCAGTTTAAAACCACCTATTTAATTTGCTTTAGTGTAAAATACACTTAAAATTAATATATTTTGATGGAACTTTTTAATTTAATGGCAATAGAATCAAATGCAAATATATACATACATTTTAAGCAATTTTTCTAAAGTAGACTATCTATTTTGAAATTATTTCAACAAAAGTATAAAATTATTCAATAATTTACATAGAATTCCACTTACATATCAGTACAGGGTTGCATCATATTTTGGCACAAGAACTGAAAAACATAATAGTATCTAATCAGCTATATGTATTGACTTATTCAGATACAATGATCAAAGCATTATTTTGTATGTAGATGCAAATGTGGCACATAACACTCAATATATCTATAGAAGGGAACTTGTTATGTTCACTAAAATCTTGCCAATTAAGCTGAATCTTCAATGAAATCTTTACATTGTCTAGGCACCTGATTTAAAAAAAAAACAATAATTTAGGTTTTGGAATAAGACAAAAATTTGCGATAAATTTAGATTAGTATTTTGAAAATTATACTCAATAATTAAGGCACACTTTTTCAGTTTAAACTTTATAAATGTATATTAAGCAAATTATTGTCTAGAATGCTATTTTTATTTAACGTCTCATGATCCATTATTTTTTATTTGTTTTCTAGTGAACTATACAACTTTTAAACTTTTAAAACTACTTATTATCTTATAGCTTCTGTGGATCACATATGGTAAGTATACATTAGTTGAGACCTTGACTAACCATCTTAGTTGATGGAATAGGGTGGTTAAAATTAGGCTAGCATGTTTGTCAATATATTTATTGTTCAGGATCTGTTCGCAAGCTAGTTTGCAAGAAGAATGGACATTTTTCCAAAGATATTGACTTGAGTTAACAACAAAATTTTCTATACTTTTACATTTTTATCCATGAAAATTAGCAGGTTTGAATACCTCTTTTATACTATATAAGTACATTTACCAAAATATTTTATTATTCTTTTTTTCAATGTGCTTAACTCAAAACTTGTTTCTATTAAATATTATCATTTGCTTGGAGATGAGAACAAAAATGATTTACTTTAATTTTCTTGTTCTATCTCTTAAGTTTTATTAATTTTGACTTCTCACTATGATATAAAGCTGATTTTTCCCTACTTATGTTGTTTCATATTTAATATACATATTTGCCACAACTAACTTACATATTTGTGGAATACTTTTTATGCACACAATCTATATTGTTCATATATTCACAAGAGAGTATTGATATCCAAATCTTAAGGATCAAGACTCACTTTTTCTAGGTTTTTTTCCTTTTTTCTCTCTCTCTCTCTTTATTTTATTTTCTTTTTTTTTGGTTTTGTGGCCACACCTGGTGATGCTCAGCGAATACTCCTGGCTATGTGCTCAGAAATCGCACCTGGCTTGGGGGACCATATGGGACACTGTGGGACCAAATCAGATGCCTTACACCCTGCACCATAGCTCTGGCCCCTTCCATTTTTACTTTTAAAATCCAAATAATAAACACAGACTCCAAATTAATTCCTAGAATAACACCTTAGAGATACACAGCAGCTGGTGAATTTATTGTTTTATGAGTAAATAAAGAGAAAAAAGAAAATAAAAGGCAAATAATAAAAAGAAAATATAGTCACACATTTCTTAGGCATTTAATAAAATACAAATCTAAGGCAGCATTTTTATTGGCAGGTAACTAATTTGAAAATATAAATTAGAGGACAAGAGAAATAGTACAGGGGCTGGAGCAGTAGAACAGCAGATAGACTGTGGACTATACACAGCTGACCAGAGTTCATCACGGTATCCCATATGGTCCCCTGATCCTCCCAATTACCACTGTGTATGACCAAAGCATCAACCAAATAAGTACCAGAGGTAAGGCATTTGCCTTGCATGTGGCTGACCAAGGACAGACCTCGGTTGGATCCCCAGAAATCCCATATGGTCCCCCAAGCCAGGAGAGATTTCTGAGCACATAGCCAGGAGTAATAGGATGTCGTCCCCCCACAAAAAGCTAACAAACAGTAACAAAACAAAACAAAACAAAAACAAAAAATATCAAGCTTGCAAGTGCAAGCCTAGGACAGACCACAGTTCAATTCTCTGGCATCCCAGATGGTCTCCCCAAGCCAGGAGTTATTTCAGAGTGCAGAGCCAGGAGTAACTTCTGAGCATCACCAGATGTGGCAAAAAAAAAAGAAAGAAAAAAATCAACCAAAAATAAATAATTAGATTAATAGGTAAGAGAGAGAGAGAGAAAGAGAGAGAGAGAGAGAGAGAGAGAGAGAGAGAGAGAGAGAGAGAGAGAGAGAACACATAGGGCATTTGCCTTGAATGCTGCCAAACTGTTGTATTTTCTGGCACCAGAGACAATCCCTGAGCCCCACCAGAGTGATCCCTGAGTACAGAGGCAGGTTTAGATCCTGAGCACAGCTTAATATGATACAAATAACCACTCCTTCATAAAAAATAACTTAACCTTGGTATATTAATAAACACATTTTCCTTATAAATATTTCCATTTAAATATTTTAAACTATCATGCTTCAGAGAAAAACAAAAAAAAAATGTGTTTTGTTTGATCTGTAGTTATAATACAAGGTAATGATTGCTTCCTCAATTTGTATTTTCTTTCAAGATTCTGATGAATATATTAGTATTGAATAATGTTATTCTCTTTAAAGCATTTAAGTGAATATAAATCACACATGCTTTATTTTTAGCTATCATATTTTGTACTCTTAATTTAAATTTTGCCATTATTCATGACTCTAGTAATGTTCACATAAGTATAATAGAGTTAGTAGGCATAATTTTTTATTCTTTAATTTTCTAATTTATATTTTGTATTAGGAGCATATGTTCTATGAAGTACTAATTTTAATTATTGAAAGATTTATAAGTTAATAATATTATGTTAAATATTCTTTTTAAAATACTTTAAAGACAGATGGTATTTATGTCAACTTAAAACTATTTATACTTGTATAGTATAAGGCAACTTTTTAAAATTTTTGTCTTTTTGTTTTGGGGCCACACCCAATGACACACAGAAGTTTCTCCTGGCTTTGTGCTCAGAAATCACTTCTGGCTAGGGGGACCATAAGGGATCCTGGGATCAAACCTGTATCCATCCTGGGTCAGCTGCGTGAAGGCAAATGCCTTATCTCTGTGCTACCACTTCAGCCCCTGTATATAGCAATATTTTAATATTTAAAAATATGTGTTAAACACTTAGATATTTAGGTCAATGTGTTAGCACAGAAGTAAAATGTTTGCCTGCTATGTGACTGGCCTCAGTCTGTTCCCTGAAGATGGTCACCTTATGCATTATCAGAAGTGATCTCTGTGCACACAGAGTCAGGAGTAAGCCCTGAACATTACTGGAAATGATTCAAAAGCACTAAAAAGAAAAATAAACAACAAAACACTTCCCATATTTCATCTGGAATTTTAAACTATAATATTAAAAATATCTGTGGAGGAGATACCAAAGAACCCCACATCTTTTTCTGAGATGTCAAAAGAAAGCATTGAGGTTTGTTTATCTACCTGGTTATTTAAGCAATTCACTTGGCATTTTGGTATAAGTATATCCTGAGAATTTATGTTTGAAGTGCCTATGTTTCAGTTTCATAGCTATGCCTTTCTATCTGAGCATCAGAAGTAAAATAATCAGTAGGAAATAAAGACATACAGTTTTGCAAGCTAATTTATTTTATCTTTAAAAGGTTAGAAGTGTGTGTTTGTGTATATACTTATATATATACTTACAAGATACTTATTGTACTTTATATAAAAACATTCTTTTATTAATATTTTATGTTTTTAATTTAATTTTTTCTTTGTTTAAGTACCATGATTACATACATGATTGTAGTTGGGTTTCAGTCATAAAAAGAACACCCCTCTTCACAGTGCAACCTTCCTACCATCAATGTCCCCCATCTCCCTCCTTCCTCACCCTCTCCCTGCCTGTATTTGAGACAGGCATTCTACTACACTCACTCATTAACATTGTCATGGTAGTTAGTGTAGTCATCTCTCTAAATATTCCACTCTATGTGGTGAGTTTCACATTGAGAGCAAGTCCTTCCAGCCCTTATCTCTGTTGTCTGACATAATTATAATATTGTCTTTTTTCTTAAAATCCATATATGTGTGAAACTATTCTGTGTCTATCTCTCTTCCTCTGACTTATTTCAAAGAGCATAATAAATTCCATGTACATCTATGTATAGGAAAATTTTATGACTTCATCTCTCCTGATGGATGCATAATATTCCATTGTGTATGTGTACCACAGTTTCTTTAGCCATTCATCTGTTGAAGGGCATCTTGGTTGTTTTCAGAGTCTGGCTATTATAAATAGCACTTTAATGAATATAGGTGAAAGAGAGTCGCTTTTGTATTATGTTTTTGTGTTTCTAAGATATATCCCTAGCAATGGTATAGCTGGATCATATGGGAGCTCAATTTCCAGATTTTTGAGGAGTCTCCATAAGTTTTCCTAAAAGGCTGGATTAGACAGCACTCACACCAGCAGTGAATGAGAGTTCCTTTCTCTCCACATCCCTACTTATTGTTCTTGTTCTTCATGATGTGTGCTAGTCTCTGTGGTGTGGGGTGGTACCTCATTGTTGTTTTGATTTGCATCTCCCTGATGATTAGTGGTGTGGAGCATTTTGTCATGTGCCTTTTGGTCATTTATACTTTTTCTTTGAGAAATTGTCTGTTCATTTCTTCTCCCCATTTTGTGATGGAGTTAGATGTTTTTCTAAGCATATACAAGATTTATTTGTTTGAGAGCATCTCTAGGACTAAGAAATGTCTAACCTCCAAAGCAATATAAAGCCAAAAAGTCTATTGTCTTGTCATGATAAAGGATGGGACAGAAAAGAAATCTTTTTTGTTTCACTCCTAGTAAGGCCCATTTATGATACTATAAATATTAAAATGTCACTTGAGTGATAAACAGTTTCCTACCTATGTGTTACAGTAAGATGATTAACTCATTAAAAGGAGACATTTTTTATAAGTGTGCTTTTACTGATTCACTTCTCTACATAATAAACCAGTTATTGCAAGTGCATATTGACAAATACACTGGGTACACTATGGGGAAATTTGATGAGCTTACTACTGAGAAAAGTTTTATAATTTTAAAACTAAATTACAGTTATGTTGAATGAAATTTTTTTTAAATAAAATATCTCCTTGTTTAAAAATTACATACATTATACATAAAACATGCTTTAAAATACACATTAAGGCATATTCTTAAAGTACTGTCCTGATTTTAGAAAATTTAAAACTAGATTAAAACAAATTATCTCAGGAAAAGATTGTTTTGTTTTATAATTTTTATTGTGATCAAAGTGAATTACAAATCTTTCACAGTAACAGTAATATTTAAGGTACATGGTGACAATAAATCAGGGCCATTCCACCACCAGTTTGTCCTCCCTCCACCCCTATTCCCAGCATGCATCACATATCTCCCTCTCTTAAACCCCCCACCACCATCTGCTTTTGTTAACAGCTCCTCTCTGTGTATAGCTTATTGTAGATTGGGTATTGATTCTGTTGACATTGATTTTGGGTTTGCTGTTGGAGTCTGATCATTTTTTAATTCCACTCAATGTTCATACGACTGCTTGGTCTTGGTACCCTCCTTTCCCCCTCCCCCTAAATCAAGAGGCAGAGCAAGATGATCCATGTTATGTGGTTTTGTTGGAAAACAAAACAACAAAAGCAAGGGCTGATGCAGTACGCATGAAGTAAGGCGTTAGTTTGCCTTGCCCTCGCTAGCGTAGGACACACTACAGTTCAATCCCCTGGCATCCCATATGGTCGACCAAGCCAGGAGTGATTTCTGATAGCATAGCCAGAAGTAATTCTTGAGTGTCACCAAGTGTGGCCCAAAAAACAAAAAAAAAATAAAATTAAATTAAATAACAAACAAAACAACAACCAAAAATCTGAGAGGATTTTTTCTAAAGTTTATAAATATCGATTTCAAAGAAGAATGGAAAAAAGAAAAAAACAAAAACAAAGACAAAGACAAAAAAATCAGCATCTACAAAAAATAAAGTCAACCCCCCTACTAAAAACAACCACCATCATATAATAACCACGAAAACAAAAGTAAATAAAAAATTGAAATAATAAAAAAAGAAGAAGAAAAGAGAAAAAAAGAAAAAAATGGTGTGGCGAGGCTTTGAGTCTTTTTTTGTTTGTTATTTTGTTTTGTTCTGTTTTTTGCATAGGCACAGTAAGTATTGGAGAAATTAGATAGAGAATTTCATTGGCCTAAGAGATACAGGTTTATCCGACCTTGAAGCATACCGCCATATGAATGACTATAGGCTCCATACATGCTCATTTTCACACCCCCCAGGTCTTTTTTGGTGCCAGAAAATTTTCTGCTCAGTTATGGATGATAGCAATAGGGATATTTTTTATTTTTATAACTAATTTTTTAAGTTTACATTTAAATATAAATTTGTATTGTGACTTAAAAAGTCTTTCATAGTTAGATTTCAGAGAAACAGTGAATTAGGGCCATTCTAACCACAAGTATTTACCTTCCCAACTAATGTTCTCAGAGTTCCATCCTATAATACCACCTTTTGCCTCTTGGCCTGTCAGTAAAATAGGCACATTTTAAATTTAGATTGTTAATATTTGGGTCTCTTGATTCTATTATTGTTGACTTTGGCTTGAATATGTAGTTCTGTCTTTTTCTCTCTCCACCAATGCACTGGACACCATTTGGCCTTTAGTCCCCATCTTTTCTTTTTTTTCTTTTTAATTTTATAGAAAAATTGCAAAAATATGAGGTTAATCAAAGTAATTTGTGTCCCAAGGTTCTACAAAAAAAGGTGGGAGAACCTATATAAAAGATAGAATAAAGGGAACAGTTTTTTTTGCAGAGGGATAGTAAAAATTGGGGAAATAGAAAAGAAAAACATTTAGTTTAAAAACAGGGTGTTCAGATCCATGAGGCATCCTGCCATAAGACAAACTACAGGCTCTAGAGTTGACATACTAAGTTGTCTAACTTCAAAGTTTTTCTTCATGGTCTCAGGAAAAGTTCTTCACAATGGCATTTTGTCACAGTCAGTCTTCTGTTATTAGAGATCTTGGTTTTTGCAAAGGAGCCTACATCGAAGTCAGGGTGTCACAGAGTTTCTTCTGGTTTCATTTCACCATTAGGTGTTGAGACAGGGATACCTGTACTGACAGCAAGTTGTTGATGTTTTCAAGTAGTCAGTTGTCTTATGAACCCACACTGGAGCAAGTCAATGTCTAAGCAGCAATAGGGTCTTTCCTGTAGAAGTTCAATTCCTAGTGCTGGTAAGAAAATCATGCCAGTTCCAAAGACGGAATTCAAGTATCAGGAATGAATGGCCTGTGCCTGAAACATAAGTTAAGTCACTGTGACATATTTTCAGGGTAAAATGGCCTTCTATATTATAAACTTCAAGAGTTTTAATCCATATTTGATAAGAACTTTTTTCTTTACACAAGATTTTCCCTATTTTAATGTGCCTGTGCAAAAAGGAACAATACTGGTGCATGTGGGGGTAAAAATAACAAGTTAAACAATCCCTATAACCTGGTTCTAAAATGAACTCAGAATTCAAGATAAACTTATCAGGGTGGGGTGGGATAAACTTATCCACTACAATTTGCTACTAAAAATTCAAAAAAGGAATGGAGAAAATTACATCTGCATAAGGAAATACATCTATTATTACATATTATCTATTATACTTACTAAAGCAATACATCTAAAGAAATGTTCAAAGGAAATATACATATACCCTATAAGTCTTTCTTCTGAAATAGTCTGGGGTGGGTGATAAAATCTGGAGCACAGCTTCAGCCTGTGACATGGTCTTCTGGAGTTTAAAAAAAAAGGCTCACAGAAGTCACGGATCAGGAAATGGCCTTGAACTGAGGGCTTCTTAAAATCTGAATCTAGTAGCGAGAAACAGTCTACAGCAAAGGGAGGTAGGAGAAAAGAAATCACCAACAGCAAATCAGCAGTAGGCGTGTCTGCGACTTCTTGCCAGGATTAGCCAAGTCGAGTTGGCAGCTATTTCAGGTGGGGAAACATTTGGTTCCTGAGGAGTTAAGAACTGAGGGTAAGTCCGGAGAGATAGCACAGCAGTAGGGCGTCTGCCTTGAACACAGCCAATCTAGGACAGCCAGTGGTTCGAATCCCTGCATCCCATATGGTCCTGTGCCTGCCAGAAGTGATTTTTGAGCACAGAGCCAGGAGTAAACTGAACGACGCCAGTTTTGACCTAAAGAACCAATAAAAATAAAAAGAACTTTAGGGTAAAACGGACTAAATAGAGAGAAATAATATATCAGAGGTGAGAGAGTAAAAGGAAAGAAAGGGATTTGTAAAGTGGTTAGCAGGAGAAGAGGAAAAGGAAATGTTATATATAATTTTTAATAAAAAATTAAAGAAAGAAACTAGCTGCTTTAAATGCTAAAATGCGATTGAAATCAACAAATCTACATAGTAAGAATGACAGAGAAAACTTGTATTTATGTCAAATGAACTCCTTAAGGGCTTTCTTTAGCAATCTGCTTTGTATTTATTCACTAGCTGCCAGAACTTTATCTTAACAGCCAATTGGTTCTAATTGAAAGATGTCCTTAGCCTTCTATTCTAAGCTATGGGTTAATTTAGTTTGTTATGAATCAATACCAAGCTGTCTGATTCATAATCTTTTATATTCAGAATTTTGATTTATGGTTTGAATTAGACTCTAGAATGAGAAAGGCTGCCACACAAAGTCAGTCCCTGAATACAGTAAGAACAGCTTAGTCAAGCACCAGAACTTGCACTTCAAAATAGTCATCAAAATACCAATTAGTTGATCCAATAAATAGGAAGCAGAGACAGGAAAATTATTCATATGAAAAGCAAGAATTATGAAAGTCAATTTCTGGAACAGAACAATAAAAATTTGCAATAGACATTTACACAAAACCTTGAATAGATTAATATATTCCGTATTTCTAAAAATATGAAAAGTTTAATATTCAAAAACCAAACCAATCAAACATTTTGAAGACTTTTATTCCCTAGTTTAATCCTTCTCATTCACGCGATTATTTATTTTCTATCATGTTCTCTTTAATATGATTATGTTGTTGAATGCTTCCTAGAATATTTACTTTGTCATTTGATTTACTTTCTTTTGACAGTCCATTTAGCATATTTTCATATGTCACTCTTTATTTACTTAATGCCTTCATCATTTTGTACATAGTATAAAGAATACAAAATTTATTAATAAGTAGTTCCAAAGGAGTACATTTATTTTAACACTACAAATTATTTTTTACAATCATTTATTTCCCTTTAAAAAACATTGTTGATATTTTTTTTTCACAGCATCCATTCCCAGCAATGTTCAGGGACCCTTTTGTGTGACACAGAAGATCTAGGTTGTATAGGTGAGTCATTCAATGCTGAAACTCATATTCAAGATTTCATACATGCAAAAATGTGCATTAATACTCGAACTTTTCCAGATTGTTAATAATTTTAATTTCACAATTATAAACTTGTTTTCTATAAATTTATTAAAGCTGTGATTTTAAAATCAATAAAATGTTAGTTTTAATTGACACTATAGAATTCACTCTTAATCCTGTTTTGAAATTCTATTCTCTTTCAGCCTCCAAAATTTTGGTGACTTCAATTGGTCCAAAAATCCTGAGGAAGTTATCTTTAATATCACTGCCTTTAGAGAATTTCCTTTTCTGACCCTGCTATATTTTTTTCATTATTTTATTTTTTTCCAATGGAAAAGGTCAAAGGAAGTTACCTTTAGTGCAGTGTCAGAATAAGGGTAGCATTTCCCTTTGCCTTCAAAATTATTAGTATTGATTATCACCTTTTCTATTAATTCAACTACCTAGAAGACTCAAACAAGATCCAAGGACAATGCTTATGCGTTAAGGCACATGTCTTGCATATTTGAGGGACTGAGTTTGATTTTGTCACTGTAAAGCAAAAATGAACAAAATTAAATATGCAAATATTATTCTTCCAAATTATTATATTTTGTGACTAATTCTTCTAAAACAAATGTAGCATTAACATGTAGACATTAATACTAAATATCTCTAGAGCTTATTATTTTGAAATAAATTGAGCAGTGCTAATTCAAAATTATATAATCCTGTCTAATGAAGAAAGACAAATCCTTACATTTCACTTTTGTTTGCTGTCACCTAAATATTAGTATTTATATTTTCAATAGACACCAATTTAGAGATAAGTTAAAAATTAAAAGACAAAATATAGAGTAAATATATAAATTTGTTTAGAGACTTTAATAATAATGGTCAAAGGATACACTTAGTGAAATTTCAGAGCAACATTTAAATTCTCTTTGATAAAAGAATTTTCACTTCAGTTGTAGTATATGAATAAGTAAGATTTTAGTTCAATGACAGTTTATTGTTACTGGGAAAGAAGGATAGATACTGAGAGACAAAGAGAGTCAGAGACACACAGAGCGAGAGAGTTTTATTTTTTAACATTTAAAGGAGTAAAAATTCTGTTTACCAAAACTTTAACTTGAAAATTCCCAAGTAAAAAACAATATTAAAAGATTGTAAATGATAACGCACATGCACACATATTTTACCTTTGGGGCCACATCTGGTGGTTCTCAGACATTATTTTTGGCTCTCAGCTCAGAAATAACTCCTGAGCATTTCGGGGATCCATATGGGACACAGGATATAATAAAGTCCAAGTTGATCACATGCAAGGTAAATACCCTACTGCTACCTACACCTGTGCTCCAATAAACAATTATAAATGTTATTATACATATATATTTTTTTATCTCAGGCATCTTATATAATATTCCCTACCCACCAGGAGTGATCATTGAGTACAGAGCCAGAAATAAGCCCTGAACACTGCCATGTCTGGCCCTAAAACAAAACAAAGTATTTTTAATGAGAACTTGTCCACAATTTTTCAATTTTTCCACACCACCAAATTGTCTTTATAATTTATTAGCAGAAAAAAACAATTGTATAATAAGAATTAATATAGCTAAAGGATTTAAATTTGTAGTATTGTATTTATATTTTTGTAACCATTAATTTAGGAAGCCATAATATCATGATTTTATAATGTGTAATTTGTAAAGGATACTACCCTGAGAATACAAGCTCCTGTTTAACTTATTCAAAAAACTTTCAAGCAATTGTCAAATTTTAAAGCAGATACTTACATTTATTAGAATATCTACAACATGTTTTAACATGTAGTGCCCTTTAAGACACTTAGAGTCTAGAGCAAAGATATATATAAATTATTGTTTGATCTGTCATTCAATACATTTAAATACAGTATTAATAGAGGTTACCTAAAATTATTGACTGATGTGATCTAAAGTGTAAGATAGTAAAGAAGAGAGAAAAGCTCTCTAACAGACAAATAATATAGTAAAAAATATAACCTGTAGCAAGATATTTACAAAATATTTAATCCCAGGGATTGTTTTCACCACTTAATAACATCTACAAGCCTAATTTTATTTATATATTTTATGTTAGCTAATTAATGTGTCTGTACAATGTAACAGAACCAAATATGAATACCCCTTTTTGGAACATAAAGATTTTGAAAATGATTCTGATTCACTATTTGAGACTTTGATACTTTGAAAAAAATTATCAGTATCATCTATATGGTTTAGTCATCAAGAGAAAAATATATAGTTTATATGTCAGCAGGTTCATATGCTTCTCTAATATTAGCATTAAGCACAATAAAATTTGATAGGTTTAGATAATATACCTCAAATGTCAAAACTATCTTATATATGAGTATTAATCTGTGTAATATAATGACATTTTCTTATACTGGTAAACTAGTTTTGGCCTGGTTTAAATATTAAATATTTAAATAAACCAAAGACTTTACAAATTATCTATAATACTATGTAGTTTGAGATAGAGAATAAAAAAATTGGTAGATTTCTAAACAAAAAGATACCAAAAATTTCCCATTATTCATTTTTATTAAAATCACTCAGGCCTCCATGATAGCTTATAAGTATGTCTGTTATCAATGAATTTAGTTAATTGGTTTTCACACGCATTGGAAATATTATTTGCTATTATACTTTAAGAAAGCTTGGTTGCCAGAAACAATAATGGTCTGCTTGCCTTGAATGTGGCCAATCCAAGTTCCATTTCTAAAATTCTACATGGTCCCTCAAACATTGCCAGAAGTAGTTTCTAAGTGCAGAGCTAAGAGTAGCCTCTGAACATCACCAGAATGGCCCCAAAACAAAAAGTTTCCTTTCTGAACACAGATATATCATATAAAAGTCTCCTATTACTTACATAGTGAACTCCGTAGTTCCTATTGTAACACTCAAATCTAGCATTGAACTGCCATTCCCATGACATCCTCTATTAGTCCTTACTAACTTTTACTATTGTGTTATTAATGTTAGACTTGTTATATCTCACTTTGCATTGCTTAGTTTCTTTTCACTGTGCATACACATTTTTATTTTCTTGTTATTCCCAATAATTTATCACACTTTCACTGCAAATTTTCCCTATTAACTACACTTCTCAAATTTTTTTTCTGAAACACAATATTTTATAACTCAATGCCTTACCTAGTTATGAATAACCATAGTTATATTTATTGGTTTGTACTGTACACATACTCTTACTCATTAGATATATAAATGAAGGCTCCAAGTGTGGGAACTAAGGCACTTGCATTTCACACAACCAACCACAGATTCACCTCTGGCACTACATATGGTCCCCTAAATACTTTCAGGAGTAATCTCTAGTCAAGTTTAATAACTGTCCTGGCTGGCTGTGAATCAAAAATCAAAATAATAAAAAATATATAAATGAGTGCATAAAATGTCTTTCAAATCCTGATCAGTTAACTCATCATGACTCTAGAGATAAAATCAGATATATTCAGAAATAAGTGTCTTAGAGTTTTCAATAAAGATTTATCCCTCACCTAATTCAATATTAATATGTGCCTAAAATATTACTATGAAAGATATGTAATCCACTTTGATCAAAAATAAAAATTAATATCAAAAAGATTTATCCCTTAATATAATTTTCTGAAATTGTACAAATATGACATTCATACTGTGATTTATATCGTGATTCTTTTGTTGTATGAGAAATATAAATGGCAAATTATAAGAAACAAGACTGAAGGAAAAAACTCATTAGATATCAAGAAAGATGAGTTTATATAATGAAAATATATTAGTTCCAGGTCATTTAAAAGATAACAATAAAAAGAAAAACAAAAAGTTTGTAATATTAATGTTTTGAACTGAATGTTTATCTGTATTGAAAAGATGTCCAATTTATATCTATGTAGAGCCATCACTGTCAAATTCTTGTATAACTTGTTCAACAGCAGATATTATCAAGACATTCTTCACCTGCAAAAATATTCTTTACCTAAAAACCCTATTTCTGTGTAGCATAAAATTCTAATGAATAACATTTATGTTGATAGTATACAGAAATTAGTTAAAAGTATAAATTAAATTGAATGTAGAAAAATTTACAAGGCAAAGTTTGGTTTGAGGGTAATATTGTTATAATGAATCTTTTTAATGTGAATATATAGGTGTTAATTTATTGTTCTGAAGTTAAAAGTTGTTTCTGGCCAGAGAGATAGCATGAAGGTAGGGCTTTTGTCTTGCATGCAGAACGGCAGTGTTTTGAATCCTGGCATCCCAAGCCTGCCAGGAGCAATATCTGAGCATAGAACCAGGAGTAACCCCTGACCGCTGCTGGGTGTGACCCCCCCCAAAACAAAACAAAACAAAAAGTTGCTTGTTTTTGTGGAATACTAGTCATTGTAATTTAATCATAAAGTGTATAAAATGTTCATTAAGTACAATACTGCCATAGCACCAAAAATTTGAGGTTTATTAGGTACAACAATATATTTATATGTCAGAATTTAGGATACTGACGATGGAAAAATTCTAAAACAAAAAGTTGGCTAAAATTATATATATATATATATATATATATATATATATATATATATTTAGATATACGGGGCTGGACCTATAGCGGAGTTGTAGGGAGTTTGCCTTGCATGTGACTGACCCAGGACGGACCTCGGTTGAATCCCCGGTGCCTCATGTGGTCCCCCAAGCCAGGAGCAATTTCTGAGCTCATAGCCAGGAGTAACATCTGAGCATCACTGAGTGTGGCGCAAAAGCAAAACAAAACAACAACAAAAATTTTTTAGATATAAGATGATTTCTATCCATATTAATTATACATTAGCAAGTAGTTTCATCATGAAACTTAGCTAAAGCAATAAAATATTATTTTAAAAGTAACAGTATTTGTTGTGGTTTTTGGTTGTTGTTGTTGTGGTGGTGGTGATGGTGGTTTTTTGTTTGGGGGAACACACCTGGTGGTGCTCAGGGGTTACTCCTGGTTCTGTACTCCAAAATCGCTCCTGGCTTGTAGGACTATATGGGAAGTTGAGGAGTGAACCCAGGTCCTGGGAAGCTGCATGCAGGGCAAAAGCCCAACCACTGTGCTATCACTCAGGCCCCATGTATTTGTTTTTATTTAATATGACTTGTTTTAAAACAATATATTATTTATATTTATTTACACAAATATGTAATATATTTTATAATTATAATATATTAGAATTAATTATAATTTAATATATTTATAATAATACATACACTTATTACATATTGTATATACAGATATTTTAGCAAAAGACATTTGATTGTCAAAAGCAAGCATTTTTATTCTATTTGTAAATTAGACTTCTCTTTTAATTTTTAAAATAATTGAGCTATTTAGAAGAAAGTTAATATGACTTTGGTAATTTGTCAACTAAAAAGGAAGACTTTCTTTTGATCATTGTTTTCCATGTGTAATCATAGATCCTCTTGTCCTTGTAGTACAACTACAATATTGAGTTAATATCTGTTACACTTCCAAGTTGACATAACGTACTGTACAGTTTTGACCTTTTCAATATTCTTGACTTTAATTGGCTGTCGGGACATTTCTTATCATCCCCACAGGTTAGTGGGATAGAAATAAGGGAAAAATGCAATGTGTAGCCAATCAAATTATGTTGCATTGAAAAGGTCAAAGCTATATAGTAGAATTCTATAATTGACAGAATGTATGAGACATTAAAATTCTATCTACCACATTGTACTTCTGACAAAGACTCTCATGAAACTAAAAATGGCATCACATAAATCTTTTCATATGACAATCATGTTCTGAGAATTGAAAGCATATTTTAACACATTTCAATTATGATTTATAAATTGCATTATTATTGGATACTATAGATTATATAGCATAATTTTATTACAAATGGTAATAAAACCGTTTATTTAGCCAATGATACATGAATATTAAATTTAAATATGTATCCATTTATAAAATTGTAGAGCGATATTCTTAGTATACATAATGTACTTTTTCTTATTAAACACACACTAAACTTATTTTTTAAATATTGGGAGATTATATTTTACAAATGCAGAGATGCCAAAGGTAATTTTCCCATATTATACAAAACTTAAGTTCAATGATAATAAAAATCATATGCCAAGATATAGAGCACGAAGTTTAAAATATATTATATATATACTTCATAAAATCTAATAGTAGGTGGAAATTTAAGCCTAAGCATTGACCTAGATGTCATATTTAAGTGTTTCTTAGAATTATTACACTCTTTTTTTTTTTTTTTTTTTTTGGTTTTTGGGTCCCACCCGGCAGCACTCAGGAGTTACTCCTGGCTCTATGCTCAGAAATTGCTCCTGACAGGCTCCGGGGACCATATGGGACATTGGGATTTTGAACCACCGACCTTTTCCATGCGAGGTAAACGCCTATACCTCTATGCTATCTCTCCTGCCCCCATATCACTACACTCTTAACTACATATTTTTAAAAGCAACTGGAGAAGAAAAAGAAAATAATGCCCAAAATTTGAAGAAATCATATTGTAATTAGTCAATAGTATAAGAAATAAAAGATGGGGCCAGAGAGTGGCACTAGAGTTAAGTTGTCTGCCTTGCAAGCGCTAGCCAAGGAAGGATCCACAGTTTGATCCCCTGTTGTCCCATATGGTCCCCACAAGCCAGGGGCAATTTCTGAGTGCTTAGCCAGGAGTAACCCCTGTGCATCAAACGGATGTGGCCCAAAAAACAAAAACAAACAAAAAATAAGACATTAATATAAAATATAAGTTTAATTTGTATAACTTTATAATTAATTATATATACATTATAAATTTATAAAATATATGATTCATTTACTAAATGTGAATTTTTACTAATGTATTTGAAGTTTTGAGTATAGTTCAACATATGATACAATTAATAATACATGCCATATTGAATAATAAGGAGGGTTATTTTATAACTAGTTAAGTTGATATTCTATTTCTTATGTATTCATTTTTATTTGGAAACAACACAGTCATCTTCCAGGATTACTACCAAATCTTTGTTTAGGAATTATTCCTGCCATTATTTTAGAAAATAGTCAGTGGTCAGATTCAAAACAGATTGCCAGTGTGAAAAGCAACATTTATTTTACAATCTCTTATATTTTATAAATATTATTAATTGAATTGAAAGAAGCATTGAAAAAAAAACAAATAAAAGTATATGAATATTTTACATTTTGTGAGAATGTTATTTTAATAATATAAATTTAGAGAGAAATCTGAAATGTTTTTCTCTCTTCCCAAGTATATAGTCTTTCAGACAGAAAAATTAAATAAATTTGTTTTACTATACAATTTATAAAAAATTTCATCTAAATTTGCTGTGGAAAATTTGCATTTGATTTTAAAAAGTTTAGGTGTCAGTGTCTTTGTATTGCAAAGAAGAATGAATTATTTAATTAATTATCTTTAAACTTACACCTTCATAATTATCAATTACTTAGTTTTAATGTATTTTAATTTAAAATCTAAACTTTATTTTTATTTTGTACTATATTACAGAAAATAGTTCTAAAATGATGTTCAAAGTTTTGATATTGATGCACACTATTGCAAGCAAAGATTCCATTACCCTTGATGCTTTTTCCCTATGTCATCTTTGACACAACATGATTTCTCTCCAGACATTTCCTGATCATTTATTGATTAACAGTGTGGTTTGGTGTATACTGTTAATACCCTTAGCACTGCACTCTTCAACTATATTTCTGTGTTATTTCTATTCATATTACCCTTCTTCCAGCAATTTAGAACTCTAATCTGGCCTGTAATCCATTACTCAAAATCTATCAGTTGCTACTATCTCTACTCATAAGTTTTTTTTCTATACATCACAAGTAGGTCATATTATCTGGTATTTTTCTTGTCTCTGATTACTTTTCTCAATATGTTGTCCTCTAATTCCATTCAATTTACTTCAAATTTCTTTACTACATTTTTTGTGGCTGAAAATATCTCATAGTAGACCACACTTATTTTATCTATTCTTTTTTTTTTTTTTTTGAGGGAGGCATACACCTAGTGGTATTTAAGAAACCTTAATCATACTTAGTCATATGAGAGAACATATGGAGTACTAAGGATTGAACACAGGTCAATTGTGTCCAAGATAAGCTCCCTCTCTTCTGTAGTTCCATCCCCCCAGTAGTCTGTATTTCTAAATGCCTGTAGTCTTTTCATAAAGTAATTCCAATCACTTTCTGGAGACCATATGGAAATGCTAAGTATTAAATTGAGGTTGCTACATGAAAGACCAAATGTCCTACTTGCTGTGCTATAGCTCCAACCTCAATTTAATGTTTTTGATATAATTTAGTGTTTTCTTGACTCTACGGCATTCTCTTTATAATGGTAAATACTTGAGCAAACACACCAAGTAAAACGTTTTTCTAAGACTTGTTCTCCTGTTTTTAAAGGGCAAGATGCCAAGATGGTGATAGAAGTGACCATGTGATTTTATCGCACACCTGAGTAAAATGTCAGCAGTTACGGTACTGAAAGCTATCATGAAAATGCTGTTGAAATGAATTATTATGATAGAGCTTCAGATTTGAAAAGACTATGACATATTTTAGAAGTACAATATTGTGAGATTTAACTCCAAAGATGCTAGCTGGAATCACAATAAGGGTTGAAGGAAAATTCCCTATAAATTACCCAAAAGAACAAGGAGAAAGTGCCTATCTAAAAGGTAATAGAGTACTCTTTCCTTACAACTGCAAACTCAAGACAAACTTGTTAACTGAAGTCTAAATTGCTATATTTTTACTAAAGTGACTAACATGGGGAAATAGAAACCCCTAATTCTAAACTTCCTTCCTTTCACATAAAATAATGGAAACATCCTATATCTATCTTTATATTTCTGACTTATTTTACAAAGCACATACGTATTTCAAATGTGCAACTTAAAGATACAAGCAATAATGAGACAAAAGCAATATAATGAGATAAATGATATCTGCACAATCAAGTTGGGGAGTGGCTGAAAGGCAAAGATGCTAGGGTACTAGGGTTGGAGAAATAGTAAACTGGCAATGTGTGTTGCATTGGAATGAGACATTATCACTAACAGTTCAATCAATCACAGAATCTCAATTGATAAAAATGAATTAATAGAAAAATAGAAATATCCTATTTCAATGCTCATCTGCCATTGTTTATCACCTGTATGTGTGCTGGGGTAGGTTGGGGAATGCAGATATTGATGATAACTTTCTGATATCAGTCCAGAAACATATCATCACTAAAAGACTAAAATCCAACTTTAAATTTTAGTGTTATACCTCATTAGTATATGATGCACTTCTATTTAAAACAGTTCCTTTTAAGCAAGATAATTACCTTGCTTGCAATTAATTGATCCTAGTTAAATCATTGGCTTTGAGTTAAGATACCCTAGCAAGGCTAAGAGTGATCCCTAAGAACAGACACATATAAATCTGGAATACAGTTGAGTGTGGATCAAAGACACACACGTTTTTGTTTGGAGCAACATGCAAGGTTATATTAAAAATTGAAAAGACAGATAAAACACAAATACAAGACATGGCAGTTTTGAGAAATTATCCTTCTAAAACCTTGAAATTGGGATAATTCAATGAGCAAAACATTTAGTTTGTTAAAAAAGAAAAAAAGAAAGAAATACACCAAACATGAACCTAGGTTTTGCAAAGGATATAGTAAAAACACTTTAGGCTCTTTTGGACATAAAGAGCAACCTAGTTAAAAAAAAAAAAAAAACAGAATATTACATATTCACCAATTTATTTTTTAGGGGTGCTTTGCTGATTGGCTACATAAAAATATCCTACCTAGACTGTTTAATCCCATATTCAGTCCTGTCTGAATTTTGATGTACTTCTAACCTGTCCATAATATCACTGTATATTAATCTGGTTTAAGTTTTGGGAGCCAGGGTGGAGGAGCAATGTTCGATTGAATAAATGACCTGCCTGTAATAAATAAATGACCTGCTGCTTTTGTACCTTGTAACTTGTCTCCTTTGTTTGTTTGTCTCATTATCTGTGACTGAACCCTACCAAATGGAGGTTGAAAGTATGATTATGTTTGGCTTTACTGTGGTAAATTGCTACAGCAGGAATATTGAAATAAACAATATAAAACAAACGATTAATTTATGAAGAACATATAGAAATAAAGTAGAGAGCAAGTCAGAATACACTGCTACAAGCAGAAATGTGACAGAAGCTGTAGAGCCTATGCCTAATATATGTGAAGCCCATGCTTGAAATCGATTGAACTTTTTACTTGAAACTAAAGCAGGCAGGTAGGAAGGCAGATAGAGAACCTCTCAAACTCACTCCCCCAAGAAAATGAATTCTTGTAATGTAATAAAACCAAGAGATAAATATTTGGAGGAGTTTCTTCATCATTAATGGAATATTACCTAACATCAATAATGACCCAGAGTATAATGGAGCCCCTACAGAGAGAAGTTCCAGCGGGAACAAAGGCCAGGAAAGTAACATCAAAGAAGACCATCAACTACCCCCAACCTTTCCACACTGGCAACCAGCCTAGCAAATGTTCCTTGCATGGGAAGAAAGTCCCACTTTGGACAGGCTGTTAGAAGCCTTATAAAAGTCAACTAGAATAAAGGAGCAGCACACAAGTACTGTCTGGGTACATGGTGCCTGAGCACATGTCTAACTGAAATGTGTACTTTCCTACTTCATTTTTGGGTTCTGTATCTGGCTCTCTCCTCCTTTGGAAAAGCTCATACTCTATAGACCATGTTATTCCTTAATCTCCTTCTCTTGTTTATATTCTCTTCCTCCCTTCCTCAGTATCTTAAATAAAATCTACTCTTACTTCAGTGTAGACTCCCTCTGAAATTTTTTTTGAGAGGGTAAGTAAAGGACGCCAAATACCCGGGGAAGGTTTGTGACTACGCTTCTTGCCTGAAAAAGACACACAATCCAAGACTTCTCCAGCTAATACCCTAGTTGATGGAGGTGGGTAGAAAAATCCTTACAGATTCCTTCTTGGAGTTGCCACCTTTCTCCTACCACTGGCATAAGAACCTTTGCTTTTGCATCCAGTGTGCTTTGTTTATACCACAATTTAGCACTTATCTCACTGCCTTTTTATTATACTATCCCAAACTAGTTTGTAAATATATTAAGTCATGGTGCTTCAATCATTTGACATTTCCCTGACTGAAAAATAGAAATACTTTTGATTAGCAAGCAATAATGACAGAAACCAAAAGCAATGTAGAAATAATTTTGCTCATTACATCCATGATTATAAAATTACAATTTTTAACAAGTTTTATAGCTACTACTGCATAATTGCTACATAATACTTGGGGGGATGGGTTGGCATATTACCAGGGAATTTCCTTTGGCTACCTTCAATACTTGGATCAATTTTAAGAATCGGGCATTAAATAACAGACTACAATTTTTTGTCTTTGGTATCCAGAAAAATGTCTCCAATTATTCCAAATTATGCTCAATAATTGTTTCAGCAGATTTTTTCACACCATTATAACTATATGCCATTTATTATGCCAAATGTATGTTCACTCTAATTTTTGCCTCCTAAATAATGCAGTTCAAACATAGTATTAAGTATTTGTCATCAATAAACTTAATGTGATCAACATATTTCAATAATTTTCTCTTTATTAAATTGCTTCATTAGAGCCAAAATATGACTGGTATATCATATAGAATAATGGCAGTTGGATTTTATATAAAAAATGGATCAGGTGTCCCTGAGGTTTCCTTTCCGGCAGAACTTCTGTTGTCCCCCACCCCAATCGCATCCCTGAGGTTTCTGGGTTTGGCAGAAGGTAGGGAACTTCTCCTGTCTTCACCCCCACCCCTCTCTCACGCTCATCTTCAAGGTCTCCGACAACGCTGGGACGGGCTAGGAACTTTATATGGGAGGGGTTTCCGGCAGAGGCCTGGAGGAGGCAGAGCCCCATTGACTTCCAGGTAGGTGAGTCCAAGGGAGCCAGGCTCAACAGCGCCCTCCATCATTGTGGTCAGGAGTGGTACTGCACTGGCTGGCAGCGAGAGTGGAAGCAACCAATCAGGTTCCACTAGAGGGCACGCTAGAGGCCAAAGCTCAGCCAGGCCACCCAACAATCTCACCCAGAGCTGCAATCCAGAGAAGGGATCCAGCCCCACACCACAGGGAGCAAAAGCAGGCCGAAATCAGAAGGCATTGCTCTCCAAGCTACACAAATAAATGCAAAAAAATATGGGTATATTGAGGAGAACCCTAACAGCTGGAGATAAAGAGAGAAGCCCTAGTAAGTTTCCAAGTCCACCAAAACTCACAATTCCAAGAGATGAAGATTTAAAAGCAGCCATGAGAAAGGAAATGCAAGCCATGGTAAAGAAAATGAGAGAATTGCTAGCTACCGAGTACAAGAAATCTATGGAAGAACTTAGCCAAATTATGGAAGAAATTAGCCAAAATAAAGATCTGATACAGAATATGAGAGACTCCATACAAAAGTAAAGAATTAACAGACACAGTAAAAAGCCAGACAAGCAGAATCACAGAGTTGGAGAAGCACATAGTAGTACTCTAAGGAAAACTGCAAACCAAAAATGACCAGGAAACCAAAAAGAAATTAAGAGGCAAGGCACTGGAAGGAAAAGTCCAGTACTTAATGAACAAAGAAAAAGAAATAATCTAAGAATTGTAGGTATACCAGAAGAGGAGGAAACAAGAAAAGGGGAAGAATAAGTAGTTAGGGAAATAATAGCAGAAAATTCCCCACCCTTTAGAAAGAGGACTCTGTGCAAAACCAGGAAGTGAAGAGTCTCTAATAAAATAGAGCCTAATAAACCAACACCAAGACATACAATAATCCAAATGGCAAAAAAAAAAAAGAGAAAAGAGAAAGATGAACTACTTAAAGCAATAAGGAAAAAAAAGAACCTCAAGTACAAAGAAAGGGACATAAGAATCAAACCAAATCTCCCATTTGAAAAAATTCAAGCAAGAAGACAGTGGAATGAAATATTTAAATGACTGAATGAAAGAAATTTCCAGCATAGGGTACAATACCCAGCAAAACTATCATTCATATGGGATGGTATCCTAAAAACATTCTCAAAAAAATGAATTTGCACTATTTGTGCAAACAAAACTGATACTAAATGACCTACTCAGAGACAAACTACACAATCCAAAGCCCTGATTGTAACAACAACCACCCTACACAACACAACTGCACAACAGCCCTCTCTGTCAATAATCTTCCTAAATATTAACGGACTAAAGTCTCCCATTAAAAAACAAATAGTAGAGAACTGGATTAGAAAACATAAACAGGACTTCTGCAGCCTGTAAGAAACACACGTACAAGTACAGGACAGGCATAGGCTTAGAATAAAAGGACAAAAATCAATCTTTCAAGCCAATGGAAAACAAAAAAGGGCAGGGACAGCCATTCTTATATCAGACCAAATCCCATTCAACCTTGAGAAAGTGATCACAGACAAAGAGGGTCACTATATACTAATCAGGGGAACATTAGATCAAGAGGTACTAACCCTGATCAATATTTATGCACCTAATGTAGAGTCAGCAAAATATGTGAGGCAGTTGCTCAATAACCTGGAGAAACACATGAAGGGAAATGTGATAATAGTAGGAGATCTCAATACTCCATATCACCACTGGACAGATCCAGCAGACAGAAAAATAGCAAAGAAATAAGAGCCCTAAATGAAAAATTAGAAGATCTAGGGCTAATAGACCTATATAGGGCCCTCCACCCCTAGAAAACAGAATATTCATTCTTCTCAAGCCCTCATGGAACCTTCTCCAGAATAGACCATGTCTTAAGATTCAAATCTAACCTATATAAGACCACAAATTTAAGGATCATTAGAAGCACCCTATCAGATTACTATGCAACAGAGGTCAAAATTGACTGCAAGAAGAAGCAATGGAGAAAAACTAAAACCTGGAGATTAAACAACATGCTGCTCAACAACAGCTGGATCAAAGAGCAACTCAATAAAGAAATAAAAAGATTCCTTTAGACAAATGATAACGAAGAGAAAACTTGTCAAAATTTGTGGGACACAGCAAAATCAGTAATTAGGCGGAAACTCATAGCAATACAGGGTTATATCAAGAAAGAGAAAAATGGCAAATCAACAGTTTAAAAGGATCATCTCAAGGAATTGGAACAACAGCAGCAAAGAAATCCAACCACAACCAGAAAGCAAGAAATAGTAAAAATCAGAGCAGAAATAAAAAACATAGAAACTAAGAAAACAATACAAAAAAATCAATGAGATCAGGAGTTGGTTTTTTGAAAAATTAAACAATATAGACAAACCACTGGTAAAACTTGCCCAAAAAAAGAGGGAAAACACCCAAATTAATAGGATCGCAAATGAAAGGGGAGAGATTACAACAGAACCCCAAGAAATACAATATATCATGATATCTGAGATCATATTATGAACAATTATACTTAGTTAGGGTAGAGAACCCAGTAGAAATTGACAGATTCCTGGAAAATTACCATCTTCTGAGACTGGAAAAGAAAGACCTTAGATAGCCTAAACAGACCAATCACTTCAGAGGAAATTGAACATGTAATTAAGAAACTCCCAATGAACAAAAGCCCCGGCCCAGATGGATTTACAGGTGAATTCTATCAAACATTCTGCGAGGTCTTACTACAACTTTTCCACAGGCTCTTCAAAACCATCAAAAAAAAAAAAAAAACAGGAATCCTCCCCAACTCCTTTTATGAAGCTAATATCACACTCATTCCTAAAGATTTTAAAGATACCACCAAGAATGAAAACTACAGACCAATCTCACTAATGAACATAGATGCAAAGATACTCAACAAAATCTTAGCAAACCGAATCCAGCACTTCATCAAAAAGATCATACACCATGACCAAGTGGGCTTTATGCCAGGAATGCAAGGTTGGTTCAACATACGCAAATCAATCAACATCATACATCACATCAACAGCAAGAAACAGAAAAACCACATGATCATATCAATTGATGTATAGAAGGCAATTGACAAATTCCAACACTCTTTCATTTTGAAGACACTCAGAAAAATAGGGTTAAAAAACCATTCCTCAAGATATTTACAGCAAACTATGAAAATCTCACAGCTAACATTATCGTTAATGACGAAAAACTAGAAGCATTTCCACTAAGGTCAGGAACTAGGCAAGGCTGTCCACTCTCTCCATTCTTATTTATTATGATCTTAGAAGACCTTGCAATAGCAATCCAACAAGAGAAGGGAATTAAAGGAATCCAAATTGGGAAAGAGGAACTCAAACTATTTCTTTTTGCAAATAATATGATGATATACATCGAAAACCCTAGAGTCCACAGTAAAACTCCTAGAAACAATTAACCATTACATCAAAGGGGCTAGCTACAAAGTCAATACACAAGGGACAGTAGCGTTTCTTTATACAAATAATGAAGCTGAGAAGATAGAAATTAAAAATACAATTTCATTTAAAATAGTATCAAAAAATATCAAGCACCTAGGAATCAACCTTACAAGGGAAGTGAAGGACCTATACCAGGGAAATTTCAAAACACTTCAGAAAGAAATTGAAGAGGATCTAAGGAAATGAAAGTACATAATGGGTAGGTAGAATCAACATAATCAACATAATCAAAATGACTATCCTACTCAAACTTCTATATAGATTCAATGCAATCCCCATCCAAATCCTACAAGGGAAGTGATGGACCTATACCAGGGAAATTTCAAAACACTTCAGAAAGAAATTGAAGAGGATCTAAGGAAATGAAAGTACATAATGGGTAGGTAGAATCAACATAATCAACATAATCAAAATGACTATCCTACTCAAACTTCTATATAGATTCAATGCAATCCCCATCCAAATCCTACAAGGGAAGTGATGGACCTATACCAGGGAAATTTCAAAACACTTCAGAAAGAAATTGAAGAGGATCTAAGGAAATGAAAGTACATAATGGGTAGGTAGAATCAACATAATCAACATAATCAAAATGACTATCCTACTCAAACTTCTATATAGATTCAATGCTATCCCCATCCAAATCCAGGCATCACATTATAACTCTTCACGCTCAGTTCTTAATCCATTAGGCAACAAGACTGACCTCCTACCCCAACAAGCTATTACCCACTACCCAAGTGAAGAGACACCCACTCAAACTCTCACCTCGTTCCCGGCAAGAAAATATAACCAAGACCCCCAACTGACCCATGCAGTGTGGCCCTCCTAATCACCTCTCCCTAATGTGAACTGTGGCTTGATACCGGAACTAGCCCCAAAGGACCCCCACGGCAAGAACTCTACCCAAAACAAAAATGAAGAAAAAATGGATCTTGGGCCAGAGCTGTGGCACAAGAGAAGAGGTAAGGCGTCTGCTTTGCCCACACTAGCCTAGGATGGACCGTGGTTTGATTCCCTGGCATCCCATAATGGTCCCCCATACCAGGAGTGATTTCTGAGCGCATAGCCACATGTAACCCCTAAGCGTCACCAGATGTGTCAGAAAAACAAAAACAAACAAATTTTGAATCTATGTAATATTAAATAAAATAAAAAACAATAGTACCATTTTAGGGAGAGGGCCCCACCTGGCAGTGCTCTGAAGTTACTCCTGGTTCCGAGCTCAGAAATTACTTCTGGCAGGTTAGAGGGACCATATTATCTGACAGGAATTGAACCTTGTTTTCTCGGGTAGGCCTCATTAAAGGCAAATGACCTACTGCAATGCTATCTCTCTGTGTCCTAAAAGTACCATTTAAATAGAATTTTTCTTTGTCTTCCAGCGATAAATAAAAAGTGTTCAGATTAGTACGAGAGTCTTAGATGCTTGTAATTTCAAGAAGCCCCAGCATATATTAGCTTCTATTTGATTTACAGAGAATTCCTTTTTATTTGAAATAATTTTAGTAGCAAATAGAATTTATGGGAGATTCCAAACAAAAATGTCTAGCTCTCCTTGTATTATTATCATGGAGCAAAGAAAATAATATAAATCAAGAAGAAAATTTCAGAAATAAATAAATGTATCCTATAAAACTGAAATTGTGATCATTTAGTAAAGGTTCTCCATGCATCCTACACCCCATAATCTCATAGACAATAGATTGAAAAAAATAAGCCACTTTTATCTAAGTTCCAAGGAGTAAATCCTCAGTTACTTAGGCTACACTTTAGCCTCAGCTTCATGTCTTTCAAAAATCTTAATTTGAGAGTAAGTCTTTAAAGTCATGGGAGAAAAGAGCAAACATTTTTGTGTCCAAAGGACTTTTCCTGTGGTCTGAGAAATGTTGTTATTAATATAGATAAATTTTGTTAGCAAATATAATGCTACCTTGGTTTTAAATTATCTTCTGACTTTTATGATGCCATGCAAATCATAAATGTTTCTCAATATAAATTGATTGGGCAGGATGCTGAGTAATTCTATTGTTAAATTTTTGCCTTTCAAATTCTTAAAGAAAGATTGTGTGTTTTAGGTACTCTTTTTCTACATAAAAGTACATAAGCTCACTCAATAATACCTTCTTGCTCTTCGTTACATGAATGCTTTTATTGCTAATAGACTGGAGAGGATATACAACTTATTCCAACATGAGGTATTTGGCCAAACATTTACAGAGGTGAAGTAATTGGTGGAGGACTCTGGTAGTTTTCTTGTGATTCTACAAAGAATTGCCTTTCCCATAGTTTTACTAGTCTACTTTAGGTAGTAACATACAGAAAATTTATTGAGGGGCTTCCTTCCTGTATAATTTAAATTTGTGCTTAATTTTTAAATTATTTTAATTTCTTATCAAACAGACAACATAGTTCTAGTTTTATTATTAAAATGATATAAATCATTCGTTAGTCCTTAGTAATATCAGAAATTTCTAAATAGTCTAAGCCCTCTCTTTTTTCAGAACTCAGGTACATTACAGTGAACTTAGTCATTCTTTGATGTTATAAGTGGAGGACATAAATTTAAACCATGTTAAATTGTAGATGATTATTTTTTCTGTATATGGTAAAACTCTAAAAAAAATAAGATCCCTAGTACAATATTGAAGTGGAAGTATATTTTTATACTCCAACTGAATTTCTGTCTGAGTTAAAGATGATGACCTTAAAGCATTATTTTATAAGCTCTCTCATAGATGATTTTCTAGTGAATATTTTTCTCATAGGTTATTTTCTAGTAAAAACAACTTTATTTAAAATGACTCAATAAGAAAGTTTTAACATTTAATCTATGTGACTTCGTTTTATGGAAATTTTAAGATATTCCTTCTAAATTGTACACATCCTAATTTTGTTTAAGCAATTCCTTTCTTTTATTCAAGAGATTTTTCTCATTATACAGATATACACTTTCTCTTTTATCTTCATTTTTATGAGATTAGCAATAGTTTTAAAGTATCTATTTTATATTTACAAATCTATTATATCTTTCTTTTCACTGATATTTCAAGATCCTTCCATCTTTTTTTCACTTGGTCCCTATACCTCATCCCTCATACCCTCATTCTTCAGTTATATTGATGCTGTCTCAGCTGTGTTTTCACTGTCTTGCTTTGTTCAGTATATAGAAAGACTACAAATATTTATCTTTTACTTTCAGACTTATTATTTTATTCTAAAAACACCTCTGTCCATTTCATTTTTTAAAGTAAACGTGAGTGTAAATTTAAGAATAATATTATATTATGGGACAATAAATTATACATTCTCATGGTACTATAAATTCTACTGAAACCAGTAGATCATTTCAAACATGATGCATCTACTTGAATTGCATCATTATATTCCTTAGTAACATTCCATTATCTTTATCATTATGTTTATTGAGTTGTTTCAGGCCACAGAAAGAGGAACTGAAATTTGTCAAAAGTACACCACCTTTTATTTGTCATTTTCTGTATAATATAAATCCTGTCAATTATTTTGGCAAGCAGAGGTAAGACTGATTATCAAGGTTGTATTAAAGTTTGGCATCTCCACATATTTGCACATGATTGATTATTGTATTTGTATCTGTCCTTAAATCAATTTACTTGGGGGGGATTGGGCCACACTTGGTGACACTCATGGGTTAGTCCTGGCTATGCACTCAGAAATTGCTTCTGGCTTGGGAGACCATATGGGACGCAGGGGGATCAAACTGCTTTCCATCCTAGGCTAGTGCCAGTAAGGCAGATGCCTTACCACTCTGTGCCACTACTCTGGCCCCTAAATCAATTTAAATTTTATATTATTATCATGACTATCATTATTAATGTAGTATTGGATTGTTTTAAACCAAGAAAAATAATTTTCTAAAATTATTTAAATAAAATCTTGTACCAAGAATATGCATAAAACTGAAGAGACAGAATTATATGGTAGGAATCTTGCTTTGCATATTGCATAGCTGAGCTAGTTCTGACCCTCGTTTTTCAAATATGAACCCCAAGCACTGATAGGAGTGATCTTTGATCATAGAAACAGGAGAAAGTGCTGAGCAGAGAGAGTCTTGTGTAGTCCCAAACATATATATATATATACATATATATGTTCAAATACAATAAAATGAATAATTCAATTAAAGATTCAAACAAAACAACAGCAAAGAAAATATATAAATGGGAAATTAATCAAAAATTCTAGTATCACTTGTTACTATGAAAAGGTGAGAACTTAAGTAATTTATGAAATACAACTCTATTTAAATTATTGCAGACAGAAGCCAAATGTTTACAATATTTTAGCAAAAAATTAGCAGAAAATTTCTGTTTAATTACTTTAATTTTTTAATTTTAATAATAAATGTGATATTTGTGTATGTTTTGGGGTCCTCTATTCTGTATAAGTCATTGATTCTTTAGCCACTATAATACTGTCAATTTACTTTTAGTAAAACAGTAAAACTAGTTTCTAATTCTAATTAGTTTTTTGAATTCTAATTCTAATCTAGTTTTTAATTGCTAATTCTAGTGTTTTTTGTATAACATCATAGGACTAGGTTGTTGGGTATTTGATACAACCTCACTGTATAGTACAGCTCCCATGTTTCCCATGTGAGTAAAGATTCACATATCAGAAAAAAATTTTCCCATAGTAACATTTACCCCATTAGAGGGCTGACCTTTTGACAGATACATGTCACTATTTTCAACTCTTTTGGATGCTATCCTATTCTCCCTAGTTTAGCAGCTTTATTCATCAGGTTCATGAGAGGTTCTATAAATATTAATCCAAGTTTTAATGTAGACTTTCTATGATCAAAGAAAGAGGTAAACAAAAGTCCTGTTTCTTTATCATAGCCTTATGCTATTATTTTTTATTCACTAGACTGACTCAAAAATTTCCTTATATTTATCACCCTGTTTTCTACTTTGGCTATTATGGCTTCAGTCATGCTGTTACACATTGTGTAGGTTTGGATAAATTTATAGTGATTTGTTTTCATCATGTTAACACAATACTAAGCATTTTATCTTCTCTAAAATGACAGCTATTTTCTTTGTAATTATCCAGTAAATGGAAATTGTACTTAGGGTCCCTCTCATCTCTCTCTGACTTATGTACTATAATTTGACTATTTAATCCTTCAATTATGTGTTTTATTTAGAAAGTTTAAACAAATATAGGTCACAATGATAAAAGTAATTAATAAAACTATATTTATATCCAGATTTAACTTATTAAAATTATATGTGACAACATGCCTCTTTAGACATACTATAAAATAATCTCAATTCATAATAAACAAAAATAAATTTAACTATTATCTGCATCAAGAAAATCACATTTTAAAGAGATTACCCTTCTTTTAAACAAATGAGCTAGCATAAGACTAGAAATATATTGTATAATTTGTTTGCTATATAATTCCACTTTTTATTTTTATACATAATCATTATTTGACAAAAGAAAAGTTAAATAATAACACCTAATTTATTCAAAGAAACTTCTTATGACAGAGTAACTATAGCAGTTATTCATTATTTATCCTGGGCATAATACTCACTATTGCCTTTGTAAAATTTTTTGTAAAGGTTGTAGTGGGAATTCTAAAAACATAGTTGATTTGTGTTATACACCTATGTGTTCTGTGTTTAGTACAGAATGGTCTATGATTCTTTGGAATAAATAAAACTGAGAACACACACCAAATAATTTATATTATAAAACAAATAAAATATAAATAAACATGTGTCGTAACTGAATAAAAAGCCCATGAAGATTTCAAATGAATGTCAGTGTTATCATTGTCATATAAAATGTTGAATTGAATCTTCTCATGAGTAATCCTCATCCTGATCACTCGGACACTTTTAAAGGCAAAGCTAACCAGACTCTACAAAGAATCATGTACTGAGTACATTACTAAATGGAATTCTAAAGTATTGCTTCAGATGCATGAGGATTCCAGTTAGCTAAACCAATTGAGATACAAAAATAGCAGATAAAAAAGCTAATCAATATGGTATTATAAATTATTTGCTTATGAATTAATATCCTGTTGAAAAATGTGATTTTTCAAATTATATGCAATGTTCCTTATCTTCTCAACTTAGTATTTCTTTCTCCTTGGTATAAAAATCTTGATCATCTACACTGATTGCATATAATATTACCGTGAAATGTTGTGTTAAATGAATTGCCATGGAGCTAAATAAAAAGGCAAAGTATGAACTAAGTAAACAATATGACTTCTTTTTCATTATTGGGCCTACTATAGTCAATAAACTAATCAATCATATGAGGAAATCCTAGTAACTTTCAACCTTAAATCTATTCTGCTTTCCTCAAAGTAGGTAGACAAACACAAGAAAGATAAAAAATAATATAGTATAAAATATGTTTTTAAATGATCTTAATTCATTATTGTGTATACTTTATAAAATTCTATAACTATTTTTCTGTATCTGATAATATGCCCCTATTTGTTTTTCTATTTCTCTCTTTACTCCCCCCAAAAGAAACCAATTTTTTCTCTCTACCCTTTCCTTTTACTCTTACATATATATCACATATATTACCTTTCTCTCTCATATTACATATATGATGTGAAAACAGGTTTATTTCAAAGTATTAAGGAAGGGAAAAAGAGAAATTAAGAAAGGTGGGGAAAACATGAAAACATATATCTTAAAAGGATATATGTTCAACATGTGCTCAGGTACCAGGTACCTTGTCAACACATGTGCCCCTTTCTTCATTCCCAGTTGACTTTTTTTTAATGAGACCATTGTGAATTACAATTCCTTCATAGTTGTATTTCAGGCATATAGTGATAGTGAATTAGACCTATTCCCACCACCAGTGTTGACCTACTTCCACCAAAGTTCCCAGCATACATCCCATAGATCCACTCTTAGCCCCTTGGACTACCAGTGTAACAGATTGTTATAGTTTGGTCACTTGATTCTATTGTCATTGACTTTAGCTTGGATGCTTAGTTCTGACCTTTTTTTTTTCCATCAATGTACCAAGCCCACCTTGCCTTAAGGCCCCATCACATTTTTTTCCTTTTTTCAATTTGTAGAAAGATGCAGAATATAAGATAAAACAAAATAATTTAAGTTCCAAAGTTCTATAAAAAAGACTGGAGCTCTTATCTAGAAGATACAAATAAAATTAGTTGTACTGATGAAGGGGTGTATTCTGTATATGACTGAAACGCTACTACAAACATGCTTGTAATCATGGTGCTTAAATATTTATATTTAAAAAAAGAGCGAAGGGAGGCAGTTTTTTCTTTTCTCTTTCTCTTTCTTCTTTTTTCTTTTTCTTCTTTCTCTCTTTTTCTTTCATTCTTTCATTCTTTTTCTTCCTTTCTTCTTTCTTTTTTTGCATAGGCATAAAAAATGTTGGGGAAATTAGGAAGAAAATACCTGAGGCCTAAAAAAACAGGGTGTTTTATTTAATGTTGAGATGAAACCAGAAGACACTCCATGATACCCTGACTTCAATATAGAATTTGTCCAAAAACCAGGATTTTAAACTACAGAAACCTGACTGAAACTACTGTGATTGAGAAAAAATTTTACTGAGACCACAAAGACTTTGGGGTTAGACAATATTTATGTCTGGAATCTCTAATTGGTCTTATGACTGGATAATTCATGGGTAGGGCCTCCCTGTCCTTAGGCCAAAGGTTTTTCCTTTCTATTTTCCCAAGCTTTTCTGTGTCTATGCAAAAGCAAAAACAAACAAACAAATTTCTACCACACACCTTTTTATTTTCATTATATTTCTCATCTTTTAAATAGGAGATTACACTTTTTTCATTGAACTTTGGGACCCGAATTACGTTGTTTTGCCACATATTTAGGCTTTTTTTTTTTTTTTGGTTTTTGGGACACACCCAGTGACACTCAAGGGTTACTCCTGGATATGCCCTCAGAAAAAACTCCTGGCTTGGAAGACCACATGGGACATCAGGGATTGAACTTTCATCTGTCCTAGCTAGCACAGGCAAGGCATTATGCCTTATGCCCTACACTGCTGCTCTGGTCTCTTTGCATTTTTCTATAAAACTAAGAAGAAAGGGAAAAAAAGCTGGGGCCCAGGGGCCAAGAGGTCTCACAAGTACTGTGGGGAAAAAATAAGGATAGAATTAAATATCCATACCAAGGTCAAAGACGATAGAATCAAGTGGCCTAAACTTTAACAATCTAAACTTAAAAAAAAAAAATCTAAACTTAAATGGGCCTCATATATTGGCAGGTCAAGGGGCATAGAGTGGTGGTATAAGAAGCACTCTGTTTTCATTGGTGAAGGAAAGTCAACACCTTGGTAAGAATGGCCCTGGATCACTGTATATCTAAAATTCAACTATGAAAGACTTGGTAGATCAACATGGTTTTAATAAAATAAAATAAAATAAAAATAATTCAGGTGTCACAAGCATACTCTCATAAGATGACTACAGGTTCTGAACATACTAATTGTCTAATGCCAAGGTCAAACTTTTCCTGGGACCATGAAGAAATACCTCAAACACAGTTGTCACAGTCCTCTGTAATTAGAAATCTTGGGGTTTTATGTTTGTTTGTTTTTCCACAGGATCCTATGTCAAAGCTGGTGTGTCATGGAGCATATTCTGATTTCTTCTCACAGTTAGCTGCTGAGACAAGGAAACTTGCTCTTAGAACAAGTTGTTGCTGTTTCCTGGTTGTCAGGGTTAAATATAAACCTACCTAGGAACAAGTTGGTACAAGGGCAGCATGAGGGCCTCCTCAAAGGGGAGTTTGATTCCTGGTGCTGGTGCAGAAAACTGTGCCAGTTCCATGGATGGGATCCAAGGTTCGGGAATAGACGGTTGATGTCCTAAATTGAGGCCTAAGTTGAATCACAATCACAAATGTTCAGGGTAAAAACCTCTCCCCCACTATAACATTTAAGAGTTCCTATTCCTATTAGATAAGAACTTCTTTTTATACGTAAGATTTCCTCATTGTAATGCCCCTATGCAAAAAGGATAAGTGACATATGATACTACTGATGAAAATGGGGGTAAAAATAACAAGCTAAATAGTTATAAACCTATAACTTGGTTCTAACCTGAAAGCAGGAGGTCCCAAGAGAGCCTTATCTACTAAAATATTCTTCTAAGCAGATCCCAAAAAGAAATGATGAAAATATAAACAAGGGCCTGCTGAGCCTTTGATCACTCTGAGGACTTCAAGGAAAACTCTCCTGTGCCTGTCTTTGTTTCTTGAATACCTGAAGGTCTCCTCAGAGGCCTATGGAGAGCACCCCCAAAAATGTTTCAACTAGAGGCAGCAGAAGAGCTTTGCGGCTGCACACTCTTTCTAACCAATGAACCCCACCACAACACTCAGGGAAACCACACTACTAGCGTGACAATGGGGAAACCTCGCAGGCAAACACCATGCACAGAGAATGAAGATGATAGCTTGGATGACCTAAAAAATTCCAACCATCTGATTAACCTCTCGGATAAGGAATATAAAATAGAAATATAGAAGATGTTTGTAGAACTCAAAGAAAGCATAGATCAATCTGAACAGAACACAAAGACAGAAATCAGAAAACTCCAAACTGTAATAAAAGATCTGAAAAATACGGTAGCTCAACTGAAAACCTCAGTGGATGGCCTCGAAAACAGGGTAATAGCAGCTGAGGAGAGAATCAGAGTACTGGAAGATGAGATGCAAAAAAACTCAACACAGCAGAAGGATTTGGAAAAGAACCTTACGACAAATGATCAGGCAATGGAAAAAGTACACAAGGAATGTAAACAGATGAAAATAGAAGTTTGATAAACTCAACAGAAACAGCATAAGAATCATTGGAGTCCCAGAGACCCAAGTAGGAGATCTCCAGGAAGAATCAACTGTCAAAAACATCATCAAAGAGATACTCCCAGAGTTAAAGGCTACATGCAATCAAATCCTGCATACCCGAAGAGTACCAGCTAAAAGAGACCAAAAGAAAAACATCCCAAGACATATCCTCATTATAATGACAAATCCCATAGATAGAGATAGAATACTTAAAGCAGCAAGGTGAAAAAGGGAAAATACATTGAAAGGAGCATCCCTAAGACTTACAGCAGACATGTCACAAGAAACTCTCAAGGCCAGAAGACAGTGGTGAGATATTGTGACAAGACTGAATGAAATAAATGCTCCACCAAGATTATTGCACCCAGCCCCACTCAAGTTCAGGTTTGAAGGAAGGATACATAGCATCATGGATAAACAACAGCTCAGAAACTTCAGAGATGAAAAGCAGCCTTAAAGGAAACTGACAGGTCTACTATAAGACAAGAGAGACCAACAAACACAGCAAACTTATCTACAAAGATGACATTAAATCCTATGACATTTATCTCCCTCAATATCAATGGACTAAATTAACCAATTAAAAGACACAGAGTGGCAAAATGGGTCAAAAAGATGAATCCAATCTTCTGCTGCCTACATGAAAAACACCTGAATAGACAGAACAAACATAAACTCAAAATCAGAGGCTGGAGGAAAATCAACCAAGGAAACACACCTTCAAAAAAGCTGGGGTGGCCATATTAATATTTGAAGACACCAACTTTATACTCAAAAAGTTGTAAAAGACAAAGATTGACACTATGTACTAATCAAGGGATATGTGCAACTGGAAGAAATCAGACTATTAAACATATATGCATCCAGTGAGAGACCAGCAAATTATCCAATAGAGTTACTGACAAATCTGAAAGAAGACATCAATAATAACACAATAATTGTGAGAGACCTCAACACGGCCCTGACAACACTTGATAGGTCAATCACACTGTAACCCAACAAAAACATACTGAAAAGAGTAATGGAAGAAAGAGGACTAGTAGATATATATAGGACACTCCATCCCAAAAACCCTAGATACACATTCTTCTCCAATGTACATGGTCATTTTCCAGGATAGACTACATACTGACACATAAAACATACCTCCATAAAATCAAGAGGATAGAAATCTTGCAGGCTACCTTTGCTGACCACAAGGCTCTGAAATTAGATGTGAACTAAAAGGCATACAAAAGAAAAACTTTAACAATTGGAAATTAAAACCCTGCTACTGAACAACCAGTGGGTCAAGATGAAATCAAAGAGGAAATCAAAACTTTCCTGGAAACAAATGACAATGAAGACACAAACTGCCAGAATCTGTGTGACACAGCAAAAGCAGTCGTAAGAGGACATCAGGAAGGAAGAAGAGGCATACCTGAATAACTTAATGACACAACTCAGAAAATTAGAAAATGACCAACTAAAGGAACCAAAAATAGGGAGACAGAAGGAAATACCAAAGCTGAAAGCAAAAATCAATGAAGTGGAAAACCAAAAAACAAACGAAAGATCAAAGAAAGCAGAATTTGGTTCTATGAAAAAGTAAACAAGATTGATAGACCATTAGCAAAACTCATAAAGAAAGAGAGAAAGAAACCTGGTAACCCATATTAGAATGAAAAGGGGGAGATCACGACAGATATTGCAGAGATCCAAAGGGTAATCAGAAACTACTTTGAGAAACTTTGTGCTACTAACCATGAGAACCTAGAAGAAATGGATAAATTCTTGGACACTTATAAACTTCCACAGTTAAGTAAAGAGGATGTAGCATATCTAAACACCCCCATCAGTATTGAGGAAATTGAAACTGTAATCAAACATCTGCCCAAAAAGAAAAGTCCCAGCCCAGATAGATTTCCTAATGAATTCTTTCAAATTTTCCAAGAGGAGCTACTACCAATTCTAGCCAGGCTCTTCCATGAAATTGAAAAGAACAGGAACCCTCCCAAACAGCTTTTAAGAAGCCAACATCACCTTGATACCAAAACCAGACAGAGATGCTGCCAAAAAAGAAAATTACAGACCAATATCCCTGATGAATGCAGATGTGAAGATCTTCATCAAAATCCTGGCAAATAGGATTCAATGCATCATCAAGAAAATTATACACTATGACCAAGTAGGTTTCATCCCAGGAATGCAAGGATAGTTTACAATCCATAAATCTATCAACACCATACACAACATCAACAAGAAAAATAAAAATCACATGATCATATCAATAGATGCAGAGAAATCATTTGATAACGCCCAACACCCATTCTTGATAAAAGCTCTCAGTAAGATGGGAATGAAAGAAACCTTTCTCAATCTAGTTGAAGGCATCTACCACAAGCCAATGGCAAATATTATCCTCAATGGAGAAAAACTAAAAGCCTTTCCTCTAAATTCTGGTACAAGAAAAGGCTGTCCACTCTCACCACTTGTCTTCAACATAGTACTGGAAGTGCTTGCTATAGCTATCAGGCAAGAAAAAAATATTAAGGGAATCCAGATAGGAAAGGAAAAATTCAAGCTCTCACTGTTTGCTGATGACATGATACTCTACTTAGAAAACCCTAAAGAATACCAAAAAGCTTTTAGAAACAATAGACTCATATAGCAAGGTGGCAGGCTACAAAATTAACACACAGAAATCAATGGCCTTTTTATACACCAATAATGATAAGGTAGAGATGGACGTCAAGAAGGCAATCTCATTCACAGTAGTGCCATACAAACTCAAATACCTTGTAGTCAACTTCACCACAGAAGTGAAGGATCTATACATAGAAAACTATTAAGCCCTGCTCCAAGAAATAATAGAAGACACACGGAAATGGAAATACATACCCTGCCCATGGATTGGCAGGATTAACATCATTAAAATAACAATAATCCCCAAAGCATTATACACATTTAATGTGATCCCCCTAAAAATGCTCATAACATCCTTCAAAGAAGTGGATCAAACACTTATGAAATTCATCTGGAACAATAAACACCCTTGAATAGCTAAAACACTCCTAGGAAAAAGGAAAATGGAAGGCATTACTTTCTCCAACTTTAAACTGTACTACAAAGCAATAGTTACCAAAACAGCATGGTATTGGAATAAAGACAGACCCTCAGATCAGTGGTGTATGCTTGAGTTCTCAGAGAACGTTCCACAAACTTACAGTCACCTAATTTTTGACAAAGGAGCAAGAAATCCTAAGTGGAGTAGTGAAAACCTCTTTAACAAGTGGTGCTGGCAGAACTGGTTAGCCACTTGCAAAAAAGCAAACATAGACCCCCCAGTTAACGTAATGTACGAAGGTAAAATCCAAATGGATTAAAGACCTTGATATCAGACCTGATACCATAACGTATATAGAAGAACACGTCGGTAAAACACTCCATGACATTGAGACTAAAGGCATCTTCGTGGAGGAAACTGCACTTTCCAAACAAGTGGAAGCATAGATCAACAGATCTGAATACATTAAGCTGAAAAGATTCTTTACCTAAAAAGAAATAGTGCCCAGGATACAAGAGCCACCCACCATGTGGGAGAAACTCTTCACCCAACACCCATCAGATAAGGGGCTAATATCCAAAATATTCAGGGCACTGACAAAACTTTACAAGAAAAAGTCATCTAATCCCATCAAAAAATGGGGAAGAAATGAACAGACACTTTGATAAAAAAAAATGCAAATAGCCAAAAAGCACATAAAAAAATGCTCCTCATCACTGATCAGCAGGGAGATGCAAATCAAAACAATGATGAGATACCATCTCACACCACAGAGATTGGCACACATCACAAAGAATGAGAACAATCAGTGCTGGTGGGCATGTGGAGAGAAAGGAACTCTTATTCCCTGCTGGTGGGAATGCCATCAAGTCCAACCTCTATGGAAAGCGATATGGAGATTCCTCCAAAATCTAGAAATTGAGCTCCCATTCGACCCAATTATTCCATTCCTAGGGATATACCCTAAGAACACAAGAATACAACACAAAATCCCCTTCCTCAAACCTATATTTATTGCAGCACTATTCACAATAACCAGGCTCTGGAAACAACCAAGATGCCCTTCAACAGACAAATGACTAAAGAAACTATGGTAGGTATACACAATGGAATATTATGAAGCCATCAGGAGAGATGAAGTCATGAAAATTTCCTATACATAGATGTACATGGAATCTATCATGCTGAGTGAAATAAGTCAGAGGGAGAGAGACACACACAAAATAGTCTCACTCATCTATGGGTTTTAAGAAAAATAAAAGTCATTTTTGCAATAAACCTCACAGACAATGAGAGGAGGGCTGGAACTTCCAGCTCACTTCATAAAGCTCACCAAAAAGAGTGGTGAGTGCAGTTATAGAAATAACTACACAGAGAACTACCATAATCATGTGAATGAATGAGAGAACTGGAAAGCCTGTTTGGAGTACAGGTGGGGATGGGGTAGGTTGGAGGGAGATTTGGGACATTGGTGGTGGGAATGTTGCACTGGTGAAGGGGGGTGTTCTTTACATTACTGAAACCTAATCACAATCATATTTGTAATCAAAATGTTTAAATAAAGAAAAAAATTATATGTATATAGAAAAAGAAAATATAAACTAAAAATAATAAATAAATAAGAAAAATATATAAACTAAAAATTACAACGATTTAAGGATTATGTCTACATAAATATAGAAAGGAAATACAAATATCATCTTTAAGTCATTTGAGAGAGTGGGGGGCGTAAAATCCAGAGCACAGTTTCTTTCTGAGCAGTGATCTTGTGGAGTCTGAGAAATGATTCGCAAACGTCAGGGATCAGATAGTGTCCTCAAGATGAGAGTTTCTCCCCAGCCACATCTGGTAGCAAGCAATAGTTCACAATGAGGGGAGGTCAGAGAAAATAAGGCTGTATAAGATGAATCAGCAGAAGTGGCAGCAGCGCGTCCTGGGCCCAGACAAACAGGCTGGGAGGCTGTCCTTTCACTTTGAGAGCCAGAGGGCAGATTGCTGGGGCAGGATCTCTCTCATATATTTTGGTTTTAATAACATACTTTCAGAGAAAGGTGAATACACACATTTAGTAGAATGAGCGTTGGGTTGTGCATTTTCATTTCCGTGCTTTTAAATTTCTTGATGAAATCTTTTTAAATATTAAAAATTTCATAAGCTAGTTTATCTGAACTGAAATAAAAATAAAAAATAACTTTAAAATATAGGATACAAATAATTTTGATTATTGAGAAATCCAATGTTTTCAATAAATAAAGACCAAAACAAACTTAAGCACATATTTCACTTAAATTAAAAAAGACAGAAATCCTTAAGGACCCTGACTGTTTATTCAGTTTTAAAGATCTTTGGGATCATCTGTTAATGAATTATAGAGGCCTCATTCATTTTGCAGTCAGCCAGAGAGCCATTTAGTTTTATAATTTTACCCCTCAAGGTGTAAAGCTCACAGGGCACCTTATAATTCAATTATATTATAAGTACCCCTACGAATTTTAATTATATAAAGAAGAGATTTATTCTTGAATTTCCATGTGATATACTTGAATAAACATTTAGCTGAATAAACAATTTAGCTATTGAGTTTGACTTTGTCCATGAACAAAAGAAAACATAAAAGTAACATTATCTCCATTTCTAAGGTAAATAAATTATTTGCATTCCTTTTTCTCAGAAAGATTTCTCTCTCAGCTGGTGACCCCAAATTACATTGTTTGTCTTGTTAAAGTCCATCTCATCAATGATCTGTAAAGAAGAGAAAAATGAGACACTCGCAGGAAATTTTTCATTATTTCTCTAAATCTAATATTTCATTTCATACTTTTGCTAAACAAAGAATATGTCAGTGACTGGTTTTACAAATCCAGGAAAGAGTCCTAGCACAATAAGTAATTGTCAAATAGTCAGGTATTATTTAAAATATTGTGCTCTTGTGTATTTATTTCCTTTCATGTTAAGAATTAAATTCAGGGGCCGGAGAGATAGCATGGAGGTAAGGCGTTTGCCTTTCATGCAGAAGGTCATAGGTTCGAATCCCGGCGTCCCATATGGTCCCCCGTGCCTGCCGGGAGCAATTTCTGAGCATGGAGCCAGGAGTGGCCCCTGAGCACTGCCGGGTGTGACCCAAAAACCACAAAAAAAAAAAAAAAAAAAAGAATTAAATTCACCGGGCTGGCGAGGTGGCACTAGAGGTAAAGTGTCTGCCTTGCAAGCGATAGCCAAGGAAGGACCGCAGTTGGATCCTCCTGCATCCCATATGGTATCCCCAAGCTGGGGGCAATTTCTGAGTGCTTAGCCAGGAGTAACCCCTGAGCATCAAATGGGTGTGGCCCGAAAATAAGAAAAAAAGAATTAAATTCACTAATTTAACTAATATTTTATTCAAAAACTAATGAGGATTTTTAAGCTAAATTGATTTACAAAGTTATTTGTTTCAGGTGTACAGTTCCTCAACATAATAGATAAATGTCAGTCACAGATGCCTATATCCATTTCCCCATAACTTTGTTTACCACCCTGTTTTTCACAGACTTGATGAGTGATCTTTATTGTATATTGCAGTTTATTTACCTTAGTTACTCATATTTCACATATGAGACGTATTCATACAGTAATTATCTCAATTTATAATTTATTTTTCCATAATATCATGATCTCACAGTTCAATCAAGTTGCTGCAAATGTCGAGATTCCACATTTTGTAATAAAAACATAAAATTTTATTTGAAATACCTACCACCGATTCTTTATATTGCATCAGCATCTGTTTTGCTTGTTTGTTTTAATTTATTGTGTTTGTTTTTGAGACCACATATTAGACTCATTACTCTCTGTACTTATATTCCTCCTGGTAGCGTTTGTTTTCTGTTATGGTGCCAGGAATAAAACCAGCATCAATTGCTTGCAAGAAAAATGCCTATCATCTTGTACTATTTCTCTGGTCTCACTGCATTAGTTTTAGTCATTAGTAGACAGGAAACTGAATTGATTCATGTCATGTGTATTGTGCATATTGTTGTTATCAACAAGAGGACACAATTAATTTTTGAATTGGACTTTTGAAGATTATTCAGATAAATATGTAGGAATGAAATAACTGGATATATTGCATTTCCAATTTTTACTTTTAATAAAATATTCATAATATTATCCATAGTTTAAACTTATATATATTCCTATTAAACTTCCTTTCCCCAATCCCAACAAGCCCTCAACAAATATTATTTATAGTCATTTTTGATAAAGCCATTATTAAATGTGAAGTGATGTAAAAATTTGATTAGCATCTCATTTTTAATAAGTGAATGTATGGCTCACATAAAACATGTTTCATATTTTTTCCTTACCTATTTTAATGTAAATGTTTTATTTCAAGTAAAAATAAATAGAAAATAAAATTTACCAAGAAGGAAAAAATATAGTACAGGGGTTAAGGCATTTTTATATAAGTAACTCACAGGGTGACTTCTTAACTATCACTTGCAGTACCCTGAGCACTGCCAGGAGCATTCTCTAAGCAACCTGGAATAGGCTACTTTGCAGTAGGTCTGGCCCCTAAACCTAAACAAACAAATAAATAAAATAAATATTCATCATCTCAAATATTTTTAAATTAAATCAGTGTTAATTTTTTTCAATTATTCTGCAGTGCTAAGTAACATTAAAATTTCTTGTTAACTAATTCTTTGCTCCTCCTTGCAAATTTGTGACAGCCATGGCTCCACTTCTGTTTCTGTGTGTACAATATTGTAGATTTTACAACATCTGTGTTATAGCTTTGTCAAACTGTTCTTCCTTTTATTTATTTTTTTTAAATATAATTTTTATTTTGATCATCGTGGCTTACATATTGTTGACAATATTATTTTAGGTATATATTTAAATAAAATCAAGGGGGATTCCCATCACCAGATTGTCTTCCCTATACCTCCATTTTTGTCCTTCCTCCCATTTCCTCTTCCCTCACACTGAGGGCGGCTAGAATATGTGGTCCCCTCTGTATCTAACCTACTACTTAGTAGTCTTGCACCTGTTTGGTCTTGATGTCTCCCTTATTTCCCCCTCTAACTTGAGGCAGGACTAGCTAGTTCAAGATGCATGGTTTTGTTTGAAAAAGAGAAAAGTAATAAGCTGGGGTAAGAGTCTAATACACCGAAAATGGGCGGAATCCTTCTAGGTGCTCTCATCAACACTTTGAGAGATGATGGAGATAAAGAAGTTGAAACACTCCACCAGTACCCAAAGAAGTGTCAAATATCCAGTGATTCCAGCCATATCGATTAGCATCACAAAAAAACAAACAAAAAAAAACAAAACAAATAAAAACAGACAAACAAAAACAAAAACAAAAAGAAACAAACAAAAACAAATCAAAACAAAAAACACCATGGTCTTGAAATAAGAAACATGGCATAGCACATAAAGAAAGAAAAGAAAGGAAGAGAAAAAAATAAGTATAACTGGGGACAATTTCAATAATCACACCCAAACAGAGAAATCTACCAAAGATAGATAGGTAAATAAAAATAATAAAATAATAATAATAATAATAATAATAATAATAATAATAAATGAAGATAAAAAGAATAATATATATAAAAAATAACCGAGGTTTTGTGCTTTTTGTATTTTTGTTTTTTCCCTCCTGCCCTGGCACAGTAAATATTGGGGTCATTCGAAGAGGAATTCACTTAGCCTAAGAAATATGGGGTTTCTCCGTCCTTGGAGTATATTGTCATGGGATCAACTATAGACTCTGTTCAGGATCATTTACTCTCCTGGTGGTGCTTTTGTGGTGTTTGGAAAACTTCTGCCCTGTCCTGGGTGATACAATCAGACCTCTGTGTCTAGAGGTCTCAGTATCTGCACGGATCCTGAGGTGGGACTTATGATGAAATCAGTCTTTGTGGTTCTAGAGGTTCTGTTCCCTCAGTGTCATTTTAATCCATCTTCTGTGGTTGGAGATCTTGGTCTTTGTGTTGAACCTAGGACGGCACCTAGGATAGCGTCTTTCTTTGTGCTTCCAGAAGCCCCATTCCGTTACAATTGTCTCTGCCAGACCTTTAAAACTGGGGATCATAATTATTGTGCAGGTCATAGTTCAAACCCTAAACTAGGGCTTTTTTATTGGTCCCAAGATATATACAGTCTGGTCATGGTTCTAGCAGCCAGTCATCTATAAATTGCGATCTTGGCTTTTGGACTTACCAAAGGGTGCCAAGTCTTCTGGTTTTGTCTTGTCGTTGGCTGGTAAGGTAGGCTAATCTGCTCTAAGGTCAAGTTGTTCACATTTTCCTCGTTGTCAGGATATCATGTTAGATCTGGCCCTTGTTGGTGACCCCACAGTATTAAGGCTGTCCTGGCTGGGATTTGTTTCTTGCAGCTGTTGTGAAGAACTGTCCCGTTTCTATGTCTGGGATCCAGGGTTCAAGGCTGGATGAATGGTATCTAATCACCTGAGGTCTAAGTTGATTCCACATGACATATTTTTTCAAGGTAGGAGATATCCCTATATTGTAAACAACTATGAGTTCCTATCTCTAGTAGATAAGAGCTCTTTATATATATATATATATATATATATATATATATATATATATATATATATATATATATATATATATATATAAGATTTCCCCTTTATTTAGTGTGCCTTTGCAGGGAGAAATGGTGCTACATTATATTGTCGGTGTATTTGGGAGTGGACAGAGGGGATAACAGAAACAGGTCACATACCCAAAAACGATAAAAAAAAAGAAATAAAAATGTATGTGCTCACAAATGTACATGTAGGACAGACATTTAAAAAGATAAATAAATAAATTTAAAAAAAAAGAAATAAAATGAGTTAGCGAAGTTTCTAAAGGACCAAAGTGGTGCAAAAGACTACCTTATATTTGGGGAAAGCAGATAAAGAGGTGGTGTATTACAGGTCTTATGCCTATGTTGGAAGTACAGATTTTCCCATTGTCTTTTGGGTTTTTCTTGTGGTGTGTGGGTTCCCAGGCATCTTTCTATCACACCCCTGACCTTCTTCAGATTGGTAAAAATTTGCGGCAGGGAGGTCTTGGAAGAGTTCTTGCATTGGGGATACTTTTGGACCTAGGTCAAGTTTCAAGAAACAGTCCACGTTAGGGGGAGTTGGTAGGGAGGGCCTCGCAGCATGAGTCCGCAGGGGAGTTGGCTGTCTTTTCTTGCAGGAGACGAGATGTGGGTTTGACTGGGTGTCCCCTCGCCTGGGTGCTGGGTATTGGCTCGTTGGGTAGGTCGATCTTGATGCCTGATAGATTAAGGACTGAGGGTAAAGAGTTTGGGAGAAAAAGAATATTCTATACTTTTCTGTATTTTGGATCATTTTCAGTGAACACCTGAGTTGCTTTATCTTTTAAATTTTTTGAAAAAGTTTTCTATGAATATATATTCATGACTATTTTTTTAAATCCTTGATATTTTTGAATATTTATTTAGGATACAATCTGGTGTGAGTGTAAAAGAGACAAAATTCAATAAAGTTCATGTTGTCGGAGGGACTTCAGAGCATAAAAACCGGCTAAGCTTTGCAAAAGCCGGCTCCCTGTGTGTGACACCAGGCGGGGAAAATCCGCGAAAGTACACCGGCCCAGTGGGGCTCAACAGTGAAAGACTGTGAGTGTGACCTGTCTATGTCTGTCTACTGTCCTCTTGCGTAAAACTCTTGCGAGTGGGGCAAGGAGAGGCTCCAGAAACCTCGCTCGCCCAGACGCCATTTTCAGGGAGGGACTTCAGAGCATAAAAACCGGCTAACCTTTGCAAAAGCCGGCTCCCTGTGTGTGACACCAGGCGGGGAAAATCCACGAAAGTACACCGGCCCAGTGGGGCTCAACTGTGAAAGACTGTGAGTGTGACCTGTCTATGTCTGTCTACTGTCCTCTTGCGTAAAACTCTTGCGAGTGGGGCAAGAAGAGGCTCCAGAAACCTCGCTCGCCCAGACGCCATTTTCAGGGAGGGACTTCAGAGCATAAAAACCGGCTAAGCTTTGCAAAAGCCGGCTCCCTGTGTGTGACACCAGGTGGGGAAAATCCGCGAAAGTACACCGGCCCAGTGGGGCTCAACTGTGAAAGACTGTGAGTGTGACCTGTCTATGTCTGTCTACTGTCCTCTTGTGTGAAACTCTTGCGAGTGGGGCAAAAAGAGGCTCCAGAGGAGCACGGCCGCTCCGCTTTGCTACGAGGCCGTGCACTCTTTCTAAGGAAAGAACTCCATTGCAACAAGAAGGAAAAATCACACTAAGAATGGCGCTATATCACAGAAGCAAACATTTCTCTCTGGACTGTCTTCTCTGTTGCATGCTCGGGCCTAAGATTTGACCCAGTGTGAGGCTTCATCCACGGAGGACTCCCCTCCCTTAGAGGCAAGTCAGCCCATCCAGAAAGGGAGGAGCCAAGAAGTGTGCTGCCTGCATCATATAGACAATGAATACCACCACAACACGTAGAAAAACCCACAATACAAGTGTGACAATGGGGAAACAACGCAGGCCAGCATCAGACATAGAGAATGAAGATGACAATTCTGAGGACCAGATAATGACTGACCAACTAATCAACCTCTCAGATAAGGACTTTAGACTAGCAATATGGAAGATGCTCAACAGACTCCAAGAAACCATGGATCGAGTTGAACAGAACACTAATAAGAACCAAGAAAATATGAAGGCAGAAATCACAAAACTCCAAACTGAAAAAACATGTCAACTAACAGGACTGAAAAAGTCAGTAAACGAAGTGAATGACAAAATGGATAAGCTCTGGGACAGAGTATCAGAAGCTGAGAATAGACTTGGTGCTGTGGAAGATGAGATACATAACAATTCCATACAGCAGGAGAGATTGGACAAAAAACTTAAAGCAAATGAGCAGACAATGGAAAAATTAGTCAAAGAATGGGAACAGATGAAAATAGAAGTCTATGATAAGATCAACAGAAACAACTTAAGAATCATTGGAGTCCTGGAGACCCAGGAAGAAAATTTCCAGGAAGAATCAATGGTCAAGAACATCATTAAAGAGAAACTTCCAGAGCTAAAGAATATATGTGATCAAATCCTGCATGCCCGAAGAGTACCAACCAAAAGAGACCCCAGAAAAACCACCCCAAGACACATCCTAGTCACAATGACAAATCCCACAGATAGAGACAGAATTCTGAAAACAGCAAGATCAAAAGGGGAAATCACATTCAAGCAAGCTTCCCTGAGATTTACAGCAGACCTGTCACCAGAAACACTCAATGCCAGAAAGCAGTGGTGGGATATTGTGACAAGACTGAATGAAATGAATGCTTCACCCAGAATACTATACCCAGCAAAACTCACTTTCCGGTTTGATGGAAGAATACATGGTTTCACAGACAAAAAACAGCTCAGAAACTTCACAGACACAAAACCAGTCTTAAGAGAAAAACTGAAAGACCTAATCTAAGACAAGACTACCCAAAAGACACACCAAATTTTGAAATAAAGATGGCGTTAAATCCCAGGACAATTCTTTCTCTCAACGTCAATGGACTAAATGCACCAGGTAAGAGACACAGAGTGGCTAAATGGATCAAAAAACTCAATCCAACCTTCTGCTGCCTACAAGAAACGCACCTGAATAGTCAGAACAAACATAGACTCAAAATAAAAGGCTGGAGAAAAATTATCCAAGCAAACAACACCCATAAAAAAGCTGGAGTGGCCATACTAATATCAGATAATGCAAACTTTATACTCAGGAAGGTTGTAAGGGACAAAGACGGACATTTTATATTAATCAAGGGGTACATAGAGCAGGAAGAATTCACTCTCCTAAACATATATGCACCAAATGAGGGGCCAGCAAAATATTTAATACAACTGTTGACAAATCTGAAAAATAATATCAACAACAACACAATAATTGTGGGGGACCTTAACACGGCTTTGTCAACACTGGACAGGTCAACCAGACTGAAACCCAACAAGAATATACTAGACCTGAGGAGAGAAATGGAAGAAAGAGGACTAGTGGATATATATAGGACACTCCATCCCCAGAAACCTGGATACACATTCTTCTCCAATGTACATGGGACATTCTCCAGGATAGACTACATGCTGGCACATAAAACATACCTCCATAAGATCAAGAGGATAGAAATTTTGCAGACTACCTTCGCTGACCACAAGGCTCTGAAATTATTTGTGAACTCCAAAGGCACTCAGAAGAAACACTTTAACACCTGGAAGTTAAACAGCCTCATGCTCAATAACCAGTGGGTCTGAGATGAAATCAAGGAGGAAATAAAAAGGTTCCTGGAAACAAATGACAATCAAGACACAAACTCTCAGAACTTATGGGACACAGCAAAAGCAGTACTGAGAAAAAAATTTATAGCTTTTCAAGCACACATCAGCAAGGAAGAAGGAGCTTACCTGAGTAGCTTAATGACACAGCTAATAGAACTAGAAAATGCTCAACAAAAGGAACCAAGAATAGGAAGACAGAAGGAAATAACAAAGTTGAGAGCAGAAATCAACGAAGTGGAAACTCAAAAAACAATCCGAAAGATCAACGGAAGCAGAAGTTGGTTCTTTGAAAAAATAAACAAGATTGATAGACCACTGGCAAACCTAACAAAGAAAGAGAGAGAGAGAAACTTGATAACTCGTATCAGGAATGAAAAAGAGAGATCACTACTGATATGACAGAGATTCAAAGGGTAATCAGAAACTATTTTGAAAAACTCTACGCCACTAAAAATGAGAACCTGGAAGAAATGGATAAATTCTTGGACTCTTATAATCTTCCACGGTTGAAGGAAGAGGATGTAGCATATCTAAACACCCCCATCACCATTGATGAAATTAAAACAGTAATCAAATGTCTGCCGAAAAACAAAAGCCCAGGTCCAGATGGATTCACTAATGAATTCTATCAAACTTTCCAAGAGGAACTACTGCCAATCTTGGCAAGACTCTTTCATGAAATTGAACAAACAGAAACACTTCCAAATAGCTTTTATGAAGCCAACATCACCTTGATACCTAAACCAGACAGAGACGCTACCAAAAAAGAAAATTACAGACCAATATCACTGATGAATGCAGATGCAAAGATCCTCAACAAAATCCTGGCAAATAGGATTCAATGCCTCGTTAAGAAGATCATCCACTACGATCAAGTAGGTTTCATCCCAGGAATGCAAGGCTGGTTTAACATCCATAAATCTATCAACATAATACACAACATCAATAACAAGAAAAATAACAACCACATGATCATATCAATAGATGCAGAGAAAGCATTTGATAAGGTCCAACACCCATTCTTGATCAAAACTCTCAGCAAGATGGGAATGGAAGGAACCTTTCTCAATATAGTGAAGGCCATCTACCACAAGCCAGTGGCAAATATTATCCTCAATGGAGAAAAACTGAAAGCCTTCCCTCTAAATTCTGGCACAAGACAAGGCTGTCCTCTCTCACCACTCCTATTCAACATAGCACTGGAAGTACTTGCTATAGCGATTAGGCAAGAAAAGGATATCAAGGGAATCCAGATAGGAAAGGAAGAAGTCAAGCTCTCACTGTTTGCAGATGACATGATACTCTACTTAGAGAACCCTAAAGACTCTATCAAAAAGCTTCTAGAAACAATAGACTCATATAGCAAGGTGGCAGGCTACAAAATTAACACACAAAAATCAATGGCCTTTCTATATACCAATAGTAATAAGGATGAAATGGACATTAAGAAAACAACCCCATTCACAATAGTGCCACACAAACTCAAGTATCTTGAAATCAACTTGACTAAATATGTGAAGGACCTATACAAAGAAAACTATAAAACTCTGCTCCAAGAAATAAGAGAGGACACACGGAAATGGAAACACATACCCTGCTCATGGATTGGCAGGATTAACATCATCAAAATGTCAATACTCCCCAAGGCATTATACAGATTTAATGCCATCCCTCTAAAGATACCCATGACATTCTTCAAAGAAGTGGATCAGACACTTTTGAAATTCATTTGGAACAATAAACACCCTCGAATAGCTAAAGCAATCATTGGGAAAAAGAATATGGGAGGAATTACTTTCCCCAACTTTAAACTGTACTACAAAGCAACAGTTATCAAAACAGCATGGTATTGGAATAAGGATAGGTCCTCAGATCAGTGGAATAGGCTTGAATACTCAGAAAATGTTCCCCAGAGATACAACCACCTAATTTTTGATAAAGGAGCAGGAAATCCTAAATGGAGCAGGGAAAGCCTCTTCAACAAGTGGTGTTGGCACAATTGGATAGCCACTTGCAAAAAATTAAACTTAGACCCCCAGCTAACATCATGTACAAAGGTAAAATCCAAATGGATTAAAGACCTCGATATCAGCCCCAAAACCATAAGATATATAGAACAGCACATAGGCAAAACACTCCAGGACATTACAGGCATCTTCAAGGAGGAAACTGCACTCTCCAAGCAAGTGAAAGCAGAGATTAACAGATGGGAATATATTAAGCTGAGAAGCTTCTGCACCTCAAAGGAAATAGTGCCCAGGATACAAGAGCCACCCACTGAGTGGGAGAAACTATTCACCCAATACCCATCAGATAAGGGGCTAATCTCCAAAATATACAAGGCACTGACAGAACTTTACAAGAAAAAAAACATCTAACCCCATCAAAAAATGGGGAGAAGAAATGAACAGACACTTTGACAAAGAAGAAATACACATGGCCAAAAGACACATGAAAAAATGTTCCACATCACTAATCATCAGGGAGATGCAAATCAAAACAACGATGAGATACCACCTCACACCCCAGAGAATGGCACACATCACAAAGAATGAGAATAAACAGTGTTGGCGGGGATGTGGAGAGAAAGGAACTCTTATCCACTGCTGGTGGGAATGCTGTCTAGTTCAACCTTTATGGAAAGCAATATGGAGATTCCTCCAAAAACTGGAAATCAAGCTCCCATACGATCCAGCTATACCACTCCTAGGAATATACCCTAGGAACACAAAAATACAATACAAAAACCCCTTCCTTACACCTATATTCATTGCAGCTCTATATACCATAGCAAGACTCTGGAAACAACCAAGATGCCCTTCAACAGACGAATGGCTAAAGAAACTGTGGTACATATACACAATGGAATATTATGCAGCTATCAGGAGAGATGAAGTCATGAAATTTTCCTATACATGGATGTACATGGAATCTATTATGCTGAGTGAAATAAGTCAGAGAGAGAGAAAAAAACGCAGAATGGTCTCACTCATCTATGGGTTTTAAGAAAAATGAAAGACACCCTTGTAATAATAATTTTCAGACACAAAAGAGAAAAGAGCTGGAAGTTCCAGCTCACCTCAGGAAGCTCACCACAAAGAGTGATGAGTTTAGTTAGGGAAATAACTACATTTTGAACTGTCCTAATAATGAGAATGTATGAGGAAAATGGAGAGCCTGTCTAGAGTACAGGCGGGGGTCGGGTGGGGCGAAGGGAGACTTGGGACATTGGTGATGGGAATGTTGCACTGGTGATGGGTGGTGTTCTTTACATGACTGAAACCCAAACACAATCATGTATGTAATTAAGGTGTTTAAATAAATTAAAAAAAAATTTGATGTTGTCATACTCTAATGATTTGCTTAAAAAATACTTTAGATGTTTGAGGGTTATGCCCAGTTTTGCTGAGAGCTTAATCCTGGTTCTGTTCTTAAGAATGCCTCTTGGTTGGACTGGAGAAAAGGGAGCAGAACCTCAGAGACTGAACCTTCAACCATGTACCTGACAAGTGACCTAGCCTCTGGACTAAGGAGACACACTAAGAAGCTACTTTCATTGACATTGTATCTTCCTTTTTTCTTTTTCTGTTTATTTAATCCCTTTAGGTAATATCCATCTTACCCTTATATCTTATTATCCATACTAGTGAGTGAGACCTTTCAGTATTTGTCATTCTCTTTCTCATGTTCTTTGTTTAGTTAAATGTTCTCCAGTTCCATCCATGCTTAATACATCTTTAAAAAATCATTAGTAATTATCAGGAAAATTAAAATTACAATTGTTTTCATTTGTCATTACAATCTATTGAAAATCACACACACATATTTAAAACAGTACCTACTATAGAGAAAAAGTTACCTTCATTCACTGTGAAAATATAAACTGGTTCAGTATTTAGGAGAAACAGTTTTTATATTTCTCAAAAATTAAAAATGGGGGGCCAGAGTGATAGCTTGGAGGTAAGGCTTTTGCCTTTTACGCAGAAAGACAGTGTTCGTTCAAATCCAGCATCCCATATGGTCCCCCGCGCCTGCCAGGAGCGATTTCTGAGCTTAGATCCAGGAGTAACGCCTGAGTGCTGCCGGGTGTAACCCAAAAACCAAAAACCAAAACAAAACAAAAAGTAATGAAACTACCATATGAAGCAGGAATTATTTAGATTTCTGCCCATTTCCATCAGTTGTTTTTTGATAGGGAGTTGAGAGAGGGTTTACATCAGGTTTTGCTCAGGACTTATTTTTGTCTCTCCTCACAGTGATTTCTCTTGGTAGGACTCAGGACTAAAGGGACCATGTAAAATTGTGGCAATTGACCTTGAGGAAGCTGCCAGCAAGGCAAAAGGACCCTACAGGTCATGCTGTCACTCCAGTCTTGTTTTCATGATTTTTTTTGAGTTATGAGTTCATTTTATGTTTTAGATATTGATGCCTATCTAAACATATGTTGTGCATAAAAACCTTCTCACAGTCCATAGCTACCTTTTTGCTTTTGTAATGCATTTTCACTCTATAAAAGCTTTATTTTTATGTAGCTACATATGTTAATTTTTCTTTTGTTTTTCATTGCCATTGGCATCAAGTCTCCGAAGACATAAGGGAATTTGAAATCATGAGTCTATTGTATATGGGTTTTCTTTCTGTGTATTTTATGCTTTCAGGTCTTACATTTAAGTATTATCCATGTCAAATTAAATTATTGTACATCGTGTTAAATAAATATAACAATATGTTGTGCACACTTTACAGGTTTCTTAACATTGAAGAAATTTTCCTTTATCTTTTGTTCAGTATTGGCTTCTTTCTTATAAATAAATTACACACACACACATATATATATATATATATATATATATATATATATATATATATATATATATATATATATATATATATATATACAAATGAATGTATTTCTGGCCTCTGCATTTTATTTTATTACTTTGTCTACTTTGTTCCAGAATCATAGTCTTGTTATTATTATTATTGCTTTGTAGTAGAATTTAAAAGAGAGAGTAAAATAGCTTATTTTCTCATATTCCAGATGTTTGTGGTTGAATTTAAATTTTAGAGTATATGTAATATTTAGATATTAGAATTTGGTATTGAATTTTTTCCTGTGTATGTCGGGGGAGGGTCACACCTAGGCTGTCAGTAGTCACTCCTGTCTTGATACACAGGGGAACATATTTGATGACAATGTAGAACCCAGCTTGGCGTCATTCAAGGTAAGAGCTCTACACTCTGAACTATTACTCTAGCCCCTAAATTTAATTGCTACCAGTGTAAATTTATCTATTCCATAAATATAAGTCTCAGGCATATATTTATATTTGTGTGTAATAAAAACATCACTAGGATAGAATATAAAATCAAATAATGTGGCAAGATCACATAAAGCAAATAGGACAAGTCATTATTTATAAATATTAAATTGCGATTTAAAGTTATGGATGTCTTTGCTAATAATTTTAATAAACAGTAAATAATAGTCATTCCACCTATACTGTTCATTTTAATTTGGACAAGGTATATGGGAAGCAATAACAATAAATACAAAATAAGCATTTTAAAGTCCTATAATGGATCTGTCATGCATGTTAATTTAATCCAATTTACTTTGAGAAATGTTACTTTTAAAAACCTAGCAGAATTTAATATTTATGTAAGACTATTTATAAACTGATATTCATTGTTAAGAATCAGATCAGGTACAAGGAAGCTGTCATGTGTGAGTGGTCAAGGAGTAGCTGCCAGAATGAAGAGAATTGCTTTCTCAGGAATTCTCACACTAATACAGTTTCTGCATAAAATATTTTTATTAAAGTAAGAGGTAGTTTAAAGAGTTTTGTTAATACAAGTTACATTTAGCCAAAAATATTTTATATTAAATTTAGAAAATAATAAAGTGTTTAAAATTAGCATATAATGAATTAAGAAATGTGTCTTAAAGAATATTTATACAATTTTTTTTTGATGTTTGGTTTTTAGACCACATCTGATGGTGCTCAGTGAGTGGCTTAGCACTTACAAATTCCTGGCTCAGCACTTACAAATTGCTCCTAGCAGGCTCAAGGGACCATATAGGATGCTGGAGATTAAACCCTGGTCAGTCCTGGGGCCACCACATGCAAGGCAAATGCCCTATCACTGTACTACTGCTCTGGCCCCTATATCATACAAGTGTCTTAATTTTATTATTCACAGCACTTTAAATCAAACTTCTTTTTTATTAATTGTAAGCTGCACATTTGTGCTTATAGAAATAATTTAATATGACAATTTTCTAACTATATAACCACCTATATATACTACTTAATATCATTTTTGTGAGTTTGTATGTGTGTTTGTGGGTGGGAGGGGTGGAGCATTGCTCCACATTAAGCAGTGCTCAAGCCTGACTTTGTACTTAAAGATCATTCGTGGCAATGTTTCTAGGGACCATAAGTGGTGGCTAGATTTAAATGAGGGTCTGACAAAACTTAATAAGAAAAAAACATATAACCCCATCAAATAATGGGGAGAAGAAATGAACAGACACTTCCTCAAAGAAGAAATACAAATGGCTAAAAGACACATGAAAATATGCTCCACATCACTAATCTTTAGCAGGGAGATGCAAATGAAAACTACAATGAGGTACCAACTCACACCACAAAGACTGGCACACATCACAAAGAACAAGAACAAGAACAAGAGATGTGAAGAAAAAGGGCATATAGTCTTGGACATGTGAGCTGTTTCCATATCTTGACTGCTGTAAACAGTGGAACATAATCTTCCTCAACCCCAATATATTGTCAAGTTCTTCAGATAGATACATAAGAATGGGATTGCTGAATAATATGTTAACTCTATTTTAGTTTTTTGCTTTGGTACCACACCCAGCAATGTTCATAGGCTATTCCTGGCTCAGAGCTCATGGAAGAATCCTGACTGTATCCAGGATCATATCTGATACTAGGGATTTGAACCAAGACCAGTTGCATGCGAGGCAAGCACCTTAACTCCTATACTATTTCTTTGGCTTCATTTCTATTTTATCTAGAGGTTAAGCCAAATTACATTACTACCAATAGAAATGAGAGTTCTTTTAATTCATGGTCTCTCTACACGGTTTTAAAGTATTTTATTATAACCCACTGATTAGGATGATATTTCATTGATTTCTGGTGATAGTTCAATGATGTAAGGTGAATTATAATGAATTACATTTTATTATAATTTTGATTTGTATTATTCTGATTATTAGTAACCAGAGCATTTCCCATCTGTCTATCTGCCATCTGTGTCTTTGAGAAGAAAGTCTGTTCAGCTTTAAAAAAATGAGGTCATGTAAGGTACATAATGCAGGAGTCTTACTTACCTTTGTACTACTATCTGACTGGCCAATTCAGATTTAATGTGTACGTAATTTTTCATTTTCCTTAACAAATATAAAGTGCTGAATTCAAACTATTTTTTGTTTGTTTTTGGGCGACACCCGGTTGACACTCAGGGGTTACTCCTGGCTATGCACTCAGAAATCGCTCCTGGCTTTGGGGACCATGAGACTCCAGGGGATCAAACCACAGGCCTGTCCTAGGCTAGAACAAGCCAGGCAGATGCCTTACCACTTGCACCACCAATCCAGACCCTGAATTTGAACTTTTTATTTTCTTCTTCACAAGTACACAGCAAAATGTAATTTTCCTAATCTTAAAATGGCATTGTGGAGCAAGGTAAGTGTCATCATGAATGCTTTGTGTACATTAGTTTTTGGTTTTTAATTTTTATGTATGAGCACACACATATAGTTTGTAAATTTATTACAAGCTAGGCTTGTAACTATATGACATATATTTATGGGGCAAAAGACATATCTCAAAGAGCAGAGGTTCATGCCTCACACATGCGTTCTTCAAGTTTGATCTACAGCATCACATTTTTCTTACTCAAAATAAAACATTTTAAATAATCTTAATTATAACATGTTAATTTAATCAAATTTCATGTGCATTTTATTGTACTCAGTGTTTTCAGAATGCCACCAAAATGCTATTTTTCAAAAAAATTTTGCCTCTCTTTTCCTGCAATTGATCATACTAAGTATATTGTATTGTATTGTATTGTCCCCACATCACCATCCACTGTACTACCTCTAACTGTAGAATATAAAAATAGAATACAGTACTTTATTGAGATTTAAATTCCTTCCCCAAAAGTTGATCAACAAAATCAATACAGTGGATTTTACAAAAAAAAAAAAAACACAATGTAATAATTTTAAGGGATATAAACACTATTATATTAGTAGTAGATGTTCAATATATTTATAAAGAAAGAGAATAAGAAGAAATACAAGTGTGGGATCTTTTAATATAAACTCAAGATATGTGTGGTAGTTTATATTTTTCTTAACTAGTAACTGAGAAAGATTTAATCTTATGTAACTCAGAAAAAAAAAGACAACTCAGATGTAACTAAAGAAGATAAAAATGCCATACAAGAGAGGATCAATTTCTTTCACCATTTCCTCTAACATATCAAATATATTTCTGAAAAAAAAATGTAAAATAGATAGTTATTGTCCCAAATCTCCCTTCTCCCCACCCTACCCCGACCTGCACTAGAGACAGGCTTTCTACTTCCCTCATTCGTTCACATTGTTATGATAGTTCTCATTGTAGTTATTTCCCTAACTGTACACATCACTCTTTTTGGTGAGCTTTGTGTTATGAGCTGGATCTTCCAGCCCTCATCTTTTATGTCTCTGAGAATTATTGTAAAAATGTCTTTTATTTTTCTTAAAACCCATAGATGAGTGAGACTATTCTGTGTCTATCTCTCTCCCTCTGGCTTATTTCACTCAACATAATAGATTCCATGTACATTCATGTATAGGAAAATTTCATGATTTGGGACATTGGTGATGGGAATGTTGCACTGGTGAATGGGGGTGTTCTTTACATGACTGAAACCCAACTACAATTGTATTTGTAATCAAGGTGTTTAAATAAAGATATTAATGAAAAAATAAAGTTATTTAGGTTTATCCCAATTATTATTGAGAGTATTTCATTTAATAAAAGTACCTCATTAAACATCTCCAGAGTAGAAACAATAAAAATATTATTACATAACTATATTAGTTCATAATTTATTCAGTGCCATATAATTACTAAATTACTAAGATCTATAAACAGTGTTTCATAGTATATTAGGCATTTAAAGGTATATCAACTTATTTAGTTCACAGGAAATAGAAAATACTAAAATTTTCATATTGAAAAAGTTCTGATTTCAAAAAATATGATCATGAGGCAGAGGAAAAATTTTTCTTATTCATATATTTAATTATATAAATGAACAAAACTAAGGCTTCAGGATTAAATAAACATTTCAGCGATATCTGAAAATAACAAGATTTAGGACATCTAAATCAGGAAAGGTATTAGCATGCAGTGCTATTTTCTGTTTGTTTTTCCAAGGACTAGAGCTGACAAAACAAAACAAATAGGTTTTTAAAACAGTTAAACTGAAAAGTAGATTCCACAGAACAGCGAATTCATCATTCTGCTGAAGTGATAGAAATGAAAGATTTCCCTTCCCTAGCATATGGGAAATGGGACAGAGAGAAGAGCAAGGAAAGGAGAGCTCTTTTAAGAACACACTATTTGTTCTTCACTGAGAAATTCAAACACAAGGAAATTTACTACAGTGATTTTAAATTCAATATGATCAAAGAAGAAATGTGTTGGACCCCAATATTTTAAACTCTTTAGAAATCAGCATGACTACTGTTTTCAAAGAATTTGTAGATATTGAATGACTTCCTAAATGTTTTAAAAGGATTGTAGTATTAAACACATGGGCAAATATGTATTTCACAAAAGGGCGTCTCTATGCAAGTAAAGGTATCTTGCAGGTTGAGTCTCCATATTTCAATATGAAGTGATATGATATTATAGAATTTCCTTAGTTTTTTTTAGAAATTACCTAATAAATAACTAATAATTTGACTTATGGCAATATAATACATTCCTATATACAAACATATGTTGGCATGTAGACAACTTTATTAAAAAAATAAATTTAAAATCCTCCTGGGTCTTTCCCAGTTACCTCATAAGGCCTTTTAGCATCACTTGGAATATTTCCTGAGCACAGCACCAGGAATAAGTTCTGAACACAGCAGGGTGTGACCCAGAAACTAAAAACACTCACAAAAAGTTTTAAAAATAACTGTGTGCAAATGAATTGTGGAATCATACAGTAAGATATCTACATTTTTGTTAAAAAATATAAAGCATTAATATTTTTCTATCAACTGATCATGCTCCATAATCATTTTTTTGTCAATGCAACTGTTTGTCATTACAAGAATATTATTTACAGCAAGGTATACAAGGGAAGAATGAGATATTATTACCTTTTTTGAGAACATGTAGTATCTAAAGTATATAAACATCTCTCAGAGTTTTGGTATTTAATATGCCAAAATTAATAATACTCTTAAAGTTATCTAATTCAGAATATAGCAGGATATAAATTGGTATTGGATATAAAATGCACTCTGCTTTCAGTCTATTTTATTTCATAATTTAAATAATAAAAACAAAATTAATTTAAAAAAGGGACACAAAATATATATAATTCCTTTCCACCATTGAAACAGTTCTGCTCATAATAAATATTAAATCCTGAAAATATTTCAAAGGTCTTAGTAGTACAAACAACATTGATGTTTGTGGAGAAAAATTTAAGTTAATTAACTGTGTTCCCTCTTTACTAGTGTTTTACCAAAAAATATGTTCTACTCGAATAGTTTCTAATTTTATAGAAACTTTATTTGCTTAGTTAATTACTTTTGCTTCTAAAGTTATTTCTCTGAAGAAATTACAAGCAGTTTGGAAAGCATGCTGTTCAGAATTGTTTTGACATATGTGGATAGAAAAAAAATGATGCTGAAAATATCAAACAAATGCCTTTGGTTTAGAACATTCATCCTTAAACATCTGTTAATACAATCAGTGTTGCAACAGAAAGAAAATAAATTCCTCCCTTTTGAACCCCACTAGGTTTTCAACATAAACATTTATAACAAATCAGATGAGCCTTAGTTATAGTTCCTAACACGATTTGTCTAGGCTCACTGATATAACCTTCTTGGAACAAATAAACCTCATTCCTCAAGTCCCATATTGGAGATATAATGTCCAAAAACTAGAGTTTTTCATATACTAGAATATTTTTCCTGACTTTTTGAAAACCAAAAATAGTAACTTTAAAAAGTCTTAAGTACTATTATTTCTTCCACATTACTGAAAAAAAACATTATCTAAGTTGTTGTGCTCTTTAGCAGAAATCCAGAACATATTTTGTGGCTTTTTACTTTATTATAACTATGAATTGGGTTTTTGCCCTGCTTTTAAGTTCAGCCTGAATATTTTTGACCCATCCACCCACTTGCACAGTGTTTAGAAGTTTTTCTTTTCTTTTTCAGAAATACTATAACAGGCAAATTTCCCATCCAAGTTTTTCTTCTTTCATAAAGCTGTAGCTAAGACTAGGGAAAGGTTTGAAGTGGTAGGATAGAAGTTCAGCATGTACACAGCACTTAATACACTGAATATATACACCAGAAATATCTTGAGTATTGAGTTATGGTTTTGATGGCTCCCAAGTACCACCCAAAATCTAAAATACAATGTTCAGGCAAAACAATAGCCAAAATGGCCTAGATCTGCATTGTTCCAATTATATTTTATTTGTTTTGATACCACATAAAGTGACACTCATGAGTTACTTTTGGCCCCCCTCAGAAATCACTTAACACAAGTGGAAGAAAAAAAAAGTCAGAGCAGAAATTAACAATAGAGAAACAAAAAAACAATAAAAAGATTAGATGAAACAAGGAGCTGGGTTTTTGGAAGAATAAACAAGACGAATAGACCATTGGCAAGCCTCACAATTAAAAAAAAGAGAAAATGCTTAAATGAATCAGATGAGAAATGAAAGGGGAAAAATTACAACAGAACTCCCCAAAATCCAGGATATCATGAGAGATTATTGTGAATTACTGTATTCTGTTATGTTAGAGAACCTAGAAAAAATGGCCATATTTCTGGAAACATATAATCTTGCAAAACTGAACAAGGAGGAATTAAAACTCAGAAGTAAGAAATTCAAACAGTAGGGCCCGGAGAGATAGCACAGTGGCGTTTGCCTTGCAAGCAGCTGACCAAAGGTGGTTGGTTCGAATCCCGGTGTCCCATATGGTCCCCCGTGCCTGCCAGGAGCTATTTCTGAGCAGACAGCCAGGAGTAACCCCTGAACACCGCCGGGTGTGGCCCAAAAACAAAAACAAAAACAAGAAATTCAAACAGTAGTTAAGAATGTCCCCAAGAATAAAAATCAAGGACCAGATGGGTTTCAGGGTAACTTTTCTCAAACATTCAGAAAAGAGTTACTACCACTGGGGCCGGGTAGGTGGCGCTGGAGGTAAGGTGTCTGCCTTGCAAGCGCTAGCCAAGGAAGGACCGCGGTTCGATCCCCCGGCGTCCCATATGGTCCCCCCAAGCCAGGGGCGATTTCTGATCGCATAGCCAGGAGTAACCCCTGAGCGTCAAATGGGTGTGGCCCAAAAACCAAAAAAAAAAAAAAAAAAAGAGTTACTACCATTAATCTTTAGACTCTTCCAAAATATCAAAGGATCGGAATCCTCCTTAATACCTTCTATAGAACTAACTTATGCTTATTCCAAAGGCTAAAAATATACTATTAAGAAAGAAAAAATACAATCTCTTAGGCTAGGGGAATTCCCTTTCTTCCCCAATACTTACTGTGCCTATGCAAAAAAAAAAAAAAAAAAAGTGGGGGAACATCAAACCCTGCCACTCCAGCACTCTTTTTTTTCTTGTTTTGTTTTGTTTGTTTTTGATATCACTTTCCTCACATTTTTTCTCACATATTTTCTAGTTATGTACTCCCATTTTATTTATATACTCACATTCAATTCTTAAAAATATTAGTTTGGGGAAATGATTATCTTTTTTTATACAAAGAAATTTTTAATAAAACATATAACAGTAGTATGAATTGAAAGCATATTGGTCTCCTAAAATTTACTATGAGAAATCCAAAGTATATTGAAGGTATTAATTTTTCTGACTCATAATTTATTACCATTAAAATTATGTTTTGTTAAGAAACTATGATTTACAAAATTTTTCATACTTTATTTTCAAGCATACAGTTTTCAACACAACTGGCTCATGGCTCAATACAATGAATGATGATGGTTTGCTTCAGTGCTGTAGGGTATGGGATCATGTGTTTACTGTGCCACCCACATGGTATTCAACTTGTACAATTCTATCTTCCAGGATCTTTAATTTTTAATATTATGACTGTTGAATTGCTATGAATCAAAACTATAAGAAAATATATTAATCAAATTTTAAATGTTAGCATTTGGAAAATTATGTAAACTTAAATGTATGATAACTGTATAAATACAGATATATTTAATTTATTAGATTATACTAGATATGGGTTGTTTCACACTTCTTTTTTTCTTTTTTCTTTTTTAATATATATATTATATATAATATATTATAAATATTATATATATAATATATATATTATAAATATATATATATCTCCTTCTCCAGTGCAACATTCCCATGACCAATATTCCAAGTGTCCTTCCTCCCCACCCTACACCGGCCTGTACTCTAGACAGGCTTTCTACTTCCCTCATTCAGTCGGATTTTGTTACCATAGTTCTAGGTGTAATTATTTCTGTGATTGCACTAAACGATCCCTGTGGTGAGCTTCATGTCGGGAGCTGGACCTTCCAGTCCTCCTCTGTTTTGTCTCTGAGAATCATTACACAAATGTTTTTCAATTTTCTCAAAACCCATAGATGAGGGAAACCATTCTGTGTCTATCTCTCTCCCTCTGACTTATTTCACTCAACATAATAGATTCCATATACATCCATGTATAGGAAAATCTCATGACTTCATCTCTTCTGATGGCTGCATAATAATCCATTGTGTATATGTACCATAGTTTCTTTAACAATTCATCTATTAAGGGACCTTAAAATGTATTTATAAAAATGTAGTTTAAGAATTATGTTATTTTGGGGGGCCAGAATGATAGCACAGTGGTAAGGTGTTGACCTTGCATGCGGCTGACCCAGAGAGGACCTGGGTTAGATCTCCAGCCTCCCATATGGACCCCTAAGCCAGGAGCGATTTCTGAGTGCATAGCCAGGAGTGCATCACTGGGTGTGGCCCAAAATTAAAATAAAACATTATGTTATTTCAAAGTTGAAATAATTATATTTAACATACAATAATTTATTTGCCTTGATTTATATCATAACTTTTTATATGGTCTCTCAAATTAGCTTAATTTAACCTTAATTAGAAAAGTGTCACATATCTTAACTTATTACTTACTCCTGACTTTCTCACCTTAGTGTGGTGATCCACACACTGAAATTACACAAATTATTAAAGATATTAATAATCAAAATATTTTCTTGTTAATTTATTTCTTTAATACATTAAAATGTTTATACAGTTAGGGCTCTGAGAGATAGCACTTCGGTGTTTGCCTTGCAAGCAGCCGATCCAGGACCAAAGGTGGTTGGTTAGAATCCCGGTGTCCAATATGGTCCCCCGTGCCTGCCAGGAGCTATTTCTGAGCAGACAGCCAGGAGTAACCCCTGAGCACCGCCGGGTATGGCCCAAAAACAAAAAAAAAAAAAAGTGTTTATACAGTTAAATGTCACCAATTATGTTTTACTAAAATACAAGATACATAGTTTGTTAGTGTGCCTCATGAATATCTTGTGAACTCGATGATGTCATCAGCACATTTTAATTGCTAATTGAACATTCAAGTTATCAAAAACTTTAGAAGGAGCTTAAAAATCACTGTTTCTTCCTAAGAAATAAAAAACAAAACAATCAAACAAGATATCTGAGAAACTGGAGATATGTGGTTGCTAGGCAAACCACCCACCCCATTACCAAAGTTGGAGATAGAAACAAGTATCTAAAGATATCATAAAGTACTAGAACATAAAAAAATGAAACAAGAACCAATGCGGAGTGAGGAATATAAGATCCCAGAGAGATCACTAGTCATAGGGGGATCTTCCATATGACAAAGTTTTTTCACCAGGAACTTCTCTAGATTCTTACAACAAATATTAAGGAGAAAAAAATCCTTACTTTTTTTCATCACGGGAAGCAGAAAATGATTTTTAAATAAATTAAAGAATTCTTTTCTCTACTCCAAAAAATATTTCCAGGAAGAATACGCAAGTTTTATTCACTTATACCACTGAGAGTTGAGAAAAAGAGGAGACTAGAAAAGATTTGTAAACTTTACACTGAAGAAACAGACTAGAAAACTAAGAAATAATGTTAACATTATGAAATGTTGAACATTTTCACCATCTTCTTCCAACCATGTTTCAAAACTTGCCTATATCCCTTTGTTTAACTTGTGAGATTATCAAAGAAATTTATAAATATAATATAAAGTCTAATACAGTTTGAGGAAATAAAGCAGATCAGAGCAGGTAAGGTGCCTGTTTTGTACTGGGCTGACCCAGCAGCCATCATGGTCCTCTGAGTATCACCAGAAATAATTCCCGAATGCAAAGCCAAGAGTAACCCTTGAACATTCCCAGGTCTGACCCAAAAACAAAAATGAGAACAATAAAAAGAAACAAAGTATGAATCAGAATTAGGCACAGGAATATTGTTGGAATTGTAAGGCTAAAGGTTAAAACAACAATAATTAATATTGAGAGAAGTGATGAATAAAATAAATGGAGAAAAAAGTCGCCAACCTAAAAATCTCTGTACCTAGCAAAATTCTGCTTCAAAAGAAAAAAAAAACAATCAAACTGTTTAAGAAGAAATTCATTGCTGGTTATTAGATCAACTTCATAAAAATTTAAAAGTATTTTATTACAAAATATATAGGATATGCAACAACTATTGAATGAGTAAATAAAATTAAAATTTTGGGCTAGAACAACAGTACAATGGCATGCCTTGCATGCATACAGTTGACCCAGTTCCATTTCTGACATCCCATTTGATTCCCTGAATCTGCCTAGAGTAAGCCCTCCTAACTTCCAAGTGGGTGAAAGAGAGGAGAGAAAGAAGAAAGAAAAGAAAGTCACTTCAAAAACGTTGATACATTGATGTTCAGGGGCTAGAGAGAGCAAAGCAGATAAGGTACTTTTTATATACTACTTACTCAGATTCAATTCTTGCTACCACATATGGTTTACTCAGATCATAAAGACTAATTTCTGAGTAATCTCTGAGTAAGGCTGGGTCTGGCACAAAAATACAAAGTAAAGGAAAATAAGCACACTAATGTGCGGGTTCCTGTGAGCCCCCCGGAGGGGCCCGGCCAGCGGGGAAGCGGCTGGGAGGCTCTTGGACGTCCGCACCTTTATTTAGCTGGGTTAAAAGAACAACCACACCTGTAAAAAATCTGAGAGAGGTTAGTAATAATGACCTCAGGCGAATAACCGGTCAGAGGCAAAATTTATTGGTCCAGCATCTCTTATATAGAGGAGGAGAAATGGGCAGGTAAAAAAGACATGTCAATCATACTTTTTGGCACGAAGGCTATGGAACAAAGGCAGTAAATCATTCCAGAGGGGAGGGAGAAGGATTGACATTTTTACAATCATTCCCAAGTCAGCAGCTTTCAAAGGATTGCCTTATGTCTCTAAAGTGGGGTCTGCAGCTCGCTTATCTGGAGCTAACAGCAGTCTGTGAAGGGGCAAGTTTTTGTAGCATAGCCATTAACTCCGGAAAGAAGCTAAAGGAAGTAGCCTAAATCTGGAACTGGCATCGCGGTGTTTACTTTTCTCTTTGGCTTCAAAGAAAATCTCCTTCAGCTGCGAAATACCTTTCCTGTTAGCTCAAAAGCTTACAGCAAAGTCTGCACATAGGCAGCCTTAGGTGAAAGGCTGCATAAAAGACAGAAGACAGAAAAATTGATCTCTGACAGGACACTGTCTCCAACATCTCCCCCTTTCTCTTCTAATAAAAGAAGGAAAGTCATGAGTGGGTGGAAGATCCGTGTCTTAGGCTATAGGGTTTGACCAGGTCGGACATGGCCATCAGCCGCATTTAAAATGATGACTACGGATGCGGTGGGTGTGCACGGAGGTCTGAATTATACGCCGTAGCCTTTTGGGGCCATGCCCTAACTGGGACCCTACTAATCCCATCGTAGGTATCTCCACAGCCGAGAGCACAAAGACCAGAGCGAGCTCCGTTTATTAGTGATGCACTAAATCTCCTGGAAACTTAGTGGCTGGAAGGGCAGCTTGGTGACTATAGCCAAGTTTTCACAGGAAACATGTGGGGATAGTTGGCAGTGAACCTGAACAGAGGTTTTTTCCTTATCATCTGCCAGATTTTTAACAAGGTCCGTGAGTTTGCGGAGAGCCCATGGGCCAAGGGAAAGGAGCAGCATGAGGCTAACGAGGGGTCCCAAAACAGTGGACAGTATAGTGTGGAGCCAAGGAGAAGAGAAAAACCAGCCCAGGTACCAACTTTGTTCTTGATTAAAACGGTTCAGAAATTCTTTCATACCATCACCAATGTGTTGAACACTGTTCCTAACTAGTCCAGTCTTGTCTTTGAAAATACAACATTGTTCCTTAAGGGCTACACAGACTCCCCCTTCTTTCATAAGGGCAAAATCTAAAGCACGGCGATTTTGAAGGACAACATCAGCAAGAGAACTAACGGTATCAGTGAGAAATTGTAAACTAGTTTTGATTTCAGTAACATCTTGTTCTATTGCCTGAGTAAGGAGATGAAAGTTGGATTGAGAGGAGACAAGAGAGTAGATTCCTGTGCCAGCGCCGGTAGCGCCAACAGCAAGGAGAACTGCAAGTGTAACAGTGGTAAAGGGCTCACGACGTCGGCGGGAGAGGGATGGAAAAGAAAAGGGATTGAGAGATGTACCAGAAGAGGGAAAGATATGTTCAGAGTGAATGGTAATTTTTGGAATGAGAATAACAAGAATGCAATAGTCATTAGAGAGGAGAAAAGAAGAGCGAATGACAAAGGGAGTAAGGCCAGAGGCACAGGCAAAGTAAGTGTCATTGGGTGCTAGCAGATAAGTGTCAGAAGAGGAAGAATTGGAGATATCCACAGTGTAGTTGCACACATCAAGTAGCTGGCTAGGGAGCAAGGAGTCAGCAGGCTTGAGGCAAAGTCCAGAGCCTACGACTTGACCGAATGTTATGCCATGTTGGGGATGTGTGTTCCAGCGTAGACGGGAGGGGTCTGAGGTAGATGAGAAGTTGCCAAAAACAGCAACACCTTCATAGAAAGGAGGTTGAGGAGAGAAACAAAGCCAACAGCGTTCATAGGCAGGATCCGTAAGAGCAAGAGCAGAAGCATTCATAAGGTTGAGAATAACTTGAGAGGATGGAGCGGGACCGGAGGGCAAAGTGAGTTGACGAAGAGAAGTAGAGGTAGAGGGGGGAGGGGGAGGAGGGAAAGGAATTCGAAAAGGGGTACCTAAATTGGGGTGAAGAAAGGCATTGGGGCCTACGACAAGGGGGCGGGAGGCTGGTAACAGTTTAAGCAGGTGGAGGGAAAAAAGAAGACCATAATTGGTACCCTTAATGTACAGTCTGAGTCCCCATTGGACAGCCTGAGTACAATGATGTTTGCGGCCAGCAGCAGTGAAGTAGATGAGAATGGGGTTGCACCAGCCAAGGGTGGTAGAGGAAGCAGCGCAGCTCAGAAGGGGCAGAGAAGGAGGAGGTCGTTTAACAGTGATGAAGTCCCAAGAGGAGGACGGGTGCCAGTAGGTAGTGCCTGTGGTCTCACAGCCCCAGGCGGCGCAGAAATATCGTTCATGAGATCCGCATTTGGCATCGTCGTAGCGGGGACGATGATGGCCAGGGCAGACGTAAAAGGTGGTGGTAGGGTGGCTCAAGACGTCTCTGCGGATGATGGAGTTACAGCCACCAGCGGCAGGGGCGTAGTAATCGTAGTGATCTACAGCACGGGGTTGAGGTAGGCGAAAAGTGGAAGTGCCCCAGAACGAACTCGCGCCCATGGCGAGGGCACAAAGGTCGACTTGCAGGACAGGCCAAGGAATGGAGGTGGAGAGGATGGAGGTTTGATTGGCGACATCGCCAGCCTCATTGATGATCTGCCAGGTATAATTGAAGACTCGATAGCGGTCATTGGTCTGGGCTGGGCAGGCGGAGGGGAGCAGGAGCAACAACAGCAACAAGAGGGCGGGCATGTTCAGCGTTGATTTCAGGGACGTCAGCATCAACGGGGTTGGGTTCTGGAAGAGAAGGGGGAATGGGGTTCTCAGGGCTAGGGGCCCTGGGCGGGTTATAATGCTTGACCAGCCGGTCTGGAAGCCAGCGGGTATCACCAGTGTCGGTGTCATGGACACAAGCATGGCCTTTGCCCCAGATGAGAACTGGGTGGGGCCCTTTCCAGAGTCCTGATCGAACATCTTTCCAGAGGACAGACTGGAAACCATTGGCAGTGTGTGGGTGCCAATATCGATCAGCCGCCGAGCGGCTTTGAGGATCTAGAGACAAGAAATTGAGCACAAAATGTGCATGGGCAAGCAGAAGGCGGTGCTTGCCTCGGCGGGCGTACAAGGTTTCACTTTCGCCTGCGAGCTTAAAGAGCATGTTTTTTAAGGTTTGATTAGCTCGCTCAACAATGCCTTGACCCTGGGGGTTAAAGGCTATTCCCGTTTTGTGCTTAATGCCAAATTTAGCACAAAAGTCTTGAAATTTTTTGCCAACATACCCGGGGCCATTGTCTGTTTTAAGAATTTTGGGCACTGCTAGAGTGGTGAAGCAGTAAAGCATGTGGGCGATGACATCAGCAGAAGATTCTCCGGTATGTAAGGAGGCACAAATAAAACCACTAAAGGTATCAACAGTGACATGAACATATTTGAGCTTGCCAAATGCTGAGAAATGCGTGACATCCATTTGCCAAAGTTCACCGGGCACAATGCCACGGGGGTTAACTCCAACGTGAGGTTCAGGGAGAAGAGAAAGACAGGATTTACAGGAGCGAACAATTTCGCGGGCTTGTTCGCGAGTGATAGCATATTTAAGGCGCAGAGTTTGAGCATTGAGGTGGTGGAGGTGATGAGCGAGAGAAGCTTGCTGCAAAGGGGATTGTGAGGAGGGCGGAGTAGGGTTGGAAAGGAGGATGAAGATGGAGGAGGGGGTACGGGAGGCAGCATCAACAAGGGCGTTGCCAAGAGTCAGAGGACCGGGCAGACCTGAATGTGCTCGAATGTGGGACACATAAAATGGATTGGAGCATTGTAAAATAAGCTGTTGTATATTAGAAAAAAGGGTGAAGGCGGGAGTGGAGGGTTTAATGAAAGGCACTGTTTCTAAAAGGGGGAGAGAGGATGCAATGTAATGGCTATCTGTATATAGGTTAAAGGCCTGAGGGACAGAGAGAAAGACTTGATGCACGGCCTCTAGTTCAACAAGTTGGGCAGAGTTGTGGGTGGTTGGTATAGTTTTTTGGTTGCCATCAACTGAAAAGGCAGCCGTCCCGGTAGAGCTCCCATCTGTAAAGACAAGGGAGGCAGTGGAGATGGGTTGATGTTTAATAATTTTTGGGAAAAAAACAGGATGCTTGTTAAGAAAGTGTAAAAGTTTGTCGGCTGGCATGTGTGTGGAAAGGTCGCCTTGAAAGTAAGTGAGGAAAAGGAGCCAGGCTTGGTCCTGGTCTGCAAGCCAGGATAACTGTTGTGTAGAGTATGGGAGAATGAGGAGATCAGGATGTTTAGCAAAAAGTTTGAGAGAGATATTGCATCCTTGGTGCAAAAGTTGAAGAATAGAGGAAGGGTATGTAGAAAGAACTTTAGAAGGAGAGGAAGGAAGATGAACCCAATAAAGGGGGGCAGTTTGCCAGAGAACTGCAGTGGGTGTAAAGGCGGTGGAACAGACAATGAGCTGTAGGGGGATAGAGGGGTCATAGTAGGTAATGAATTGGTTTTGAATGGCATGATTAACAAGAGTGAGTGCATCACGAGCTTCCTCAGTAAGCGAGCGGGGGCTAGAGGGGTTGGAGTCTCCTTGGAGGATGTCAAAAAGGGGTTTAAGATTTCCTGTGGTGAGCTTAAAATAGGGGCGAAGCCAGTTAATGTCACCAAGGAGCCGTTGGAAATCATTAAGTGTCTTGAGGTGCTGGGTACGAATTTGCACCTTCTGTGTTTTCACTTGGGAGGGCAGAAGTTCGAAGCCTAAAAATAGCTGGGGTGGAGACACCTGGACTTTATCTTCTGAAATATTAAAGCCTTTGGAGGATAAAAGAGAAATGAGATCAGAAGAGGCAGAGCGTAGGAGAGATTCGTCGGCACAAGCGAGAAGGATGTCGTCCATATAGTGCAAGATATAGAGGGAAGGGTGCAAGGTGCGAAAGGGGTCAATGAAGGAAGCAACATATTTTTGACAGAGGGTTGGACTGTTGGCCATCCCTTGAGGCAGGACCTTCCACTGGAAACGAGGACAAGGACCTGCGCAGTTAGAAACTGGGAGGGAGAAGGCAAAGCGTTTGCAATAATCAGGATGAAGAGGAATGGAAAAGAAACAATCTTTGAGATCAATAACCATTTTAAAAGTGTTAGAGGGAATGGCGGACGGTACTGGAAGGCCTGCCTGAGTGGCTCCCATGGGGACCATTGTCTTATTAATAGCTCTTAGGTCATGGAGAAGGCGCCACTTGCCTGACTTTTTGCGAACTACAAAAATGGGTGTGTTCCAGGGGGAGGTGGAAGGTTCTATATGACCAGCTTCAAGCTGTTCCTTTACAAGCGCTGAAGCAGCCTGTAGCTTTTCAGCGGAGAGCGGCCATTGCCCTATCCACACAGGTGTGTCGGCGTGCCATGTGATTTTTTCCGCCGGGGGTGCCGGTGTGGAGCTAACTGACATGGAGTACACAGAGCGGTAGCCAAGCCCTTGGCGGCCGGGATTGGGTGTTGGCTGAATAGGCTTAGGGATGCCTTGTAAATTTTTTCCCAGGCCTTTTGAAGGCATATAGTCTTGATGCATCATTTGGGACAGAGCAGCAGGGTTTCTGCATTTGACAATATAAACACCCATTTGCTCCATGATGTCTCGACCCCACAAATTAATGGGCAGGTCTGGGATAATGTACGGGCGGACAAGGCCAGTGTCCCCATCTTCGTCCTGCCAGACCAATTTATTAGCACTGATGAGGACTTGCTTTACTGTACCTGCGACTCCAGAGACGGCGTCAAAGGAGGCAGTCGTAGGCCAGTCGGGAGGCCAGCTAGCAGGAGAGAAGCAGGTAGTGTCCGCACCAGAGTCAAGAAGGCCCGTGAAGGGCGTGCCTTCAATTGTGATCACAAGCGGGGGTCTAATTTTACACATGGCATGAACCCAAAATATGTCAGAGGAGCCAGGATCTGAGTTGCCGCGGATTTCTGGGAGAGAGGGCAAGGTGGCATTGAGGGGGAGCTGAAGGGCTTGCGCTATACGCTGCCCAGGCAGTACTTGGACGGGGTAGTAGGGGGCGACTGCAAGAAGTATAATTTCTCCAGTATAATCATTATCTACTATGGAAGGTTGTATGATTAGACCTCTGATAGTCATGGATGCACGCCCAATAATCATAAAGAAATGTCCGGGCGGTGGCGGACCAAAAACACCTGTGGGAATCTGACAAACACCATGCTCAGGGGTTAATATGTGTGGGGAGGCGGGGTACAGGTCCAGTCCTGCGCTCCCCGGGGTTGCCCTGATAAGGGAGGCTGCTGAGGTGGGAGCATTGAGGGGGGAACTAGTGGCTGATGCTGGCAAGGCTGCTGTTGCTGCTGGTAATATGCCTGGGGAGCTGGGGTGGGTTGGGCCGGCTGGCTGGGCTCCGAAGCCGGAACAAAGCGTTTAAATTGGCGGCGCGGGGCCCGGAGCCGGCCCCTGGCAGATTTTCCCTGACCCGAAAGGCGGTGGTTAGGTTGCAGGGGATTGCCATCTATATCTTTAGCGGCATGGCACTCCGCCACCCAATGGCGGCCACGGCGGCAGCGTGGACAAAATGGAGGACGGGGGTTAGCTGTACCTGTCTGCATGACAGGGGCTAAGCGCTGAGGGCATTGAGAGGCAAAATGTCCAGCTTGTCCACATGAATAACAGACTTTGCCTGAGGATTGGTTTTGAATGACGGCCATAGCATGGGCAACTCGGTGGGCAAGGGGATCAACATCACGGCAAAGATCAATCATATCGTGAATGGTTTTGTTAGCTATGCGTCCCTTTAAGAGGGCTTTGCAAGAAGCATTGGCATTCTCATAAGCGAGTTGCCTAATCAAGGTATTTGACATTTCAGAGGGAGAAGAGCCTGCAATTCTCTCTACGGCCTCTAGGAGGCGACTGATGAACGCATTATAGGGTTCATCTGGTCCCTGTGTGATTTGGCCAAGCGGGGCGTTCGCGTCGCCTTCCTTAGGCAAAGCTCGCCAGGCTTTCATAGCGGCAAAACCTGTGTTTATTAAATAATCAAGGGGCAATGAGCGTTGCTGCTGTGCAGAATCATATGGGGGAGAGCCGGAAAGCATAAGCCGGCATGTTTTGTCTCCCGAGCTAGGTCTCGGCAGGTCTTGTAAAAGTCAGTCTCCCAGAGCAAATACAGCTTATGCGGGAGTGCGTTGGAGACAACACGCTTCCATTGATAAGGTAAAAGGGCACCGCCATTTCCCAGTGATTCAAGGCAAGAGATAGTATAGGAGGCTTGGGCACCATAATTCTTAACTGCCTGAAGCAGTTCATTGAGGTCCCTTTTATTAATTGCCTCGTAACGGAAATTTATCTCACCCTCCGGAGGTCTGTTGTTGCTGGGTTGGGCTTCCTCTCCGTCCGAATCTGAGTGTTGAGAGCCCGAATCCACCGCAGCTTCAGCCGCAGCGAGCGCGGCTTCCGCGGCCGCCTGAGCCTCGCGTTCACGCCGCACCCGAGCACGGGTGCGCGGACCAGCTGGAGGCGGGGGAGGGCGGTAAGTGTTGAGTGGTGGGGGCTGTTGTGAGGGGGGTGGAGGAAGGCTTTCTCCATTAGGAAGGAGAACAGGGAAAAAGGATTGTGAAGTTGGATTTATTTTATGAACTTCATGAGCAAGTTGAGATATCATGGAGGTAATTGTGGTGAGATGAGTGTCTAGGGCGGTAGGAGGAGGAGGTAAAGATGAAAGACATGTGGGGGGGGGCAGGAACAGCGTAAGGTGGAGGTTTTGTAGTGGAAGAATCGTGGCAGAGTGCTGCTTTCTCCCTTGGGTCTAGAGCGTTTGGCGAATTGGATTGCTCAGGGGGAGTTGAGGCTAGGGAGGGATAAAGACGCGAGACGCCGGAAAGGTCCCTGAGAGCAGTCTGTAGCATAGAGGCGAGGGAAGGGTTAATCGTCTCAGGCACCGCCGCGGTGGCGGTGGGAGCTGAAGAGGAGGGAGATGGGAGATGGGATAGGGAATTCAAACGGGTGGCAGGCCTGGAACACTCACGGGAAACTTGCTCGAGATGAGTTTCGGCAGCGCAAACAATTTCTTTGGCATTTTCCTCAGTATTTTAGCTACAATGATGTCACGCAGCAGGCTCCAATATTGTAATATAATTTTCTCTGTTTCGGGTTCCTTGTTAACCGTAAAATGAGCACTCAGTTCGTTTCCTATTTTATCCCAAGTGGACGCAACAATTTCTGGACAGGTAATCACGAACCACGGACATACATTATGGATAAACGTTAAGAAATTACAAATATCTTTTTTGGTAACCTCTACGCGTCTGCTTTTCAATTCAGACTGTATATCTTTAATGAATTTAAGTTCAGCACTTAGCGTAACACCCATGGTCGCGGATCCACTGGGTGAAGCCCCCAAAAGCCAATTAGGGGGCGGCGGGGGGAACGAGTTGGATAAAACTGCAGTTTATTTTGATCAAGGCTTAACACATTTCCACGCTTACACGGATGGGGTTTTCTTGCTTTTTACGAAACGGTTCCGGACACGCCGTCTTCTGTAGTCGTTCGAGCGTGGTCGTGGTCTCCGAGCCCCACGTTGGGCGCCAAAATGCGGGTTCCTGTGAGCCCCCCGGAGGGGCCCGGCCAGCGGGGAAGCGGCTGGGAGGCTCTTGGACGTCCGCACCTTTATTTAGCTGGGTTAAAAGAACAACCACACCTGTAAAAATTCTGAGAGAGGTTAGTAATAATGACCTCAGGCGAATAACCGGTCAGAGGCAAAATTTATTGGTCCAGCACCTCTTATATAGAGGAGGAGAAATGGGCAGGTAAAAAAAGACATGTCAATCATACTTTTTTGGTGCGAAGGCTATGGAACAAAGGCAGTAAATCATTCCAGAGGGGAGGGAGAAGGATTGACATTTTTACAATCATTCCCAAGTCAGCAGCTTTCAAAGGATTGCCTTATGTCTCTAAAGTGGGGTCTGCAGCTTGCTTATCTGGAGCTAACAGCAGTCTGTGAAGGGGCAAGTTTTTGTAGCATAGCCATTAACTCCGGAAAGAAGCTAAAGGAAGTAGCCTAAATCTGGAACTGGCATCACGGTGTTTACTTTTCTCTTTGGCTTCAAAGAAAATCTCCTTCAGCTGCGAAATACCTTTCCTGTTAGCTCAAAAGCTTACAGCAAAGTCTGCACATAGGCAGCCTTAGGTGAAAGGCTGCATAAAAGACAGAAGACAGAAAAATTGATCTCTGACAGGACACTGTCTCCAACACTAATGCTCATCATATAATTTCTAATAATGAAATTGAAATCAAGTGTAAGTCACCGGTATCAACATGTTAAATATAAGGATATATAGAAGAAAAGTAAGTAGAGAAATATATTCCAAACTTTCTTTAATCAAAAAAAGTGTGGAAGTAGTTGTATGTTGTATAAATTTTTGAGTAAGTTCTATGCAAAAGGTTTATCATCAATAAAAATACACTAAAAGATCTATCTAGTCCCACCTCCTAGTTACAGAAGGAAATAAGGGAGCTACCAAGACCAAACAGTTGTAAGACCACTAAGTAGTAAGTTAGGCACAGAGGAGACCACGTATTCTTGCGGCCCCGGGGGTGAGGGAGGAAAATATGGGAGGTAGGATGGGAAGGGAGGTGTAGGGAAAACAATGTGGTGATGGGAATTCCCCTGATATTAAGTTAACATGTAAGCCACTATGATCAAAATAAAAATTATATTATTAAAAAAAATATATATATATAGTATACAGGTGCTGAAGAGATAGGATAGAGGTACATGTTAACTTAATATTAGGGGGATTCCCATCACCGAATATATATTAGCAATTTTAAATGGATGTAAATCATATATAACTGTATTTAGCTCACAATAGAAGTAAATTACATTTAATGAAAATTTAAAAGAGTGTCCAAAAATATGGGCAAGAATTAAAAAATATTTAAAAGAATTTAAAAATATTTTCAAGTGAATGTATTGAAAACATACCTTATCAAATTATGTAGGAAGCAGTGTAAACATAGAGGGGAAGTTGTATAAGTAAAGTAATATATTTGAAAAGAATGATAAGCTAAAACTTACTCTCTAAACTTTCATTGGAGAAATAAGAAAAAAATCACTTAAAAGTAAAAGAAGATAGAAAAAATAGAATGTGAACAAAAATCTATTTGTTGAATTGCTACTGAGAAAATAAATTGAAATAGAAAATCAACAATGATTAAGGTGCAACATCACTAGTATCTTGAAAACATCAACAAAATTGAGGAATATCTAATAAAAATAAGAGAAAAAATATAGGTAGATAATGATATAGGTGATACTGATAAATGGGTATAATGCTACCAGCAGAAATAAAAGTAGGACTTTGCTGTAAACCCCATAAGAATAAAAACATATCAAGGAATAATAGTATGAACAGTCATTTGATAAGCTTAGTGGAAGTGCTTAAAATTTTTGAAAGACAAAAAATCCAGAAATTTAAGAAATTATATGGTAGCAAGAATATAGTGTAATAACTGTCATTAATTTCCTTTGGGAAAATAAAATAATATAAACATTTTAGGGCCAAATTTGGTAAATTTTATAAAACAAAACACGCTTATCCTATAATTCAGTGATCACATTCCTTTGTACTTATTCAAAGAATTTCAAATTTGAGTTCTACACAGAAATTTGCATATAAATATTGATAACATTTTATTCATAACTATAAAAACGGGGAAGAAATCAATATTTTTGCAATTGATGAATTAATAAACCATAGCAATTCAGGCAACTAGTTATTATCATAATAAGAAGTATGAATATAATAACAAGATTATATAATAAAAATATGAAGACAATAAAATATCAATTTGTTCTCTGGTTGGGAAAGAGACTTATTATACAATGCACAGAGGATTTCCAGAATAGTGAGTATTCATTACAATGTTACATATTACATGGATGGTATGCAGTTATCCAAAATAATATATATGATATCAATATAGATCACATTATATGGCATTAATTAACAACTTTATAATCAATGACTTTTTCCAATGTATAATTTCTATTTTTTGCCCCCCCCTATAATTTCTTGATTTAAGCACCATGGTTACAAACATGTTGGTAATTGGGTTTCTGCCATAAAATAAGCACACCCCTTCACCAGTGCAACTTCCCACCGACGTCCCTCATTTCCCTTCTCCCCCATTCCCTGCCTGTGTTCAAGGCAGGTATAATATTTCTTTCTCTATCATTGTCATAGAGCTGTTAGTGTAGTTATTTCTCTAATTGCACTTAACCACTCTTTGTGATAAGATTATTTTATCATTGCTTGTTTTTCTAGCCCTCATTTCTATTATCTCTGGGTATTATTATAATGTCTCTTATTTTTCTTAAATTCCCATATGAGTGAGACTATTCTGTGTTTATTTCTCTCCTTCTGACTTAACTCAACATAATCATCTCTATATTCATTCATGTATAAAATTCAAGGCTTCATTTTTACTAACAGCTGCATAGTATTTCATTGTATAGATGTACGTCAGTTTCATTAGCCACTCATTTGTTGTCGGGCATCTAGGGTTGTTTCCAGATTATCACTATTGTAAAAAGTACTGCTATAAGAATAGGATTGCAGAGGTCATTGTTATTTTTTTGTGTGATCCTAGGGTATATCCCTAGGAATAGTATTGCTGGATCATATGGGAGCTCAATGTCCAGTTTTTTAAGGAAAATTTATATTATTTTCCAGAAAGGCTGGACTTGACAGCATTTTCACTAGTATTGAATGAGAGTTTCTTTTTCTCTACATCCATGCCAGGAATAGTTATTCTTTTTCTTTGTGGTGTGTGCCAGTCTCTGTAGCATGAGATGATATCTCATTTTTGTTTTGGTTTTTGGGTCACAACCATAGGTCCTGAGGATTACTCCTCATTCTGCGCTCAGAAATCTCCCATGTCAGGCTTGGGAGACTATATGGATGCTGGAATCAAACCACTGTCCCTACCATTGTGCTATGTTTCTGGTCCCCTCATTGTTGATTAGATTTTTCATCTCCCTAATGATGAGTGATGTGGAGCATTTTTCAAGTGTCTTTTGGCCATCTGTATTTCTTCTTTGAGAAAATGTCTATTAATTTCTTCTCCCCATTGTTGTTAGGGTTATATTTTTCATAATAACTTTTATTTATAATGAAGTGCACATCTGGTTTCATAAATTATACCAAGCAAAGAAATCTATAAAAATAGTAGAAGAACAAATTAGGAAAATAATAGGAGCAAATACTTAAAATAGTAATGGTAAATTAAAAAAGAAAATTGGTTATTACAATGATGATATGTAAAATCCACATAAGTTGTAGAACAACTTAAGGAAAATAAAAAGAACATATATAAATACTATTTCAAATACAACAAATAGTATTTAATATAAAATTTATGACATTTTAAACATTGTAAAATAAGCAAAACAAAACTATAATAGTTAAAATATGCAATAATTTTTATGGAAAAAAGCGTGTGTAAGATGACTATGTACAGAATATTCTGCTATGTAAGTTTCTATGTGATTTAAGACCACTAACATAGAATGAGCACTACACTGCAACAGCTACAATGGGACAACAATGTAGAAACCCAAAATACTTAAGGAATGAAGGTAGTAGTTCTGAAGACTAACCTAGTATCAGTCATAGGCTCTCTGACAAAGACTTTAGAGAGTAAATGTTGAGAATATTCAAGAAAATCAATGGAACAATGGAATGGACTGCTAATAAGATTCAAGTGTTATGAGTTAAAATATGAAACCTTCAAACTGAAAAGACAGAACTTGATAGGTGAAATAAAAAAATCACAATAAGGCTTCACCAGCAGAGTAATAGATGTTGAAGACAGAATCAGTGAGCTCAAAATGAGATGCATAACACCTCCAGAAAACAGCAGAAAATAGAAATGATTCTTAAAATATACAAACAAAAGATAGAAAAATCCTCAAAATAAATGAACAGATGACAATAGAACTTTGGTATAAATTCAACAGAAACAGCATAAGAAACAATAGGGTTCCAAAGAGTCAAAAATTCCTATGGAGTAACATCCCAAAACAAGCCATTGCTATACAGTTCTCAGAACTGAAGAGTTCATGTAACCTCATACTGGATCCCCAAAGTGTACTAGCAAACAGAGACTAATAAAATTACCCCAAGTCACTGACTTGTCACAGTGATATAAACATAAATAGAGATAAAATACTGAAAGTGGCTAGACCAAAAAATGAAATTACACAAAAAGGCGCATTTTTAAGATCTGCAACATATTTGTCATGAGCAATACTTTAGGCCTGAAGGCAATGGTGGGAGTTTTAAAAAACCTCAACAAAATGAACGCCTCATCAAGAATATTATGCCAGATTCACATTAATGTTTGAGGAAACAGTACATGACTTTATGAGCAAAAAAGATCTCAGGAATTTCACAAACTCAAAGCCAACTTTAAAATAAGAACTTAGGTTCCAGTTTAAGGCAAAACAAACCCCACATATTACAAAATGTCTATAAAAAGATAACAAAAATTATCTCAGTATCCAGGGATTAAGTGCACCAATTAAGAGAGATGAGTGGCCAACTGGATTGAAAAATTGAATCCAACATTCTGCTGCCTGCAGAAAACACATTTGAATAATCAGAACAAACAGACTCAGTGTTAAAAGTTGGGATATAATCTTTCAAGCAAGCAACACCCTTAAAAAAATGGAATGACCATACTCATATTAGACAACATAGAGTTCAGGCTCAATAAGGTTACAAAAGACAGAAAGGATCCTTTTTATATTATCAGATGATATGTACCTCAGGAAAAAGATCACTACATATGCATAAATACATACATACATATATGTGTGTGTGCCTAGTGATGTGACCAGCAAAATACTTAACACAACTGTTAATAAACTTGAAGAATATATCAGTAGGAAAAATAATAGATGGAGACTTCGACACCACTCTGTCACCAATTGATAGATCAACCATCTTAAAACTCAACAAGAAAAAATGGAAGAGTCTTATATATATGGCTTTTTATTGACAAACAGCTAAATACACCTTCTTCTTCAATACGCATGAGAGATTCTCCAAATTAGAGTACATGCTGGGCCACAAAATATACTTCCATGACATCAAAAAATAAAAATAGTATCAACTATCCTAAGATTATGATATCAGCACTGAAAGAGAAGTAAATTACAATCAGAAGTAGATAATCTCTGGAAATTAAACAAGCAACTACTAATCAGCAGTGGGTCAGAAATAAATGAAAAGGAAATCAAAGATTTAAGAAACAAATGAGCATGAGGACATGACTCATCAAAATTTGTGGGGCACAGTCAAAGTACTATTAAAAGGAAAATCTATTACTTTGCACACTTGCATCAAGAAGGAAGAAAGGGCTTGCATAAATAACCACAAAGCTTAAGAAAATGGGCAATGAGCAACAAAATGAGTGGAAATCAGACAGGAAAATAAAATAATAAAACAGCACAGAAATTAATGAACTGGAAACTAAAAAAAAAAAAAAAAACATCCAAAATATCAATGGAAGCAGGAACCAGTTCTTTGAAAACATAAACAAGATCTATAAATCAACAGCAAGAATCACAAAGAAAGAAAGAACTTTGAATAAAAGTGAAAGACGATGTCAAAACAGACATTATAGAAATTCAAGGTATAATCAGATTACTTTGTGAATCTTTATGACACATAATGAGAGAGCCTAGAAGAAATGGGTAAATTCTTGGAATCATCCTGAAGTTTAACCAAGATGATTTAGGATAGCTGAGTAGACTTATCACTACTGAGAACATTGAAATGGTAATTAATAGGCCTCCCAAAAACAAAATCCCATGCCCAGAGGGATTCCATAGTGAATTCTGTCAAACCTTTAAAGAAGACCTTCTGCCAATTCTTTTCAGGTTTTTCCAGAAAATTGAAGAAACAAAAACTGAAGAGTTTCTATGAAGTTAACATCACCTGATACCAATAGCAAGGACACCACAAAAAAAGAAGATTACAAGCTGGTATTCTTGATGAAAACAGATGCAAAGATCCTCAACAAAACACTATTAGCAAATAGAATCCAACAATCCATCAAAAAGATTATACAGCTATCCAATAAAATGTATTCTAATTATGAAAGGATCATCTACATAAGGTATATAAAAGAAAATGTAGGCAGAACTCTCCTTAATTACAGAGGTAAAGGCATCATTAAGGATTCAATACCATTGAAGTCAAAGTAAAAGTAAACAATGGGGTTACATTGAACTAAAAATTTTCTTCACCTCACAGGAATGGTGACCTAGATTTAAAGACTGCCCAGAGAGTGGAAGAAATTATTCATTCAATACTTATCTGATAAGGGGTTAAGATTGAAGATATATCAAGCACTGGTAAAGCTTAACAAGAAAAATGTATCATCAAAAACCATCCAAAACGAGATGAACAGAAAATTCATAAAAGAAATACTGATGGTTAAAAGGCACATGTAAAAATGCTATATCATCTGAAAAATGCAAATTAAAACAACGTTGAGATATCTCACACCACAGAGACATATACCCATAAAAAGATTGTTGTCATAAACAATTATAATAAGAATATTCCTAGAAAAACTAGTAACTGAGTGCTCCATATGACCCAACAATACCATTAACATGACTATACCACAGGGCCCAAAACACAATACCGAAAAGCCCTCTGAACTACTGTGCTCATAATAGCTGGAATCTGGAAACAACCCCAGTGCCTGAGAATAGCAGAGTGAATTTAAAAAACAGTGGTACATCTCTATAATGGATTATTATGCAGATGTCAGGAAAAATGAAGTGATATAATTTACTTATAAATGGATATATAGAGTATTATGCTAATATGCTGAATGAAATGAGCCAGACGGAGAGAAATGAAAATAAAATGATCACATTTATTTTTAGGATATCACAAAATTATAGTATAGTAATAATACCCAAAGACAATAGAGACAAGAGCCAAGAGTTCCAATCTATGGTAGGAAGATTGCTACAAATATTATGGAGAGTACAGTTATGGCAGAGAAGGGACCACCATGACAGTGATACTTGGAAATCACCACTCTGGACAAGAACTTGGTACTGACAGGAGGTAAAATTATATGCATGATACCCCTTCAGTTAACAATATTGCAAATCACATTGTCAAATGGAAATATAAAGTGTCAAAAGAAAAGAATAGAATAAAGATAGAGAGAGTGAGATAAGGAGAAAGAGGAAGAGAGAGAGTTAAGGAGAAAGAGGAAGAGAGAGGGGGGGGAGGGAGGGAGGGAGGGAGAAATGTCCAGTTCAATGTCAGCTAGGGTGGAATGAAAGACATGGATGTACATGGAATCTATCATGCTGAGTGAAATAAGTCAGAGGGAGAGTGAGAGACGCAGAATAATCTCACTCATCTATGGGTTTTAAGAAAATAAAAGTCATTTTTGTAACAATCCTCAGAGACAATGAGAGGAGGGCTGGAACACCAGCTCACTTCATGAAACTCACCACAAAGAGTAGAAATAACTACACTGAGAACTACCTTACTATGTGAATGAATGAGGGAACTGGAAAGCCTGTCTAGAGTACAGGTGGGGGTGGGGTGGGATTGAGGGACATTGGTGGTGGGAATGTTGTACTGGTGAAGGGGGTGTTCTTTATATGACTGAAACCTAATCACAATCATTTATGTAATCAAGATGTTTAAATAAAGAAAAAATTTATAAAAAAGAATCAAAAAAAGAAAGAGGAAGGGCAGGAGGGATATTGGGAACATTGTTTCTGGCAGAAAATATGCACTGGTAAAAGAATGCGTGTCATGCAATGTATGACTGAAACTCAGTCTTGAACAACTGTGTAACTGTATCTAGTGGTGATTCAATTACACAAAATAAATAATTTTTAAACTATATATTAAACTATATATTAATTATTAATTATATTAATCATTAAACTATATATTACTTATTGATAGGTCATGTAAATTTTATGTCATAATGTCATTGAAAAGTGGAAATTAAATATTTAATATGTATACATATATTTATTTTTAACCTAAGTAACGATAGGTTGCTTTATCAAAAATGTAACATGAGTGGGGCTATTTTTCCTGTAAGGCAAAATGGAATACCTCCATAAATTTCAAACAATTGTATAAAACACTGTGGCATAACTTGTTCTTTAAAAACCAATTTTAAGTAAAGTAAATATTTCATTCTGTGCAAATAGTGGAATACTATTATTTTTAAATGATCATTTTAATGTTTTTATGTCTATGGAAAGTGAAGATAACAATAGGTAATCAGTAACATAACTAAAGAGATCCCACCTAGTTTGAGTATTTTGGGACTTCAATAAAGCTGTTCTTTTAACTCATCCATGAAAGCATACATTTACTTCATAAACATGAGTTTCTGTATTGTCCCCTAGGTTTTCTTTGGTAGAACAGATACACAAATTGGTAAAAGAATGAAATAGCTAGATATCAGCCTGTTCAGTAACTTCTGGCTGCCTAATTATAAATTCATTTTTGGGTGGCAGGTGTATACATCTTGTTGCTCAGAGCTAATTTCTGAATCTTCACGTAGAATTCAAACAATAATAAGGGGACCATATGGGTTGTCACAGTTCAAATCCAGATCTGCTTCATGTAAGGCAAATGTCCTATCTTGTATTATCTATCCTGCCCCAGGCCATCATTCTTTCCATTTGTGCCTCTGAGAGATTTAATAAGTATATATGTGTGTGTGTGTTTGTGTGTGTGTGTGTATAGATATAGTTTGAAATTTGTGGCATTCAGTCATTTATATATCATATATATTATACATTATATTTGATCAAGTTAACACTTTACCATTACTGAGATTAACCTTTAATTACCTAGTTTACACTCAACTGTGTGAATGCTGTTAGAACACTGTATGCACGAAGACACTGTCTTTAACAGTATTATAAGTAATGATGCCTCAATAAAAACTAAAAATTTTTATGACTGCTATGCTTTACACATATAAAGTATAAGAATTGTAGATGGGTATTATTCTGATTTTATTAAAATTAACATATGCAAATATTACATGTGAGCACAACCTAGGTAACAAATAAAATATGTCATAAACAACTAGTTAAAGCTATTATATTCTCATTCGTGAGAAAACATGAAAAAATGGTGCTTGTCATATTTTAAAATACAAGATCAGGAAAAGGAATTTAGAGTAAAAGACCTTTTACTTTTCATTATCAATATTGTAGTTTCCTTATTACAATCTTTTAAACTGTTGAAATAGACATGTTAATTTAAAATATTTTCAGTTAATAAGACAAAAATTATAGAGATATAGATAAAAAACACTCAGTCAAATCATCCTAAATTTTACCTAAAAGAAGAAATATATTCATCAAGAGGTATTAATACCCAATAATGTGTTTTACAGGAAAACATAGGGACAAATTAGTGCCAAAGTGTGTAGCATAAAATTGTTTCTATTTTCCATTTAATTTTCAAGGTGTTTATAGTGGAAACATGAGATATATTGTGATGTTCTATTAACAATTCTATATATTTTAACAGAATGGCTATCAATTGTTATATTTATTACATGTTATAAAGTACCCAAACTTATTAGATTAAATAAGAAATATTTTAATAACACCCTTGCTTCTTTATTATAGGTTGCTATAAATTATGTAAAGGGTATATTTCACAACTATTGAGATATTTTAATACATTTCTTTGGAAATAAATTAACAAATTTTATAGGCTTCATGGATAAACTTCACCACATACACATGACTTTACATATATAGCTAAATGTTTGTTTTTAATCAGTTAAGTTTATAAGTAATTTAAATATGAATGTATATGCTGGAGCGATATTATGGGGGTCTTCCTCTTGGCAGACTTCATTTTACTCTTTCCCAACTTCAAGAGTTCAGGAAAGTGCCCTTTAAACATAGGCCCTGCCCTGAAATACGGTTAGTATCCGGAACAAGTTAGAGTAAAAACAGACTTGCAGTTTTGCACAGACTTATACAGACTTTAACATTGATAGCAAAAAGGAACCGAGCAAGTATCAAGAAGAATTGTTTATCTACTGAGGACCCTTCTGGCTGCAGCTGAAAAAATACTAAGAGTATGTCTAGCATAATGACTAGCGCTAGGAGGAAAATGGAGTTTGTATCTACTAAAAATCAAGTTCTTAGTTCAGAGCTATTGCGATTAGATAGCTACCTCAATATAACTCTATGTCTAAGTCATTTTCCCTGGTGTCTCTGCAAGACAGTCTAAGATGCATCCAACTGACTTTTAGAGAGATAAACTACAGCCCTGAATACTTCTTGGTGTGGTCCAAATACTCCGGCAAATATTACATTAAGCATTATTATCCTAGAAAATATATGTTCGCTGATTCTTGTTCAAAGGTTACATTTAACCTTTGTAATTGTCTCTTGTTTTTCTTGTTCTTGTTCTTGTTCTTCTTGTTCTTGCTCTTCTTGTTGTGTTTCTCTTCTTCCTTCTTATTTTTCTTCCTCTTTCTCTTTTCTTCTCTCTTCTTGTTCCTTCTGTTTCTCTTTTCTGCTTCTTTTTCTTTCTTCTTTTCTTCTTCTTCTTCTTCTTCTTCTTCTTCTTCTTCTTCTTCTTCTTCTTCTTCTTCTTCTTCTTCTTCTTCTTCTTCTTCTTCTTCTTCTTCTTCTTCTTCTTCTTCTTCTTCTTCTTCTTCTTCTTCTTCTTCTTCTTCTTCTTCTTCTCATTCTTCCTCTTCTCATTCTTCCTCTTCTCATTTTTCCTCTTTTTTCTTTCTTTCTTTTTTTTCCATGCTCAGTGGTTACTCCTGGCTCTGAACTCAGGAATGTTTACTACAGCAGATTCTGGGAACTATGTGGGAGGCCAGTCATTAAACTTCCTTTGGCATTGGCAAGGCAATGTAATGTCTTCCATATTAGCCCTCTGCTGCCACAATTGTTCTTAAGATATATTTGCTATTTTTGATATATAAAGATATTTTTTTAAAAATATACTTCTTAAAATCAAAATTGTGTATATTTTATTTTTTAAATATTTAAAGCATATGACAGAGTTTTCAGCACAAAATAATAGACTGTTTGAGTCCTATTAATTAATTCCATTCTATTCACTGAGAAAAGATGTGCTGGTTTGGCTATTAGCATTTTGGTTATTCCAGAAAGAGGACTATGGCTTTGGGGGAGGGGGTTAATACCATCTTTAGTGAAAACATAGAATTGAAAAGCTTAAAGAATAATAGAGAAGTGGCAGACCTACAGCAGGTAAGAACAAATTAGTAATTATTTGAAATAATATATATAAAAGAATGTGCAAACTCTAGATAACCGAAGATTACCTCCAAATTCTAATACAGAAAGTTCACTACATTTTAGGTGGTCGATAGGACAGAGAGATATTAGTATGAGTATCCTAACAAAGTAGGAAGTAGAAGCATAAGGATTTATATACATAGCAGATAAAGCATAGGACTGTTCTAAATTATAGACAGTAGGTTGCCTAATACTATTTAAAGTTTTGCTTTCTTGTACTATAAACAAAAGGCTAACAGTAGGTACTTGCCTTAAAATAGCCAACCTGAGTTCAATCTTCAGCACAACCAGAAGTGATTCCTGAGCTCAAACACAGAAGTAAACTCTGAACACAGCTGGGTGTGGTAAAAACAACCATCACAACAAGAAGAATATAAAATATATTTTATTTTTCTTTTTTTGTAACAGTATTGGTCTTTGCTCATATTTTATTTGCATTTTCATATTTCCTTTCTCATGTTGAAGAATAAAATATTTAAATGTTTATATATTATTAATGAAACAACCTGATATTTTTGTGGGCTTATTGTTGTTTTTGTTTGTTTTAACTAAGCTCAAGTGTTATAAAGTATCACGATGGCAAAAAAAAGAAAACTAAGCCAACTTATGCTAGGCATTAATGTTCTTTCCTTCTTCTCAGAGGGTATCTCACAAAACCCCTTATCAAATGAGTTCTCCTCCTAGGGATAGCCCATATCTTGTCACACTACTCTTGGTTTTGTTGATTTTCTACATGTAGCTGCCTCTAGATGTTCCTGCTTTTCTTAAAATGTTGAAACGTCACTCTCATCATTACCTATCTCTTTTTCCAAAGAACAATTGATCTTTCAGTAAATATGAGTATGGTTAAATAATTTTAGTTTCTCACTCTAGAGATCACATTTTTCTTTTTTTATTTCCTTTTAGTTTTATTTTGGGGCCACACCTAGTAATGCTCAGGGGGTTACTCATGGCTCTGAGCTCAGAAATTGCTTCTGGCAGATTTGAGGAACCATACTGGATGCTGAGGATAGAACCCAGTAGACTGTGTGCAAGCAAACACCACACCGTTGTGCTATCGCTATGGCCCCTAAAGACCACATTTATTAAAATTTCTTAATTATAAGCTAGAGAGAGTGTACAAAGATTAGGAAGCTTGCCTTAGGGGTCAGAGAGATGGGACAGCAGCTAGGGAATTTGCCTTGCATGCTGCTGACCTGGGACCCACCCGGGATTAATTCAGGTTATATAAGAGTTCAATCCCTGGCATTTTATATGGTCCCCCAGTTTGATAGGAAAGATTTTTGAGCTTAGAGCCATGAGTATACCTTGAGGGAGCCTAGTTGTGCTTGACATATATGCTATGGAGCACAATTCAACCCCCTGTACAACATTTGATCCACAGAGCACCTTTAGAATAATTCCAACGCATAGAGTTGTCATTGAGCCCTGAGATAAATAAGGTGCTGGCCCAAATTCCCCAAGATAAAACATAAATAGTGTATATATAACATATACCTATATACATATATTTATTACTTATATATCATCTTACTGACCTAGTAGTAATTAGAATTTTATTATTTTCCACTATGTTTGTACCTTTATGTTTTTGTAGTAAAACAATTACCTCTAATATTGTGTCTTGTCTTACATTGTCAACCCATCATTTTGAGTTTCACTTTTATTTATGTTGAATACATGTCAAAAATAATAATTTTATATGGTATTAAAATACTTCTTATCTTCCTTATGTAAATATATTGAGTTTATGTATGGAGAATATGATTTATGCATTATCAATTACTTGATTTTTAAAAGTTTAAAGCATTTTTTGTTTAATAGTTTAGAAGTAAACAAGTCTTTGACTAAAACTGACAAATCTCTAAAATAAATTATTTTAATCATTTAAAAATTATATATTTTACTGTTTCCTTTTATATATTATATCATTCAAAAGAAACCTGTTCCAAATGTAGTTGGGTTATGGGGCCAGAGTGGTGCTAGAGGTAAGGTGCTTGCCAATGCAAACGCTAGCTTAGGATGGACCAGAGTTCAATCCCCCAGCATCCCATATGGTCCCCACGAAGCCAGGAGAAATTTCTGAGTGCATAGGCAGGAGTAACCCCTGAGCATCAATGGGTGTGGCCAAAAACAAAACAAAACAAAACAAAAAAACCAAAAAATGTAGTTGGTTTTTTATTGTTGAACTTATTTCCTAACATAAAATTTGAGAAACTGTAACCTTAAATATGTAGCCATATTTCTAAAAAACTATATTCCTACTTCTCTAACTTAATTTCAACTAATTTTATAAAAATATATATTCTTTATTAGTTCTTGCATAATTAATTATATATTATACATTCATGACATAGTTATTCTGTCATCAGTATATTTTCAATAACCTATTGATATTTCTTTTTTAAATTTATTAATATCTTTATTTAGGCATCTTGAATAAAAATATGATTGTGATTAGGATTCAGTCATGTAAAGAACACCCCCCTTCACCAGTGCAACAATTCCACCATCAATGTCCCAAATCTCCCTCCATACCACCCCACCCCCAGCTGTACTCTAGATAGGCTTTCCAGTTCCCTCATTTATTCACAAGGTATGGTAGTTCTCAGTGTAGTTATTTTTATGACTGCATTCACCACTCTTTGTGGTGAGCTTCATGAAGTTAGCTGGAAGTTCTAGCCCTCCTCTCATTGTCTCTAAGGATTGTTGCAAATATGGCTTTTATTTTTCTTAAAACCCATAGATGAGTGAGACTATTCTGCGTCTCTCTTTCTCTCTCTCTCTCTCTCTCTCTCTCTTTCTCTCTCTCTCTTTCTCTCTCTCTCTCTCTCTCTCCCTTTGACTTATTTCACTCAGAATGATACACTCCATGTACATCCATGTATAGGAAAGTTTCATGACTTCATCTCTCCTGATGGAGAGATAATATTCCATTGTGTATATGTACCAAAGTTTCTTTACCCATTCATCTGTTGAACATCAATAAATGTTTTCAGAACTTGGCTATTGTGAATAGTGCTGCATTAAATATAGGTTTGAGGAAGGAGTTTTTGCATTGTATTCTTGTGGTCCTAGGGTATATCCCTAGGAGTGGAATAGCTGGGTCAAATGAGAGCTCAATTTCCAGTTTTATGAGGAATTTCCATATCGCTTTCCATAGAGGTTGGACTAAACGGCATTTCCACCAACAGTGGATGAGTTCTTTTCTCTCCACATCCCCACCAGCACTGATTGTTCTCATTCTTTGTGATGTGTGCCAATCTCTGTGGTGTGGGATATCTCATCATTGTTTTGATTTGCATCTCCCTGATGATCAGTGATGAGGAGCATTTTTTCATGTGCCTTTTGGCCATTTGTATTTCTTTTTTATCAAAGTGTCTGTTCATTTCTTCTCCCCATTTTTTGATGGGATTAGATGTTTTTTTCTTGTAAAGTTCTGTCAGTGTCCTATATATTTAGGATATTAGCCCCTTATCTGATGGGTATTGGGTATATAGTTTCTCCCATATGGTGGTTGGCTCTTGTATCCTGGGCACTATTTCTTTTGATGTGCAGAAGCTTTTCAGCTTAATGTATTCCCATCTGTTGATCTCTGCTTCCACTTGTTTGGAAAGTGCAGTTTCCTCCTTGAAGATGCCTTTAGTCTCAATGTCATGGAGTGTTTTACTGACGTGTTGTTCTCTATAACATGTGGTATCAGGTCTGATATCAAGGTCTTTAATCCATTTGGATTTTACCTTCGTACGTGGTGTTAACTGGGGGTCTATGTTCTCTTTTTGGCAGGTGGCTAACCAGTTCTGCCAGCACCACTTGTTGAAGAGGTTTTCCCTGCTCCACTTAGGATTTCTTGCTCCTTTGTCAAAAATTAGGTGCTTTTATGTCTGGGGAACGTTCTCTGAAAACTCAAGTTTATTCCACTGATCTGAGGGTCTGTCTTTATTCCAATACAATGCTGTTTTAATAACTATTGCTTTGTAGTACAGTTTAAAGTTGGGGAAAGTAATGCCTCCCATACTCCTTTTTTCCTAGGAGTGCTTTAGCTATTTGAGGGTGTTTATTATTGCAGATGAACTTCATAATGTTTGATCCACTTCTTTGAAGAATGTCATGGGTGTCTTTAGAGGAATCGCATTAAATATGTAGAATTCTTTGGGGAGTATTGCCATTTTAATAATGTTAATCCTGCCAATCCATGAGCAGGGTATGTGTTTCCATTTTCATGTGTCCTCTCTTATTTCTTGGAGCAGGGCTTTATAGTTATGTTTGTATAGTTCCTTCATGTTTTTGGTCAAAATGACTCAAGATATTTGAGTTTGTGTGGTACAAATGTGAATGGGATTGCCTTCTTAAAGTCCATCTCTTCCCTATAATTATTGGTGTATAAAAAGGCCATTTATTTCTGTGTGCTAATTTTGTAGCCTGCTACCTTGCTATATGTATCTATTGTGTCTAGAAGCTTTTCGGTAGAGTGTTTAGGGTTTTCTAAGTAGAGTATCATGTCATCTGCAAACAGTGAGAGCTTGACTTCTTCCGTTATTATATGGATGCCCTTGATATCTTTTTCTTCTCTTATCGCTATAGCAAGTACTTCCAGTACTATGTTGAAGAGGAGTGGTGAGAGCAGACAGCCTTGTCTTGTACCAGAATTTAGAGAAAAGTCTTTTAGTTTTTCTCCATTGAGAATAATATTTGCCATTGGCTTGTGGTATATGGCTTCAACTAGATTGAGAAAGTTTCCTTTTATTTTTATCTTGCTGAGAGTTTTTTTTTAATCAACAATGGGTGTTGGGCCTTATCAAATGCTTTCTCTGCGTCTATTGATATGATCATGTGATTTTTATTTTTTTAATTTTTGTTGAAGATCTTTGCATCTGCATTCATCATGGATATTGGTCTGTAATTTTCTTTTTTGGCAGCATCTCTGTCTGATTTTGGTATGAAGGTGATGTTGGCTTATTAAAAGCTGTTTGGGAGTGTTTTGTTTATCAATTTCATGGAAAAACCTGGCTAGGATTGGTAGTAGCTCCTCTTGAAAGGTTTGAAAAAATTCAATAGTAAATCCATCTGGGCCTGGGCTTTACTTTTTAGGCAGGTGCTTGATTACAGTTTCAATTTCATCCATAGTGATGGGGGTGTTTAGATATGCTACATCCTCCTTACTTAAACATGGGAGGTTATAAGTATCCAGGAATTTATCCAGTTCTTCTAGGTCAATGGTCCTCAAACTACAGTCTGCGGACCACATATTGTATTTATTCCCATTTTGTTTCTTCACTTCTAAATAAGATATATGCAGTGTGCATAGAAATCTGTTCATGATTTTTATTTTTACTATAATTTGGCCCTCCAACAGTCTGAAGGACAGACAGTGAAGGCCCCTGTTTTAAAAGTTTGAGGACCCCTGGTCTAGGTTCTCATGTTTAGTAGCATAAAGTTTTTCAAAGTAGTCTCTGATTACCCTTTGGATCTCTACAATATCTGTCTTGATTTCTCTCTTTTCATTTTTAATACGGGTTATCAGGTTACTCTTTCTTTCTTTGTAAAATTTGCCAATGGTCTATCAATCTTGTTTATTTTTTCAAAGAAACAACTTCTGCTTTTGTTGATCTTTCAGATTGTTTTTTGGGTTTCCACTTCATTGATTTCTGTTTTCAGCTTTGTTATTTCCTTCTATCTCCCTATTTTTGGTTCCTTTTGTTGGTTATTTTCTAATTTTTTGAGCTGCCTCATTAAGTTATTCAGGTATGACCCTTCTTCTTTCCTGATGTGTGCTTGAAAAGCTATAAATTTTCCTCTCAGGACAGGTTTTCCTGTGTCCCATAGATTCTGGCAGTTTGTGTCTTCATTATCATTTGTTTTCAGGAACATTTTAATTTCCTCTTTTATTTCATCTCGGACTCACTGTTTGTTCAGTAGCAAGGTGTTTAGTTTCCAATTGTTAAAGTTTTTCTTCTGTAGTTCACATCTAATTTCAGAGCCTTGTGGTCAGCAAAGGTAGCCTGTAAGATTTCTATCCTCTTGATTTTATGAAGGTATGTTTTATGTGTCAGCATGTGGTCTATCCTGGAGAATGACCCATGTACATTGGAGAATACTGTGTATCCTTTTTTGGGGTGTAATGCCCTACATATGTCTACTAGTTCTTTTTCTTTCATTTCTCTTTTCAGGGCTAGTTTGTTTTTCTTGGGTCAGTCTGGTTGACCTATCAAGTGTTGACAGGACCGTGTTAAGGTCTCCCACAATTATTGTGCTATTATTGATGTCTTTCAGAGTTGTCAATAATTGTATTAGATAATTTGCTTGTTTCTCATTAGTTACATATATATTTATTAGTCTTATTTCTTCCTGTTGCACATATTCCTTGATTAGTACAAAGTGTCCAACTTACCTGAGTATAAAGTCAGTGCCATCAGATATTAATATGGCAAACCCAGCTTTTTTGAGGGTGTTGTTTGCTTGGATGATTTACTTCTAGCCTTTGAGTTTGAGTTTATGTTTGTTCTGATTATTCAGGTATGTTTCTTGTAGGCAGCAGAAGTTTGGATTCATTTTTTTGACCCATATAGTCACTATGTGTCTTTTAATTGGTGAATTTAGTCCATTGACATTGAGGGAGATGATTGTCATGGATTTATTGTCATCATGTAAATAAGTTTGCTGTGTTTGTTGGTCTCTCTTGTCTTAAAGTAAACCTGTCAGTTTTTCCATTAAGGCTGTTTTTTTTTTATATCTGTGAAGTTTCTGAGCTGTTGTTTATCCATGAAGCTATGTATCCTTCCTTCAAACCTGAACGTGAGTCAGGCTGGGTGCAGTATTCTCAGTGAGGCATTCATTTCATTCAGTCTTGTCACAATATCCTACCACTGTCTTTTGGCCTTGAGAGTTCCTTGTGACATGTCTGCTGTAAGTATTAAGGATACTCCTTTGAATGTAGTTTCCCTTTTTGATCTTGCTGCTTTCAGTATTCTATCTCTATCTGTGGGATTTGTCATTGTAACGAGGATCTGTCTTGGGGTGTTTTTCTTTGGGTCTCTTTAGCTGGTTCTTTTAGGCATGCAGGATTTGATTGCATGTAGTCTTTAACTCTGGGAGTATCTCTTTGATGATGTCTTTGACAGTTGATTCTTCCTGGGATCTCCTACCTGGGCCTCTGGAACTCCAATGATTCTTATGTTGTTTCTGTTGAATTTATAAAAAATTTCTATTTTCATCTGTTTGCATTCCTTGAGTACTTTTTCCATTGCCTGATTGTCTTAAGGTTCTTTTCCAATTTCTTCTGTTGTATTGAGTTATTTTGCATCTTATATTCCAGCACATTGATTCTGCCCTCAGCTTATTTTACCCTGCTGTCAAGGCCATCCACTGAGTTTTTCAGTTTAGCTACTGTGTTTTTCAGATCTGTTATTTCAGTTTGGAGGTTTCTGATTTCTGTTTTTGTGTTCTGTTCAAATCAATCTATGTGTTCTTTGAGTTCTACAAACATCTTCCATATTTCTATTCTAAACTCCTTATCTGAGAGGTTAATCAGATGGTTGGAATTTTTTTGGGTCATCCAAGCTATCATCTTCATTCTCTGTGCATGGTGTTTGCCTGCGATGTTTCCCCTTTGTCACGCTTGTAGTGTGATTTTTCCCTGCATGTTGTGGTGGGGTTCATTGGTTAGAAAGAGTGCGTGGCCAAGAAGCGAAGCAGAGTGTTCATCTGCGGCCTCTAGATGACAGCTTTTTGTGGGGGTGCACTTCCTAGGCCTCTGAGGAGAGCTTCAAGTATTCAGTAAAGACAGACAAGCAAAGCAAAGAGTTCCTTTCAAGTCCTCCAGGTCATCCAGGGCACAGCAGGAGGGCAGAGCCAGCCAAGAGCTCTCTTTCACAGGGAGGATAGCAGGCAGGAACCCTGATGAAATCCAGTCTCAGGCGGTGGGAAACACCATGGCCCACGATGGCTTCTGCATCCTCTGACACCCAGCAGAAACCAGCAGGAATCAGTGTGTGTAGGTCCTGACACACCTCTGAAGCCGGCAGGATCACCGGCAGGAAGGCTGATGAAATCCAGTCTCAGGCAGCTGGAAACCACAGGGCCCAAGATGGCTTCTGCGCTCTTCTCACTCCCGGCAGAAACCAGCAGGAGTCAGTCTGATATTTATTTCTATTAATAATTTACTACTAAATTTCTATTAAACTTTGACTGTTATTTTATTTTATTCAGAGTACAACCAGTCACTTTCCTTTAGAGTAAATGTTTATTAAAAATTTGAATTACAATATTTTTGTTATTAAAATAGATGTGTATAATAAGTGTAACATGCTTATTTATACAGAATATTTGTGCCTGGTTTTAGATGCCAGAGAATGAAGTTGCTACTGATAAGAATATCTGGCTAAAGTTTAAGAGTTCAAGAACATCAAGACTGAAAGGCAATGACAACAAATTAAATGGCTTGTGTCATTCCTTCTGTACAAAATACCATAGTGAGGCTGATAGGAGATATTGACCAAAAAATAGAATTTAGAGAGCTATTTCTTTTATTGATATTGAGATCAACAGTTCCATTAATATTATAAAATAAAGGCAATGCATTCAATGACTCTCTCACATATTACAAATTCATAGAACAGAAAAATACAGTTTCTGAAAAAAAGTGACCAGATGGATGGAGGAGTAGTGTCATCAAGAGAAAAGATGACAAAGAACATCATAGAAGGTAATAAAAACTATAAAATAATTTTACCCAGCATGTCACCAGGATTTTGCAACATGAATGAAGAAGGGAGGATTATAATATTGACTTTCTTGGGTGTTTAAAGGATTCATATATATATTTGTTAGCTGGAGATGGCATCAATTGTGAGCACACAATCTAGGTTCATGCAATATAGAGGCTTACTTCAAGGAGCAGTGACATGTAGAGACTATAGAACTGTGGCTGAGAGCTCAGAAAAAATGACAAGTATCCAGATGTGGGGATGTGGAATAGCCCCTGCCAGTGCTGCTAAGGATAGTCTAAGATCATCAGATATATTTTATGACTGCTGACTTTCAAAGATAGCAATTGATAACATAGCATACAAATGTAGATATCAGCAGGTAGGGTTGAGGGGAGGTCGCAATTAGTGGAGCTTGTTGGAACCAAAAGAGTTTAATCTTGGGCATCATTATAACAGAAGGTTTTCTTAACATCACAGACTTTTGTTACAGGGAGCATCTACTTCATCCCACACACACCCCAATCTGGGACTCGCTATGATCACATTGACCTTCATGCTTGCTTAGTCTACTTAGACTTCAAATCACCCACAGATTCTAACAGCATTATATTTATACTCTGGGGAAAGTTGGTTCTTAAGTTAATTCAGTTATACTTCTTCTGAGTCACTCCCTTCTGGGACTCCTATCTCAGACAAAGAATTCAGAGTGACCTCTAGAATAAAATCTCTCACAGTATGTACATAGAGATACAGAAAAACTTGTCCTTCTGTCTGATTGCTGTTGGGATTGGTCCTCAACTGCAGTCCAAACATAGCTACAAATTATTTTCTTACTATGTGCACCTTTGTGAACGATACACTCATCAAAGCCTTCATATCAGAGACGAACCATGGGGAAGGTTATCAAATAACATGAAGCTGTTGGGAAAGTTCTAGACACGATTGAGGTCTGTCTACCTGAGAAAGAAAATTTACAAAACTTTTCCTCAGCACAGACTGAAAAAAGTTCTTAAAGAGCCAGAGTCATCCTCTGCAATGGCTACATCTCCACTGGCTGTACCAGGGTCTTTATCACTCAAACAGATATAAAAAAAGCATAATAGGGGAGAAAAAAAAAGGCATAACAGAAAACACAATCATGGAGTTGATTTTTGTGAGGATATGTTTTACCAGTGCTATATATAGCTTGGCTATTATTGACCCTTTGATAGAGAGATGGTGTGCAAAAAACTTCTTACATACTTTGGCATATGAAACGTAGCAAAAAATAATAAAAATTCCCAAGTTTTAGATGGCAGTTTTAAGTAGACACATTCATAAAGAGAACATAGAAATTGAATATGTGCACATAAAATGACACTCTATCATTTAATATATAGGAAAATAAATATAGATTAACTCAAAACAAATAACAAGTGATGGTGAATAGGAAACCTTATGTACTGTGGTAAGAACATAAACTGGTGGAAATACTTGAAATGCACTAATAAAGCTTTCTTAAAAAAAGCAATTAAAATTGGTATATGATAAGTAACTCTGCTTCTGGATATCCTTTCAAATAATATTAAATAATTACCTTAAATATATTTATTGGACTGGTGAGATAGTACAGGAGTTAAAGTTTTTTTGCCTTGCATACAGCTGACTCTCATTTGATTCCCAGATACAAATATGATCTCATGAAAAGTACAGGGGTGATTCCTGATTATAAACCAAGAATATATCTTAAACATTTCTGGGCATGTCTTCCCACCAAACAGAAAAATCATAATCAGGTCAGTAAGATAGTAAAATGTTAAAGCACTTTACTTGCAAGCAGCCTGATCTGGGTCTGTTCTGGATTGTATATAGTTCCCTTTGTACTCTCAGAAATAACCCCAGAACAAAAAAATGTCATGCAACCCCTCTTTCCAAAGTTATTTTTCTCAATTATTTGCATATTATTTGATATATGTAATATGCTTACACATAAAATAATAATAATAAGCTATGAAAATGGTATATGTTTATCTGCAACAAAATTTAAAAGACTGGGGCCAGAGCAATATCACAGTGGTAGGGTATTTGACTTGCATGTGGATAACCCAAGACAGATGGGTTCGATCCCCAACATCCCATATGGACCCCCAGCCAGGAGCAATTTCTGAGCAGATAGCTAGGAGTAACCCCTGAGCATCACTGGGGGTGGCCCAAAAAACAAACTAACGAAATGTAAAAGACTTGGGCATTATGTAAAGTGACATAAATCATAAAAAGGAAGATAAAGATTAATTTTGTCTATGTGAGAAATATAAGAATATAAAATGAGTAAATAAGCCTGATAAAGGAAAACAAATTTGTCAACACAATTGAATGACCAAATGGATTAGTGAAGGTGGGAGAAAGTGTAGGAGTTTTAAAAGAATGATTCATGTACAAATTTTTGTATTTTGAGAAAGTAAAATTAGTAAACTAAACAGCCATCTGCAAATTAAACCATTTATAATAAATAGCTATCTAAGTCATGGCAATTTAAATCACAACTAGGTAAAATTTTATAAATATTAACTCTGGTTTAACCAGAAATGTTACTGAGAGCTAAAGGAACCAGCAACCTCATCATTATTTAGAGATGTAAAACATTATTTTGAGGCACAAATTTACTATATTTAAGAAATAATGTCTTGCTGTTGAAATAATAGATGAGAGCTAGCTTAGAAAAACAAAAATATTTATTTATGACACTGGATTTGAATAATTGCCAACAGTTGTAAAATGAAAATTTGAAAGAAAACTTAAGCAAAAACCTGAAAAGAGGAATGAGCAACTCACTTAAGTATACATCATAGGAGAACATAAAAGATAGAGGAAAAAATCAGAAAAAATAAATTGAAAATCAAAGCAAGTAAATTAAAAACTGTATATTTAAAGTCTTTAATAGACTTTTGTGGTAATTAATTTAGATAATCAAGAATAAGAAAATAGGACTGGAGAAATTGTTCAGGGGAACTGGAAAAATTTGTTTGTTTTACATGAAACCAAGCCTGTTTTGATCCTTGGCAGAGATTATGGTCCCATAAGTACTTCCAGGAGTGATCCTTTAGCATAGTCAGGAGTCAGCTCTGAACAGCAATTCTTTGGGTAACTCTCTTCTCAGTAATTATAATGCTTTAGGTGACCTATGCAATCTCCCACAAAAAAATGTTTAAGTGCCAGAGCAGTGGTGCAGAAGTAGGGTGCTTGCCTTGCACGTGGCTGACCTAGGACTGACTTCAGTTCCATCCCTGGGTATCCCATATGGTTCCCCAAGCTAGGAGTGATTTCTGAGCAATAGCCAGGGGGTAACCCCTGAATGTCACCGGCTGTGGCCACAAAAAATAAATAAAAATATAAAAATATTTAACAATTGTTTTTTCAAATTTTAAATGTGGCTTATTAAATATTTCAATAAAGGGATGATAAATAACTTCAACTGAATACATTTTATAAAATTGGTTATAGATTATTTTAGTAAAACCAAGAATATGAAAAGAATGTGAAATGTAAAACTTAAAGTATTGAATTTCTCTAAACTTTAAATACTGAATTTCTCTAAAGGAAGAAAATGAATCACTGAACAAGTTGTTTTGAAGGCATTATAAATTTAAACATTAATTTTACTTGTTACTAGAATTCTCTAAAATGGTGATTATTATTATCTTAAACAGAAAATTGTTTGAGTATTTTAATGATTTTAATGAAATATAGAGATTATAAAGGGAAACAATACTTTAAAGTTTTGTTATTAAAATATTTTAATGAGTTATTTGGTAATAAATTCACCTCTTTATTAGAGGATTTGTTCAGACTGATGCAAGTCCACAGGTATAGAAAGATGGACAACCACCAGTGTATTGCCTGGGTTATATTATTTGTTCATGGACCAGTTTCAAGACAAGGTGCTATTCCACAATTGAATAAGGCTGAAGAATTGTGAACTAAGCAGCAAGGTCTAGGGATAAATTTTATTATACACATCACTTTGAGGTAGTAATGAGAATAAACAATAGTTTGGTGTCTCTGCAACAACTATAATGTGGTATGAAAATAATCTCGCTTCTGGAGATGTTAACAAAGACAAAAGTTACTATTGATATTTTTATGGTTTGTTATCTTTATTCATAATGAAAATAATTAATTTTTAGTCAGAGACCTCCTAATAATACATATTTTGTATTAATCTTTTCAATGATAGTAGACCTTAGATAAGCACAAATATAGTACTTGCAAGTTGTCACTAAAAATAGGAATTATAAAAAATTATAAAAACTAAAAAGTTAATAAAAAATTAATCAAAAATATAAAAATGTTAACCAAATATAAAGCAATTATTATTTTTTTTGGTGGGTGAGGGAGGTTGAGTATTATTTGGTGGTGCTCAGGGCCTACGTCTGGCTCCTAAAACTAATCAGGGAAACTGCAAATTGCTTGGTTATTCAACCAGGTTGTCCACATGCAAGCCAAGAGCTTTGAGGAGCCTTTGCACTTTTTTGCCAGCTCTGCAACTTGTACATTCAAAGGAGACTGAGGCAAAGAAAAGATGGAACATTTACAGCAAACATATCACTGTAACAGTAAAGAAAAAACCAACAAGGAATCAATTAATAAGTGGTTATGGTAAAAATATGTCCTAGGTTCCAGTATGTTACTTTTACTTTTCATATAGTATTCTGTAGCATATAAACACATATGTTATTCCTACTTAGTGTTATTCCTCAAGGTGAATACCTAGATTACCCCTATTATTTTTAAATTATTTCTACCATAATACAAAAGGGATTGTTTTTATCCTCTTATTACAAAGAGAAACATTATTTGATCATAAATTCTCAGGATTTTATTTCTGAAATGTTAACACAAAATTTTAGTGTTTTAAATTAAAATATAGCTAATTTGTAATTCTATAATAAGCTGGTTTCCCAGATCCCCAATATTTGAAATTATACCTCAATATTTTAATCTATCTTTAAAATTTTATCAACCAGAGGCTGGAGTAGTGGCCCAATCTGTAGGGTGTTTCCCTTGCACACGGCTACTCTAGGATGAACTGCTGCTTGATTCCTCTGCATGCCACATGGTCGCCCAAGCTATATAGGGGTGAGTTCTGAGAACAGAGCCAGGAGTTATCCCTGAGTATGGCCCAAAAATCAAAACAATTTTTATTTTCATCAACCAGAACTGAATTGAATTGTCAGTACATAGATTAATTTTTTATTACATGTGGCCAATATTAATTTAAGAACCTCTAAGGGCAGTCTCTGCACATAAAAATAGAAGTTGCCACTGAGCAATAGAAAATGTGACCCAAATCCCCCCAAATCTTACCACAGATGTTATTTCATTATTATATACATTATTTCATTATATGTTGTTTCATTATTATATTGGATCTAAATTTATTATTAAACATATAAATAAATTTATGTATATTTCAGTTTAATATTTAATTTAAAATTAATATTTAATTAATATTTGATCAATATTTAATATTATTTAATATTAATTTTATCATGTTAGTTTATTTTCTTCCTACTATATTCAAATTCATTTCCTAATTTTGGATTTTTTTATATCATTAGCAACTTTCTGGAAGTTTCTCATAAATTCCTGATACAAATCCCTAGTTGCTTCTGAATGTTGTAAATTCAAAGTCCAACCTGTCATCCCATCTGTTATTATTGTTTATGAACTTCGTTCAATAGAAAAACATGAATCTTAAGATTTATTGTTTGTATATGTTCAAGTTTAAAATAGTATTTTATACACATAAAGCTTATAAAATATATTTTATAGTCACAGAGCAGATAAAAAATAAATTTTTCTCTACTTCATTGTTTTGACATTACTATAATATTTTTTCCAAAATAGATTTATTTTTGAGTCTCTTATTAACCTATGTTGCCTTCTAAAGTCAAACAGTTTTTAAATATTACACTGTTTTTAAGACTTATGGTTGTGTTATTTGTTTTTAGGGCTACACACTGCAGTATTGATGGTTTAATCATGGCTCTAAACTCAGAAGACTATATGCAATGCTGGGAATCAAATTCAGGTCAGGTACATACAAGGCAATGGTCATATCTACTGTACTTACTATGCAATATCAAAAGTTACTTTTATAAATTGTGAATTAGGAATCCTTACAATTTAAAAAAATAAAAGGACCAGAAATGCTCAACAGAATCTTCAAAAAATAGGGGCCAGGGGGATACTCAGTGGTAGGGCATTTGCCTTGAATGTGACTGATCCAGGACTGACTTCATTCTATCCCCATCATCACATATGGTCCCACAAGACAGGAGTGATTTCTGAGCGCATAGCTAGGAGTCTTGGACTTGGGTGTGATCCAAACAAACAAACAAACAAAAGCAATTTGGATGGCAAACAGGCACATAAAAATGCTTACTAAAACGTATTATCAAGGAATTGAAAACCAAAACAATGAAGTATCACCTTGTACATAAAAATATGGCCTATTAAAGTGCTAGAAAAAATGATTGAGTTAGGAGAAAAATAAATGCTTTTAGAGTTTTATGGGAATTTAACTGATGCAATTTCTGTGGAAAAGAATATGGCAGTTCCTTTTCTTTTTTCTTTTTTCTTTTTTTTTTTGGCAGTTACTTAAAATACAAAAATATTGACCACAGTTCAGAAATTTAACTTTTTACTATATGTCTGAATAATTAAAGAATCAAAAGTATAGTTTCCTTTCAATAGTATTTAAGCTCTATTTATAAAGGTTAAACTATAGAATTAACCAAGTTAGCTCAAATTTAAAAGAATAGATCATGGAGATGTGATATACAAATGTAATTGAATTTTATTTAGCTACTAGGAAATATAAAATCTTGCCATTTGTGACAAGGTTTTATAAATAAAAATGGAATGCTTGTAGAGAGCAAAATGAGGAAAAAACAAATCCAGGTTATTTATGGTAATTCAAGTCATAGCAAAACAATGCTAAATAATCAACACATTTTATTATCATACTGTTTTTGTATATTTTACAAATGAATGAGATAATGGAGTTGAGGGACAAGAAGTCAAGTCTATGGTAGGAAGCTTGCCACAAATAGTGGAACAATACAGCTAGGGTAAGAAGGGACTACTATGACAATGATAGTTGGAAGTGATCACTCTGGACAAAGACTAGGTATTGAATGGAGAGAAAGTTCATCTATGGTTCCCTTCATTAACAATAACGCAAACCACTGTGTCTAGAAGAAAAAAAGGAAAAGAGAGAGAAAGGAAGAGAAAGAGAAAGAGAAAGGCAGGCAGTGGGGAGGATGGGAGAGAAACTGGAGACATTGTTGGTGGGAAATGCTCATGGTGAATGGTGGTGCACATTGTAAGACTGAAACTCAATATGGGCAGCTTTGTAATCAAAATGTTTAAGAAAAGGAAAAAATAAAATAAGAATTATTACAATGAAAATAATCATAGCACATGAAACCCAAATAAACCCTTAGTTTTTACTGCATTAATAAAAATTAATACAGGTAAAAAAGGGAATGGGAGAAAAAGAAAGAAGTAATCCGATGGACAGTGATCGAAGTTTATTAGTATTTTGGTGGTGTTCATTATATGACTGAAACCCAAACACAATCATGTATGTAATCAAAGTGTTTAAATAAAAATAAATAAAGAATTCACATTTCTATTTCTAAAACAATCTCTACCCTAAAAATAATCATAAAATAAAAAAAATAAATAAAAAAAAGAAAATGTCTGAACTTAGAAAGCTCAAACACATGAAGTGTTTTACACTGATGTTTTCTCTTTGATAAGTTGTGTTTTATTGGGTTTCTGTGAATATTAAAGAAAATGTTTGTAAACTAGAGAAAGTACCTAATACAATTCCTGGATGCTATGTGAGATTTAATGTGCAAAAAAAAAATTTAACATATACTTCTTTCTACAGATAAATGGAGATTAAACACCTGTATTTGAAGAATATGTCACAGTCTATAAAACAGAACTTTCTCCTCCTCTAAATCTCAATATAATTCACATTTATTGGCCATATTTTAAATTAACACATACAATCAGTGATCATAAAGAGTGTAGTTGCTAATGTCACCTTCTTTTCTCCTTTATCTACTAAACTAAATATGCCTTTAAAATATAATATATGTCTAGGGTAAAATATACATGAATGACACAACAGATTTATAGAAAAAATGTCAAGAAAAGTCTTGACAAAAGATGTCAAAAGATGACAAAGAAAACTAAATTACTCTTTGTCTGCAACGAGTGAATAAGAAAGTAATAGAACTTGACATTTTAGAAAAAGAAGGGTGAAAACTACTACCCATAAAATTTTAATATTGTTTGAGGCTTTTTTTTAATAAGTGCAAAATTTAAAACGCCAATTAAAATTTTCTTTAATTTGACTTCCAATCATCACAAACACAGATCCTGGTGATTGCTGGGAAAACAAAAACAACAGTCTCTGTATGCATGCTACTGACATGTGTCTCTACTGGGTATGTGTAAATGTAATTTAATTTACTTCACAAATAAAAGATATGTATAAAATGTACTGAGTAAATTAAAAGATAAACTAATAAGATAAAATGAATGAAGTGCATTTTCTTCAGTTATGAGAGCTTTCTTTTATTATCATTATACAATTTATTTTACTGATTAATATGCTAATCTAAGTTTTAGGTAGTCTAAAAAATAACTCTATGACATAAAAATGGGTTTACAATTTTCAGAACTGTAACCTCACCCTTCTGCTTTATTGCAATCTCTAACTGATAATTCATTTTGTTATCAAAACAATTATTTTGGTTCATTTGTTGTGTTTCATGTTTCTTTGAATTTATCTTTTATATTTCATAAATGAGGAAAAACATATAATATGTATCCATATTTTTCTAAATTATTTCTCTTTGTATGATTTTCTAAGAACAGCAGTAATTTGGTAAAGTGAATCTTGCTCACTTTTGGATAGTCTTTGGTTAATAATATGGAATATGTACATACATATTTTCACTAAGTAAAAACTAAATAATGCTAAATAATGAAACTTTTAAAGAAATAATTGATAAGTTATTGATTAAAATAACAGGATACCAACAACAGAAACACTGTGGGAAAGGAGAAATGCATGCTGATAAAAATTTGATAAAACTTTAGATATTTTTGCCATGATTTACAAAATATAGCAAAATAAAGAAGAGAGAAAATATGCTAATAAAATTTTTTCTTACATTTTTTATTAAAATTTGACTTGTGAACATTTAAAGAAAACAAAACAAAAATCACTGAAGCTTAATCTTGAGGGCCACACTTGGTACTCAGGGGCCACTCTGAATTCAGGACTCACTCTTATCAGTTCTCATTGGACCATTCACAGTAATGAGATATAAAGACCTTATTCCATCAGAATACTCTCTAGCCATTAAATTGAAATTTGGGGGCCATCCCCTTCACCAAGGGGGGTATTCTTTTTATGACTAAAACCCAACTACAAACATGTTTGAAATCATGGTGCTTAAAGATATTATTTAAACAAAATGAAATGAAAAATTAAAAATAAAAATGGGTCCAGAGCCATAGCACAGCGGGTTGGCTTAGATAGCCAGCATCCCATATGGTGGCAGGAATAATTTCTATATGCAGAGCCAGGAGTAACCCCTGAGCATCAGAAGGTGTGGCTCAAAAAAATTGAAACTGTTTTTTTTTTTTCTGGTTTTGGGCCAAACCACTGGTGTTCAAAGCCTGCTCCTGATTCTGTGTTCTGGGTTTACTCCTGATGAATTTTGGAGGGACTATGTCCAGGATACAAGCTGGATCAGCTACATGCAAGACTAGTTCCTTATCTTCTGTACTATTTCTCATGGACACATTTAAGCTTTTTTCTTTGGGGGGGGGGTCACACCTGATGACTCTCAGGGGTTATTCCTGGCTATGCGCTCATAAATCGCTCCTGGTTTGGGCGACCATAGGGGACGCTGGGGATCGAACCAAGGTTCATCCTGGGTCAGCTGTATGCAAGGCAAATGCCCTACAGCTGCACCACTACTCTGGCCCCAAGTTTAAACTCTTGAATTGACTAAGGGAGAATAATAAAAGAGACATACAAGTCTCTTTTAATTTCAATTTTGACCCTTCCAATTCACTATTTATTTAAAAAATTAATGAACTTCATGATAGCACAGGTATATTGAAAAGGATAATTAATTTTGGTGAAGACTATCTAGATTTTATATATAAAAGGTAACTAAGACATAAAGCCTTATATTGATTATGTATTTCATAAGCACCTCTTTTATAGAGAAAATGAATTGAACAAATTTATTTGAAGATTAAGTTGTAAAATAACATGCATAAAATAAATAAGTTTGTTAAATGTGAATTATATTTGAATTATGTTACTAATTATTTTGTAAGAATAACTTCTAGGTATTACTTAAAATTAAATATTTTCATATTTTTTCCTATTTAGCACTTTTTGTCTTGTGTGCCAGAAGATTTTCAATGTCACTATTAGAAATGTGGTATGAATTAACAATTTGAGAAACACTTTATAGTTTTATTTTGTTCCTAAATAAAACTAACAAATTTACTTCTTATTGTAGTGTTAAAAATGCAATCATATCTTTTTAATATTAAATTGAGATGCTTTCATGTATCTATATTTTGAGTATTAGGAAGCAGATCATTTCAAACCTATGATTACGGAAGAATAATCAGTGATTTTAGTTCACTTCATTTGATGATTCCACAGCTCATTTGATTAAATCTCCATGTGTTAATATTTCAGTTAATAACAGAGCTATATTGGGTCTTTCTATTTTTCCTAATAACAATACTAATATATACATATGAGTTTAAAATGACTCATTTTCTTTATATAATTATAATTTTTAGGTGTCACCATATGATTCAAATTAAAAATTTTTACATGAGCTCAGTCTGAATTCTATGATCTCTTCTAACAATTATTTGAAAAAAGTTCCCATATTAATATTAGCAAGAATCATTTTTAATTTTTAATTATTTTAATTACTGTTAATTTTTTATTAAAGTTCAGTTTTATAAGATAATCAGCAATAGAAATGCATTTCTAATTAGCATTAAATATAAGTAAGTAATATAATTGCCAATATATTATTTTATTAATATCTTTATTGCAGACATTTTATAAAGCGTCTGCACAAAATGAAACTAGGATTCCTAAAAGAAAACAAAAATCAGTGCAATTTGCTTTATGTAAATAATCATAATCTAGAACTATTTACTTTTGGATTTTGTTTGTTTTGTTTTGTTTTGGGACCACTCCCTAAGTGTTCAGTGGTTACTCCTCTTCAGCACTTAGGAATTATACCTGACAGTGCTTGTGAACCATTTTGGATGCCAGTTGGTCAAATGCAAGGCAACTACCCTACCAGTTGTGCTAACTTCAGCTCCTAGAAACATTTCTCTTTAATTAGAACTTATTTTAAACTACATATATCCATAACTGAACTGACAACTGAGAAAAAAGTTTTCAGAAAAAAAAATCTTATATAATCCAAATAAAATATACCTAATTCTCTAATTTTAGTGATTATTTGGATAAATTTCAATAAACTAATATTTTATAAAATAGCTACTTCTCATTTTTATGTTTGATTGAAGATTTAATTATAAATGATATATTAACAGCTCTTTAGAGTTTTTACCCAGACATTGAAGAATAAATGAGGAAACAAAGAATTTCACCTTTTAATTGTGTCTGGTTGGCATTATTTTTCTTTTTAATAAAGGACAAGATCTAAATTATTTTTATATTAATGATGATGTAGCCAGTCATTTTTTTCTTATATAGAAAAGATATGCATATGAAGTCTTTCTTTTTAATTTTATATAGCATGATATATGAGAACCAGAATAAAAATCATATTTTGTAGGTGTCAAAGAGTTTAAAAATATGTAATTATAATAAAAATATATGAAAACTTTACATCTTTAATTAGGAAAATATTTTCTTTGTTCATTAACAAATTTTCTAAGGCTGAATAGTGTCTAAAACATCTATATTTGGGACAGGGAGAGGGGTATCAGTTCACACTAATTTTGATCACAGTTTACTGCTGACTCTACGCAGTAATCATTCCTAGTAAGGTGAGACCATATGTAGTAAGAGGACTCTACCGGGATCAGCTGTGCACAGGATAAGCACAGTTTATACTTACTTCTCCTTATACTATTTCTCCTGTTCCCTTTCATTATTTTACTTGATATTAGAGAAGCAAAGAATTACTAGATTCATCTCTATTAAAAACAACCATGATAGCTTCCTTTTTATTTTACTGGATCTTTATTTTATTACATTTAAAGTACTCTATCATATTTAATGACGATATAAATATTTGAGTATCTCTTGGTGAAGGATAATTGCTAGTAAAGCATTTCTGGAACTAAGATCTTTAAAAAGAGCAGAATATTGGTTAAAGACTTTACAACTAAAATCACTTACTTTGACACACATTTTGAAATATTGTTATGCAAATATTTTCTAATATTTTAACTTAAGTAACTCATGATGTTATCTAAGGAAGTATTAATTCTTCAATGATATTACTTAAATATTTTTCTGGTTCATCAAATTTTTATCATTTTTTTTACAACAAAGTATACCCATCTTTAAATTATTTGTTACACTTCTGAGGTGAGGTTTTCACTTCTGATATTTTTACAACTGCTGTTGATCTTAAAACTTTGTTGTAGGTTTAGATAAAATTCCTTTGTAATATATATTTTCATTAAATCATGAAGTATGCAATATGAAATATATTTTAATTTAAATGTTTTAAACAACTTATTTTCTTTATTCTGAATATTTTTTTAAAATAAATCAGCTTCAAGATAATATTTAATCAATTACATCCAATCTGTGTTACGATTTTACCTAAGATTGAGACAACATGTCTTTAACATAGTCTTGATTCTCATAATCTATTCTTTATGTTTGATATTTTATTTTTATAGGAACTAAAAAATAATCTTCAGAATTCAATTACTTTTCTCACTAAATGTCATATTAGGAAGCTAAATAAAAGAGACTTTTTTTAAAATGCAAAATATGAGAGAATGAGAAAGAATTGATACACAAAAATGTGTTATACCACAGGGACTGTCAGACATCAAAAAGCACAGGAACAGCCTTTGCTGGTGTGATTGCAGTGTAAAAGGTGAATATCATTCGCTCTTGGGGGGAATGTCTACTGGTCCAGTCGTTTTGGAAAAACAATATGCATATCTTTCAAAAAACTAGAAATTGAATTTATATATAATCCATCATTACCACTCTGTGAGGCCCAAAAACACAATATAGAAAAGCCCTATACACTCCTATATTTATTGCAGCACTATTCAGAATATCCAGAATCTGGAGGCCACCCATTAGAAGAGTATATTATAATATATATGGTATATCTATGAAATGAAATACGATGTAGCCTCGCAAGCAGCCAACCTGGGTTTGATTTCCAGCATCTCATATGGTCTCCCTAGCCTGCCAGGAGTAATTTCTGAGAACCGAGCTAAGAGTAACCATTTAGCACAACGAGCATAACTCCCCCCCCCAAAAAAAAATTGATGCAAATTAGAAAATATTAACTCAAGATGTTTGTGATTTTAAATAAAATAAATCAAATATCATTCATATGTATCAAACCAACATATATAGTGCTACATAGAAATATAATATACTTAATATATAACATGTTGATAATGAACATTTTCTCCTCTTTGAGTTTCTGATATTTTATTAATAATTATTTTGTTATTAATTCTAGATGTTAAAATTGTAAGCTCTCTGAATCAGAATCTTGATTATTGTAGACTTAAGGGAAAGAATGCATTTCCTCATGAGTGTCGCTTATTTTTTATCAAAAAATTAAAATGTTTTTTAAATGTTTGCTTTGAGATCAATAATTTAAACTTACAAATTGGCAGAATGTAGCATATTTACTAACCATGCCAATTCAATAATAATCAAATGTGTAATAATTTTATATATAATGAGAACCATATGGCACACTGAAAGCTAGTATTCCAGCATCTTGCAGGGAGGGACAAATTGTTTCCTAAGAAATAACATAATTAAATGTGAGAAAAATGCCCTTTTCCTACAAAGTGTATTTCTAGGAACAAATAATATTCAACATTCAACATTTTCAGAAAGAAATATGACATAATAAGAATAAATATACTCTGCACAAGGATGTGAAAATGTGAATAACTAGAAAACCAATCATCAGAATGATTAAATGTTATCAAATAAGAAATAATACATTCCGGAGCCGGAGAGATAGCATGGAGGGTAAGGCATTTGCCTTGCATACGGAAGGACGGTGGTTCAAATTCCTGCATCCCATATGGTCCCCCGACCTGCCAGGAGCGATTTCTGGACATAGAGCCAGGAGTAACCCCTGAGCGCTGCCGAGTGTGACCCCCCAAAAAAACCCCATAAACCAAAACGAACAAACAAAAATAAATAATATATTCTGTTATTTTTCATGATTTTTTACTGTTTTAATTGAACCCATAGCCTCACACATGAAATATAAGTGTTCTACTGCTGATCTATTTCCTAACCACATTCTAATAAATTTAATAGAAGTTTATTAGAAGCACTAATTACTAGAATGAAAATGATGACAGTCAAATGAGAAATAACAGAAACTTTCATATATTTATTTGTCAATCTTGGAAAAGTAATTAGCTAATTTGTATTTCACAGATCATATAAATGCAGAAAATAGATGTTGGATAGATAATTAATGCTTATGTTTTAATACTTAAAATTAAATAGAGAAATGCATGCAGCATATTTCATTAGAAATACACACTAAGAAGTACATTTATAAAGTTGTATTTTTATTGTATCTGAATTTTCTATTTTACTAAAAGTATATTGTTAAATTTGTGTTAAAGTGTCTTAGAATACAACCTTAACATTATATGAAAATTCCATTAGGCATATATATGAGAATCCATGCACGAAATAATATGCAGGAAGTTGTACACAGTGAGTAAAAATCTGAGTGTGATGAATATTATATAATAGCCAGAGAAATATGACTAGAACAGAGAGGCTTATAAAAGCTTACCTCAATAGTCAAGTAGACTAATAGAATATGGGGAAAATTTGGAGTTAAAAAACCCAGCGTATTATTTCATATACAACATACCAAATATAAAATGTAATTTAAAATCATACTCCCGACCCCTCGATTTCTTTCATTCTTTCCGATATTTAAGTTGGTGAATATTTAATATTCAAGAATATTTAACAATTTATTCCAAAATATCCTAAGTACAATTTCCTGAACTTTTTTATTTTTGTATTAGGAAATAAATTATGCCTCTCACTTTTGATTGGAGATCTTGATTTTAATTTTAAATTTTTATGAGGAATTGTTATGCATCACTTTCTCTGATCTGCAAACAAATAATCATGAAAAATCACCATAATTGGGCTTAATAACATTTTATTACTTATATTACTTTTATTACAGGATAGTGAGATTGAAGGTATAAAAACTGTATCTCTGCAACCCTATTAAAAACAACATTACAGGGCCAAAATGGTGGATAGGGTGTTTGCCTTGCATGCAGCCAAACTGATTCAAGCTTCAGCATTGCATATGGTTTCTCAGGCCTGCCAGGAGTGATTTCTGAGAGCAGAAACGAGTAACCCATGATCTCTCTGAATGTGGTTCAAAAACATTAAAAAAATGCGTCAAGATAAAAATAAATTTTAAATATCTATATTTTAATTTGTTTTTTTAATTTATAATTATGGAAACTAAACTATTATTGTATAATTTATCACATATTTTAGATAATGAGAATTTAATACATTTTGATCCTAAATTTATTTTATAACAAACTAGGAAGGTGTATGCCACATTAAATTTATTTTCAGATTAAAAAAATCAAAGTGCAGCTTGATGTTTTAAATCTCTTATTTTAAATCTCTTATTTTTAAGAACTATTACTGAATAATTTCATGCACTGATATGAAATCTGATAAATCTGCTACTATAGTCATGTTAATGTATGGAGTTTTATATTATTTTTTTAATTTCCTGTGCACTGCTCTTTCTGATTTCTTTTAGTTTTCAACATATTATTCATAGTTCTTTCACATTTTGTAAGATGGAAAAAATGTTAGTTATTAGAAATATACATATCAATAAAAGTATTTATTTTTTGCATTTTAATTTTTCCAGAAATTAAATATTCTTTTCATGGCAATGTTTTGTGTGCTCCTACATAGAAGGGTTGCATTCAACAATTAATCAATAATATTATGATGTCAACTATGTGACACAGCATTTTTAAATACAGAAATTTATATTAAAATATGTTATTATAAATATAACTTGCTATTTAAATAATAATGTTGTTATTATTATACACTATAAATGCAAGGCTACCTCTATCTCCTTGGCTCTATATTATTTCTTTGGTTCCAATCTTTTTTCATCCACTTATTTTAGGCTCTATCTCAATTGTTTTTATCTCTTAATGCTTTCATTCAATTCAATTGTCCAGGGAATTATTAAAAATTATAAATCAATTAATTTATATCAAATAATAAAATAAAATTTATAATTTTATTCATTTGTGCTTTCTTTAAACTTTTCCTTACAATATTCATATTCCAATATTGGCTATCTATAGACAGACAGACAAACAGATAGATAGATAGATAGATAGATAGATAGATAGATAGATAGATAGATAGATAGATAGGTAGGTAGGTAGGTAGGTAAATAGGTAGGTAGATAGATAGATAGATTCAGAAATACAAATGAATAAAGATATAAGGAGCCATTAGGCTGTGAAGAACATGAGTCAACTATGTTCAAAACAAGCACCTTACCATTTGTACCAACTCTTAGGTTCCTTTCTCTCTAGAAATATATTTTTTAAAACACTATAGAAAGTTTTTGCTCACTTCTTTCAAGAAAAATATTCTCATGGTGAAATTTTTTCTTGTAATTTCTATTATGGTTTAGAATTTTTTTTTATTCAAACACTGTGATTACAAAGACTTTCATGATTAAGTTTCAGTCTCACATTGTACATCACTCTTCTTCATACTTGAACATTTTTGGACACCAGTGACCCAGTTTTACTTCTCCCTCCTTGGCTGCTTCCTTTCTTTCTTTTTTTCCCTTTAGACACTGTGGCACTATTGATAGTGAAGGTTTACATGCTTATAACTTTAACCCTTTTCAGTATCATGTTATTGTACAGAGTGATCAGTTCCAACTATCTCTGTCATAGTGGAACTTTCTCTACCCTAACTGCACTGCTCCACTATTTATGACAATCTTACTACAATGGACTGATTTTCCTGGTCCTCATCTCTATTTTCTCTGGATATTATTACCATATTGTTTTCTTTTTTACATCCCATAAATTAGTGAGATTATTCTGTTTATCCCTTCCTCTCTGACTCATTTTACTCAGCATGATACTTTACATATCAAGCCATGTATATGCAAACTGCATGACTTTATTTCCTAAACAGCTGCATAGTATTCCATTATGTAGACACACCATGTTTCTTTAGCTGTCCTCTTATCTCAAGCACTAGGGTTGTTTCAAAGTGCTTTGGTGAAAATGTTGGCTATTGTGAATAGTGGTGCTATGAACATACGAGTGCAGAGGGCTTTTCTGTATTATGATTTTGTATTCTGAATGCACTCAGGAGTGATATTTCTGAGTCACATGGAAGCACAATTTTTAGTTTTTTAAGGAATATCCATGTTGTTTCCCAAAAAGGATGGTACTAGTTAGAATTTCCACAAGAAGTGGTAGATGGGAAATATTATTTTCCCCAACCTTAAACTCTAATATAAATCAATAATCATTAAAACAGCATTGTACGGAAATAGAGACCCTCAGGTCTGTGGAGAGACTTGAATATTCTGAGATGAAGCTTCACGTGATAAAGGGGCAATAAATACATTGTTGAACAAGAAAAATCTTTTCAATATGTGGTGTTGGGAAGAGAGAAAACTGGTGAACTACATGCAAAAAAAAAGTGAATTCGAAGTTCTATTAAATGTCATGCACAAATGTTTAAATTAAAATGGACCAAAGACCTTGATATATCAGACCTGAAACCACAAAGCACATAGGGGACTATGCTTGCAGAATACTCCGTGATGAATCTGATGTTAAAGATATTTCCAAGGAAGAAACTTCACTATCCAAGCAAATGGAAGCAAATGGTACGAAACAAATGGTACTAAATTAAACTGAGAAGCTTCTGCATCTTAAAAGAAACAAACTACACATAGAATGGGAGAAACTATCCACTCAATATTAACCTAATAAGGAATTAATGAATAAGATATAAAAGGCATTCGTAGAACTCAGCAAGAAAAAAAAACTAACTTCTTCCAAAAAATAGAGAAAAGAAATGAATAGAAATGTCCTCAAAGGAGAAATACAGTTGTCCAAAACGGCACATGAAAAAATGTTCCGAATCACTAATCAACAGGGAGGTGCTAATCAAAACAACAATAAAATGTAATCTCACACCATAGAGACTGGCACATATCAAAGAGATCAAGAACAACCAGTTCTGGTGCAGATGTGGAAAGATGTATTCACTGCTGATGGGAATGCTGAGTGGTACAACGTTTTGGAAAACAAGATGGGTATTTCTAAATAAATTGAGCTCCCATTTGATACAGCAATAATCCTCCTAGGGATTTACAGTAGAAATCCAAAAATACAATGCAGAAAATCCTCTGCACTACCATGTTCATCACAGCACTATTTACAATAGCCAGAATTTGAGAATAACCGAGTGCCTGAGAATCAATAAATGGCTAAAGAAACAATTGCATATCTATACAATGGAATACTATCCAGCAGTTGAGAAAAATAGTCATGACATTTTTTTATACATTTTCTTATACATGACATGATGTGGAGAGTATTATGCTTATTGAAATGAATCAGAGAGCACAAATGTGGTGAGACTAATAAATTCATATATTTGTTCATTTTGAAGAATAACCACACTGAATGCCATATTTTAAATATTTATTTTAAATCTTTAACTTCACGGCTTTGTTTGCTTATCTACTTAATTAAGCTAAATTGAATATATAGTTTATATTCTAATGTAATCTCTAATATTATCCAATGTAATCTCTATTTAATACAAATGAGATTCTCTTCACACAGTCCCATTCCACAATTCATTCAAGATTTTTATGGTCTTTAGTTGTAGATGGTTTGCATATAATATTCCTATATATTAAGTATTTTGTTGTTCTGGTTTTATTTTTTCTTTATTATAGTTTCTTAAGTTCATAGTTAACTTATTTTGAGCTTATCAGTAATTGCAGAGATTTCTGAACCAGGATTCCTAGAAATATTTCATCTGCTTCCTTTACTTTTCTGATATACTAACTCATGTACATAAATTCTTATGTTCCAGAATTTTTAAAAACTTATTTGCTCCCTTTTGTTCTTTTGCATTTTACTTTATAAAGTTTGCATTAACATGTTTACCAATGTCCTTTTGTTTCCTCAATAATTTCTAGTCAACTGATAATGCAATCTGACCATTATTTATTATTGTAAAATTTGTACTTAATAATTACTTTAAATTTTCCTAAAAACCATTATTTACTATTTTCAATAGTATTGGCTAAGTATATACTTAACTAATTGATTAGTATATATTTAATAATATTTAATATTTTTAATATTAATAATATTAATATTTAATAATATACACTTAGTCAAGTATGCTTGAGGGTATTATTGTTTCCTAGACAAATATGCTACAGTATTTAACAAAAAATACATAACTATATAGTAATAAAAGTGTTAGATAACATGAGGAAGTATAGGTAGGTTCACTCAGCTGAGAAATATGACTAGAGTTTCTCATGATGGAATTGATACTTTTTCGTTTACCTAAATTGAGATTTAGGTATAAAATGATACAAAGTTCTTAAAATGAATACCAATATTTTATTATACCATTAAAAACAATACAAACATTTCCATAATCTTATAAACTTAAACTTAGATATCTAGATTACTGAATATTATTATTACAGATTTTATTACCATAAAATTAAAATCTTAATTCTTGTATCACTTCAACTTTAAAATAAAAGAAAGTGATGCACTTAGCAAAAGGCAAAAAAAAAAATGAAGTGATTGCTTTAATTGAACAATGATTGAAAATTTAAAAGAATCAGTGAATTTGGTATATAATTCTTGGTATTATGTTTAAGCCATTTAGCATTTATAAATAAATATGTAATTATGTATGCAATCTAACATTTATATCTGAAGCATGACAAAATTTTCTCTAAAGAAGTGAGATACAGATAAGGTTATAACAAGATAAAACCCACTTTATTAAAAACTCATAAAAGCTGTCTTGTTTAGAAAATACAATGATACCAGGCAAGAATATAAAAAGAATAATTTATGATAATTTACATGAACTATTTTATATTTAAAATATAGTATGATGTTATCACTGAATAATAAACATACAAATAAGTTTTAACATACTGTAAAAAAAGAACAATTTGCTTTGGTTTAAATTAATATAATTTAGTTTAGTTTTGATCACCTGAGCATCAGACTGTGCTCAGGAATTACTCCTGAATCTGTGCTCAGGACTTACACAGGGCAGTGCTCAGGGAATAATCGTATTTAGTGCTGGGAAATTAAATCTTGTTTAGCTACTTGAAAATTAAGTATTTTATCCATTCTTCTCTCTTTCAGACTACCAACTAGCTGATTAAATATTTAAGTATTTAAAAATACTGTTGCTTTTATTAGCAATTCATCTGGCAATATTTTCATCTGGCAAGTAGAAAGATTCCAAGGTATCTCTACGAAATAAAATTCTAGTTAGAAAGAGGGTGGGAAGCAAGAAAAAAAATTACTTTCTTTCACTGAGAACTCAATACTACTTTCTATTAGTGGAAAGAATGAAGAAGTGGAAGACTGAAGAGTCACGTCATATAGATAATCACACTAATGCTCAATAGAAAATTCCAACTATGTTGTTTGAATTTTCATTTTTGGAGGGCCATAGCGATAGTACAGGGATAAAGCACTAGCTCTGCATACAAGCAATTGTGATTAGATCCTAGGCATTACATATGTTTTTCTAGCACTACCATGAATTATCTCTGAGCACAGAAACGGGAGTAAGCCTTAAGAACAACAAAGCTTTCATTTCCTGTGTTTTCATTTTTATTACTTATTTTTGATTTTAGAAAATGGTTTTTAGGGTTTTTAAGATTCATATACATAGCTCTCAGGTATCTTTACTTGACCAATTTTTATTGTCATAAACTGTGCTGAGAACATTACGATGTTAATAGAAACCTTTAAGTTAATTCCTAGTTTGTTTGACTTTAGTGATTGGATAATTTATACTTATTCTCCATATTCTGCTTTATTATATTGCAAAAATGTTGATGACTATATATTATATGCTATTTTTATAATAGCATTTTTATAATTTCAGATATATTCATTTTAAATAAATATTTATTTACAGTCATTTATTTTTTGTGTTTTACTAGTTACCTTTTTATATCAGGAAATGAAGATATATGAGCTCCAAATGTGTATATAACCATCAAACTAAGAAGTTTGAAATTTATAAAAGAAGCACAAAAAATTATGTTCAACATTTTAGAATTTTATTGTAAGAACCACTTATTAAAATCAGAACCCTGTACAACTTATTGCCAAAAGTGTCTCATTTTATTCACCTTACTTACTATGAAGCTTAGTAATTTATTCAAGTCACTCATCTCTTTTAACCAAATTGGTAAAATAGGAATTGCTTTACCAATTTTTATTTCTGCATCTGTGCTCTCTGTAGTAGCTAAAAAACTGCTTCTCAATGTGAGATTTGTTCTTTTACAAATTTAAACTGCTTACAAGAGAATCTTATAAAGAACTAGAATGAAACAAATATATTTCTTTTTTCTTCTTTAGTCATTTATTTTTATATATTTCAAATGTTTATTTATTAATCGGGTATTTTAATAAATCTGAATGCCACAGAGATTTTAATAAAATTAAAATTTTAATATATAAATCTTTGTTCTGATTTTTTTCACTTAAATCCTTAGTAATACTGCATAGATTTCAAAAGAGATAATTTTTGTTTCATATGATGCTTTTGACCTGCTTCATATCACACTTGTTGCTTATGTATAAAATTCCTTGCTATGACTAGAAAACAGTTTTTTTTAATTATACTTCATAGCATATTACACAATCCTGCTTCAAGAAGTATTGCAGAGCTAGGGCATATGCCTAGAATGCACCTGACCTTGTTTCAGTGCCAACAGCTTGTGGTGTCCCAAACTGTATTCAGGATCTTGTAGGGAAGTTGGCTATCTCAAGTATAAAAAATATTAGACTACCAGGAAGCACAGGTGTTAAATATCAGAGTTATTTGAATTATATTTCACTGGTTTGGGGTATGCAGCTAGCTACTCCTATCCATATATTTGGCATATCAGCTCCAGATCAGCTACTGTATTCTTGGGTTTGCACTGAATCATCAGCCAATTGGGTTAACAATTGCATACTACTTGGTAGGCAAGAGAAAAAAATAAATCATACTCTGAAAAATGGAGCATTTAGAATCTAATGATTACAGTTATAAAATCCTAGTAAAATATTATTCAGTTTCAAATATTTTGATGGTAAAACTCGTTCACTTTTTATTAAGGTATTCTCAATGCGCAAACTAAAATTTAAATAATTCTGTGGCTTATATAGCTTCATGTACAAAAAGAAACATATTATTTGTATTTTCTAATCCCTCAAGGAAAGAGGTGTCTTACTTAGAAGTTGTGCTAAATTCAAGATATCAATTATTGTCATAGATTATTTAGCTCCAACTATCATAATATTATCTAAGCTATATTTCTCATTATTTGAATCCTTTCTCTAACATAACATGGAACTCATCCTCTTATATTGTCAGAGGCATTGAGCTTTTCAATTGCACTGTTGAACTGAGTGAGAAGTTGACAGTGAGATTAAAAAATTTCTCAAGAGTACTGGAGATAGTTATGTTGATTAAGTGGGTAGAAAGTGTACATTTGGTTCAGATTTTAGTGGAAAAGCTTCTAGAGAATAGCCAGATGGTATCTTATTTCTGAGCTAAAGGGAAGATCTAATATTCTGTTACTCCTTCAAGAGTAAAAATGTTCAGGGGTAAATGAAGTACCACTGGATAAAGACACATCACCGTACGGTATCCTGTGAACTCCAGGTTCAATAGAGACATACAGATATACAGCAATCAATTCCGTGCCTCTTTCACAGAGGTGAACAGTTTTGAAGTAGGTTAAAGGAACTGAAGATATGTTCCTCCAAAGGGAAAGAGTTGCTAAAGGGAAAGAGTTGCTTTTCACTAATTTGCCAGGCATAAATATGTTTCACAAGGAAGAACACTTTGTAATGTTGTTGACAAGATATATGATCATGAGTTATGAAACCCTCTGAGCATCAGAATGAATTTGAACAAGATAAATGACCTATACAAACTTTGAGAAGTAACATCAGAGAAAGGGTCATGTAACCAAGATAGTACTTTTATTTCCTTAACATCCACTCAATTTCAGGCATTTATTTTAGACTTAGAATACTTTACTTAGAATAATTATTCATAATACTGTTTCTCAGATAGAGGTATAGGTGATATGCAACCATTTCCTGCCATTTTTAGATAGTTATTGTTGCTTAATGCATGGCATGTCTGGATCATGGAGTGACACTATCATAAATACTGTTTTATAAATATTCATATTATAAATAAGATATTTTTCTGCTTAGACAATACATAAAATAATTCTATTTCCACTGTATTGTAGGTGTAACAAGGTTGAAAGCATTGTTTTTGAACACAGGTAATTGTGAATTCTCTCCCTGCACTTTTAAGATGTATATTTTTAAGGTTTTCTGCTAGTTTAGCAATGCAGAATTGTCTTTTGCACAGTCAGACAGCTAACACTTTGAAATATCAGCATCAAGGAAGATTAGCCTCTAGCTATCAGTCTCAGAGGGAGATGAGAGGTTTACCATCAATGGGTGCCAGACTCCAACTAGAAAATGGTTCCTCTTATATGAAGATAGAAAATGTTTACTTTTCCTTTGCATAGGTGAAATAAAGTGAATACAAATGACTCACCTTTATCATCTTCAACTTCAACTCTGCCTTTGAAGCCTTCTTTGACTCTTTGTTCACCAGAGTTGAGTTCTAAAGTTGGCCTGGTCTCTTGCTCTTGCAGAAATAGTCTCTTTACCTGATAAACTTGTCAGTCTTGTGCTTTTCCACCAAGATGGAAAGCATACTTGTGAAAGAGGAAAAATTAAGAATTCAAAACATTATCTTCCAAAGGAGAAAGTGTATTTTTTCAATTATACTTTTGATTTGGTACATACTATAAAACATTTCCCAGTGCTTAACTTACACAGTGAGAATTCACAGTAGTTATTCTTATTTGCTGAAAAATGACCCAAAGGCTGAGTAAAATATTAATATTACTTGCTAAATCCTTTCTCAGCAAATCTCACGAAATATACTATGATTTAGACAGTCTTGTTCTGCTCACAGAAGCTGAAAGAAATGACTTTTTATGCTGTGCATTTTATCCTGGAAATATTTACTCATTTTTATTAGAAAATCCTCTTCTTGACTAGAAAGCCTCCAAATGCTAAATAAAATAGCATTTACTAATAAAAGAAAAAAAGATAAAAAGATATTTTTAATGATTCAACTCAGCTATAACAAGAAATTTTTAAAAAGAATAAAACCTAAAAGAATATGAATCAGGAAACTCAGAAATTCTTTATGTAGAATATATTGTTATAAAGATATTTTAATGGGTATAATATTTTTAAAGTTTTCTTATAGGGAAATTGAAAGTTTTGAATTATTTGTATTTTAGACTAATCTAAGTTTACACAAATGACCAAAATAAAATAGTTCTAAAATGTGAACACAGAAATTTTAAATAGAAACTATTTTACTAATTTTTAGAAGTATAATATTTAAATCATATTTGGGTAATGCAAAATAGATTGTTTTTATATGGAATTAAAATAAGGTTTAGAAGTTATATTATCATATAACATAAATCAATACCATGTTGTTAATTTTACATTCCACTCCAAAAAGATTTTGTCAAGTATGATCTTTACATAAAGTAGGGAAAATCAACTTATTTGATCTTCTAAAATCTACATTTAATCAAAGTATCATGCTGAGTAAATCCCAGAGAAATAAATATAAGCAAACATGTATGCCCTTTATATAACTACTCAACAGTCCCCACCCCAACTTCTTTCAATTTTGTTACTGCAATGACTGTCACGGAAAAGTTTTATTATGAAGCATATACATTTAGTTGTGTCATTCAATTTAATGCTGTGCATTAAACTGACCATGGTACTTCTGTGGATCACACTTATTCACAACTTGCTCACCATGGCTCCCATTTCTTTTCAAGGTTCAAAGTGATTGTAAAGGGGTTAAGGGATTTTCCTTGCTTGTGATTGAACCCATTTAAATATCCAGTACTAAATATGGTCCTCTGAGCATGTCACTGATGATATCAAAGCAAAGCATCAGAAACAAATCTGAGAATATGGCCCCCAAAGCATTTTATATATATATATTATATACAAAATATATTGTATATGTAAATATATGTGCATCTATATCTATATCTTTGAAGTAACATTTAGCCACACAACAGCCAGGTGTACTCAAGCACATTATAACCAAAAGAATCAGGCTTTGATGCTTATAACAAATATTATATATAAGTATCACAGCCAAGAGGTGTGAGCAAGAATATGTCCTATGGGTATCTTTGAGGATCACTATGAGAATTTTCTCAAGTTACACAATTCAAAAGGAATGAAATCAGTTTTGAGCTCTCAAGACAGTTGTTTGTAGCCACTTAGCTATCTCTTCTCCCCATCGACTTTGCACTCAAAGTCTTTTAAAATATTAATAAAGTTAACAGAATTAAATTATGTAATCTAATGATATTCAATGACTCATAAATTAAGTAGTATCTAATTAACAGATAGAAAGGAATTCTAAGTAACATAAGACAAGGTGGGAACAATAACAGTGTGTAGGTTTTTTGCTTTGCACACGGATACCCTGGGTTTTATCCCTAGCATTCCCATATGGTCCCTGAGTTTGCAGAGAGTAATTTCTTAACACAGTGCCAGGAGCACCTGAGCACCACTGAGTGTGACCCCCAAACTAAAGCAAATATAAGAGACAAAAGACTTTACATAAAAAAGAAAACAAAATGTAAGTATGTTATGAGAAGGTCGCATTATTTTATGGGATAGCATAGTTTACTGGAAAGAATATTTCACTTGTGCTAAAGGATAATTCCAGATTGAATGGAAGAACACAGATCAATTCAACATATTATCTCTCTATCTCTTCCTCTCTTTTCTCTCCCTCTTTCTGTCTTTCTATCAAAGACAGCACAAACCTGCTAATCATACTCTGTATACTGAGCGTGACAGGAACAGTGATTGTGGCTTGCTTTTGGCTTCATTTATTGTAGTTAAATTATATCAGCAGTGTGAAATTCACAAATCTTTGCTCATTTGGCACTCTCAAGGAAAGGGAGGGAAATATAAATATCTTGCATATTACAAACCTGATATAAATATTGAAAAAAGTCTCAGAAAACAACTTGACAACACCAATGAACATATGTCCTCTCATTATTTCCAACAAATCCCCAAACATATCATAGAAATACTCCAAGATCTTAAACTCATCTGTGTTCTGTAGTATGCAAGGACAAAACTACCAAGAAACTTATCATTCATTTTAATATGAGGAAACCTTTTGCACTTTTGAACAAGAATATTAGTTTATAAAGATACTTGTGCATCAAGATTGAGAACTTGGGCAATGATATTAACTTTTCACTTGGCCTACTTAGATTCAATTCTTGGCATTTTGTATGTTCGGCTGAGCACCGTCTGGGAGTGATCCTTCTGAACATCTAATCTGAGTAAGATGTCTTGAGTACTGCTGAGTGTGAATCAAATACACCACTCCCCTGAACAAAATAGCTTTTAATAGATCCATAGTTAATGGATAATGTGGAGAAAATGTATAAATTTAAAAGAATAACCAGTGCAATGACTAACTGACTATATGCGACAATTAAAGGGAGAGAAGGAGGATAAGAAGATCTATTGGTGATAAGGTCATTTTTTAAAGTAGCAAAAAAATTATGATCAGATTTGAACTTCCAATAAAAGTTATACTTACATTAAAACTTAGAAGATGTATCAAGGAGTGTATTCTTATAGTCTTGGTCTGAACTTTTCCTAATGGTTGTATATGCTCCATTTAAAAAAGTATTCTTCAATTGCTAAGCAGTTGAACTAGATATACTTTTTCATTAAACACATCGTTCTATGATTCATTGGTTTAGCATCATTAGCATTTTCAATTTTAGAATAAGAGAAATATACCTGATATAAAATTTGTGTCAATCAATACTAGATGTTTTCTAGAGTGTAGCCATATCTTTGGGTGTCTGTGGTTGTGGGGTCCAATAGGTTGACCAAAAATTTTTAGTCAGTGATGGTAACTGGATTAGCCCTGATTAAAAAAAATGTGGAAGTGTAAACTTTTCTAGAAGAGCCCACTATAATAGATGTGGTTGGGAAAAAAAACAAACAAACAACTGAGGCTAAGATGATGAAAGTGGGGTCACTAAAATAGGAAAGACAAATGCAGAAAAAAAAAAGCTGAGGCCTGTTTAGTGCTAATAAATGACTATATAAAATTTGCAGTTATGTGAACTTGGCAAGAAGATCAAAATAAAATATGTATAATACTCCAAAGTATGCTAAGTTAAGGAAAAGAAAATAATATGGTGGTGATTTTAATGAAAGATAAAATGCTGAGTATGTAGAAAGAGAAAAATCTGATGGTGAATATGACAAGTTTGGATTGAAGAAAAAAAATTACAGCAGAGGGGCCAGAGAGGTGGCTCAAGTGGTAGGGCATTTGCCTTGCATGTGCTAACCTGGGATGGACTGCAGTTTGATTTCCCAGCTTGCCATATGGTCCCCCAAGCCAGGAGCAAGGAATAATCCCTGAACTTATATCACTGGGTGTGGCCCAGAAAGCAAAATAAATAAATAAATAAATAAATAAATAAATAAATAAATAAATAAATAAATAAATAAATAAAAATGAACCAAAAACCAAAAAAAATTTCCATCTTTAAAATAAAGTGCAGTATATAAAGCATATTTGTTTATCTATCTTACAATTGTTTGCCCAGTGGTGTTTCTTCCTAGATGTTTTCAGCTTCAATGTCATGGATTGTTCTGCCTACATATTTCTCTACGTACCTATGGTTTAGGTTTGATATCAATGTCTAATTCATTTTGATTTGACTTTTGTGCACTGCTTTAAATAGAGTTTTCAGTTTGCTTTTATTTGCGCATAACTGACCAGTTTTCTTAATACCACTTGTTGAAGAGTTTTACCTTGCTTCACTTTGTATTTCTTTTGTCTCTTTATCAAAGATTAATTCACCATGTCCATCTAGAAATATTCAAGTTGAAAGGAAAGGCCTTTTGTTTTTCTTCATTGTATATAATGCTTGCAATGGGCTTGTGCTAGTTGGCTTTGAATAAGTCCCTTCAATTCCCATCCTGTTGAGAGTTTTTATAATGAACCGGTTCTGGACTTTATCCAATGTTTTTTCTGCATCTATTGATATGGTTATATGAATTTTGTTTTATTTTTACTGGTATGGTGTATTATGATGATTGATTTGCATATATTAAGTCAAACTTGCATTACTCAAATGAACCCCACTTGGTTATGATTTATAACCATAGTGATGAGTTGTAGGATTTTACTTGGTAGTGTTTTGTTTAAAATATTTGCATTTGTGTTGATCAAGAATATCAGCTAGTAAATTTTTTTGTGTGTGTGGTGTCTCTGCTTTTGTTATCAGGGTGTAGTTACTTCATATAAACTTGTTGAGAATGTTTTTGTTTCTTCAGTTTTCTGGAAGAGCCTAAAAAGGATGGACAAATAGTCCTCTTTAAAGCTTTGAAAAAGTTCACTAGTGAACACATCTAGTTCTGGTATTTTATTTTGGGAAAGCCTTTTAATTAACTTTTTTTTTCTCGGGCCACACCCATTTGACACTCAGGGGTTACTCCTGGCTATGTGCTCAAAATCATTCCTTGGGCCCGGAGAGATAGCACAGCGGCATTTGCCTTGCAAGCAGCCCATCCAGGACCAAAAGTGGTTGGTTCAAATCCCGGTGTCCCTTATGGTCCCCCGTGCCTGCCAGGAGCTATTTCTGAGCAGACAGCCAGGAGTAACCCCTGAGCACCACCGGGTGTGGCCCAAAAACAAAAACAAAAACAAAAAATCATTCCTAGCTTGAGGGGACCAAACCTCGGTCTGTCCTAGGCTAGCGCTTGCAAGGCAGATGCCTTACCTCTAGCGCCACCACCTCGGCCCCTAATTAACTTTTCAATATTCTCAATTGTGAGAGATCTATTCAAGTATTCCAGATCATCTTGGTTCAACATTGTGATGCTATAGGAGTACAAAAACTTGTCTACTTTTTTTAAACTCCCTCTTTTTGTGGCATAAAGATTTTCAAAGTAATATTAGATTTCCAAACAATTTCTTTAGTATTTATAATAACATCCCATTTTTATGTCTGAATATGTTTATTATGTTTCTCTTTCTCCCTTCTCTGAGAGTCTTGCTAACAGTTTATTGATATTTTTTATTTTTTTAATTTTTATATTTTATTGATTCTTTGGATTGTTTTCTGGGTATCTAGTTTATTGATTCTTGTACTTAGTTATATTATTTTTAACCTAGCACTTTTGACTCATTTTGCTGATTATTTTCCTATTTCATGTTACTTTTAAAGTTGTGCTATAAAATTATTTATGTAGGCCATTCTTCTTTCCTGATGAATGCTTGCAAAGCTATAAATTTTCCACTTAGTACCACTTCAATTGTGTCTCATAAATTCTGATAATTCATGTTTTCAATTCCATTTGTGTCCTAGAATCTTTAAATTTTCTCCTTGATTCTTAATTTAGTCTCTGACCCTTTGTTTGGTCAGTAGTGAGCTGATTAATTTCCAGGTATTAAAGTTATTTATATGTGACTGTAATAATTCACTCTATTTTCAGTGTATCGTGGTCAAAATATATAGTTGATGCAATTCCTCTCCTTCTGATTTTATGGAAGTATGCTTTGTGTCCCAGAATGTGATCTATCTAGAAGAATGTACAATGTGCATTAGAGAAGAATGTATATCCAGATTACTGGGGATGAAGAGCTCTATATATGACACTAAATCATTCTCTTCGATTTTTTCCTATAAAGTCATTATATTCTTGTTCAGTTTTAGTCTGTTTGATCTATCAAGAGGTGCAGAGTGTGGTGTTAAAAGTCTCCCACAATTATTTTGTTTCTATTGATTTCTGTATTTAAGCTTTACTAACAATGATTTTAATTTGCTGGGCCCTTATTTGGTGCATATACGTTTATTAGTGTGATATTTTCCTGATGTACATCTCCCTTGAGAATTAAGAAATGACCCTATCCTAGAACCTGTTTAAGCCTGAAATCTGTGTTGTCTGATTAGTATTGCCACCCACATTTTTAAGGGAATTGTTTTCTTGAATCATTGTCCTCCAACCTTTTACTTTGAGTCTGTTTTTATTGCAGGTACCAACATTTTGGATTCAATATTCAGAAGCATTTTACTACTCGGTGTCTCTTAACTGATGTATTTAGTTCATTGACATTGAGAGAAATTATTGTCGTGGTATATTTTGCCTTTTTTTAAATAGAAGTTTGGTGTGCTGTGTGGTCTGTTTTGCCTTAAAATAGACACTTCTGCTCTTCTTTTAAAGTTGACGTTGGGGGCTGGGGTGATAGCACAGTGGTTAGGGCATTTGCCTTGGAAGAGGCTAACCTGGAATGAACCTCGGTTTGATCTCTAGGGTCCTATATAGTCCCCTGACCCTGCCAGGAATGATTTATAAGTGCAAAGCTAAGAGTAACTCCTGAGTGCCATGGGGATAGCCAAACACACACACACACACACACACACACACACACACACACACACACACACACACACACACACACACAAAGTTAGCATTGAATCTGTGCATTTCCTGAGCTGTTTAGCCATGAAGCAATTTATCCTTCTTCAAACCTGAAAAAAACAGTCTGGTTGTGTAAAGTATTGTCAGTGAGGCATTCATTTTCTTGTAATTTTTCACTACATCCCAACTCTGCTTTCAGGCCTAGAGGGTTGTTTGGAATAAATGTGCTGTAAATCTTAAGGATACTTCTTTGTATATAATTTTCCATTTTGATCTTGCTGTTTTCTATATTTTATATCTTTCTACTGTTTCATCATTGTGACTAGGATGTGCCTTGGGATGCTTTGGGGGGTCTCTTTTAGCTAGTACAGATAGGGATTCCAGGATGTGGGTGCATGTACTGTTTAGTTCTGGGAACTTCTCAGCATTGATGTCTTTGAATGTTGCTTCTTCCAACACACTAATTCTGTTCACAGCAGGTTTTATATTACTGGTGAGACTCCAGTGAGATATTTTTTCTTTAGATACCCTACCAAGTTTTTCAGCAATGTTATTTCTGTTTTAAGTTTATTTTATTTTTACTCCAATTTCTCTTGAGTCATATTGGCAGTTAAGTGTGTATGTTTCATAGTTTCTTTGAGTTATTTGAATATCTTCCACATTTCCTCTTTAAATTTTTAAACTTTCTTTTTCTTTCCTTTTTCTTTGTTTTCTTTTTTTGTTTTTTGGGTCCTGCCAAGTGACATTCAAAGGTTACTCCTGCTCTGCGCTCGGAAATTACTGCTGGCAGACTCCAGGAATTTGATTCCAGGAATTGAACCCATGTATGCAGCATGCTTGCCAAACAAACTACCGCTATGCTATCGCCCTGCCCCATCCTCTCTAAAGTATTTATCAAAGCAGCAATATAGGTACTTGATGTTAGTTGAGTCCTCAGAACCTTCATCTTCATTCATTAAGTGTGGAGGTGTTTTGCACTGCTTTCCCATTGTGTAGGTGCTTTATTATGGTGTTTTTTGTTTGTTTGTTTGTTTGTTTTTGGATCACAACCAGCAGAGCTCAGAGATTACATGGCTCTGGGCTCAAAATTTGCTCCTGGTAGGCTCAGGGGACCATATGGAATTCTGGGAATCAAACCTAGGTACTTTCTTGGTTGGCCACGTGCAAGGCAAAAGCCCCTACCACTGTCCTGTCTCTCCAGCCCCTTTTATGTTTTTTTTTCCCCCTGTGGGACTCCTTGCCTTAAAAAAAATGTGCAGTATGAAGTAAATTAAAGAGCTGAAACACTCTTCTTAAGGAACACTAGCCTGAGTTTACAATGGCTCTATTGATTCCAAAATTTGCCCACTATCACCACAGCTGCTGGTCTCTGGTTGTGCTTGTTCCAAGGCCAAGCTTTTCTCTGTGTGGAAGAACTTTAGTTTAAAATACAGATGGGCCAAGAGCACTGCCTGGGGTGCCCATGAATTGATGGCAGTAGTGGGCCAAATGGTTGCTGCAACAAGAGTGAATCCCTAATCTCACTCTCATTGCTGGTTGTCTAATACCCTGTAGCCTCAGAGCCTCACAGCCATGCTCATGTGCCCAAATCACATGCCCTCCTGCCTCACTTAATCTTGCTCCTCATTTAGTCACTTCCTTGGTGATAATGTCTGAGTCCCTTGAGCTCAATAGAGCAAATAGGCCTGCGTACTGCTCCACAGTTTCCAGCACCACACCCACCATACCAAATCAGGATACCACTCACTGACAGACTCCTATCTCTGGGAACAGCACTGAAGAGCCCCTTCTAGCACTGACACTATGATCCAGCACTGCCATATTTTCTTTGGCAATCTCTCTAGAAACTTGATTTTCAATCTGATGACCAACCACTGCTTCTTCTCCAAGGATGGTTCCCTTTGGCCATGCTCTGGGATTTCAGGGATTTCATGCTCTGTGTCAGGCAAGGATAAACTGCTCTCAAGATCTCCGGGCTCCTCAGCAATGCTGCTGTGGCAACTATTACTCTTGTCCTTCCCTCTCTCGTTGTTTTTCTTTCTTGATAATCCCCTTTCTCTCTCTCTCTCTCATTGTTTTTCTTTATTGATAATCCCCCCCCTTTTTTTTTATCCTACAAGTAGCTTAAACTGTAGAGAAACAGACTTAAATGGTACAGACTACTACACCCCTAGGAAAATAGGATAGCCTTTGGGCAGTCATCTTAAACGTGTTTGCTCACTGGCTGTTCTTTGCATTCTGCTCTGAAACGCATCAGAATTCTACAGTGATATTTCTAAGTGGTATAGACCTTCATGCAGAAGGCTGGTCATTTGTTCTTGGTACAATATAATCCTACTTCAAGCAGCAGAAAGATTACTCGTATGCTAAGTTCAAAATTCAGACCAAGATAGGAGTAATATAGAAGATAGGGCAACTTGCTTGGCAGGCAAAGGGCAAGGATTCAATATCTAGCACCCAATAAGGCCCCCAAGATCCCCTCCAGGAGTAATCACTGAGAACAAGTAGCAAGTTGACAATGAGTGCAGGTGTTATTTATTTATTAATTTTTGATTCTTAATTTGAGTGAGAAAGCCTAACAAATTAATCTCTTCACTACTACTATGATTATCTTGTAAGAAAACTATTTTTCATAAGTATAATAATATTTAAGAAACTTTTTGTCAGAGCTGGTACAAAATAAAGAAGAGACGTTTTGTGATACCCTTCGAAAATCCAGTTATCATAATGGGGTAGACAAAGCAAAATCTTAATGATTGGGAAAATCTAAGAAAATTAAAGCATATTATTTTCCTTGTGAAAAATCAAAAGAAGCATTTTGAATTTAAAGCTTTGCTTTTATATATTTAAACATTGAATATATTTTTAGAATAAAAACCACACCCGTTGATGTTCAGGGGTTATCCAGGCTATGCGCTCAGAAATCGCTCCTGGCTTGGGGGACCATATGAGAAGCTGGGGTATCAAACTGCAGTCCATCCAGGGTAAGCCATATGCAAGGCAAGTGCTCTACTGTGGCACCATTGCAGAAATAATAATATTTCTGTTTACTTAGAATATATTTTCTTAAAACACTTTCAAAGTTTATTTTATTTCTGGTCACTTGAGCTCTTTTAGTTTATGACTTCAAAACAACAAAAAAAACTTTTTTAGTATCTTCAATGGCAATGCAAGGTAAGAATATTGAGGGAAATCTACAATTGCTTTTTGGGAATGACTTAGTCCTGGGACTCAATGTCCTTTTTATCTGTTTTTTATTGTTTTGTCAACTTTAATGGCTATATTGATTAAAAGTGAAAATATTGAAAAGCAGTTAATAGGCGGACCAATATTTTTAAATATATACTTTTTCTCTTCATTGATTTAAAGATGAAAACAAAAAATATCTTGAAATAAAAATATTTTGATAATATTTTTACAATGAACTTCCCCTTGTTTGGATTCTTTTTTGTCTTTTTTAATTTTTACTAGATTTACTGTAGGATTGCACAAGTACTATTACACTTGTAATTTTGCCTCAAACATTTTAAAAATCCACCTTCTAAATTGCCCAGATGATCTAGATTCAATGTATTATCATTGCTTATTCTTGTGCTTTCTGTATTTAAATTCTTTGGTTCTACTAAACAAATAAGTGCAAGGTTATAAATGTAGCTAACAGTAACAGTAGTTTACAGACAATTCAAATGATTATGATTTTGTTGGTTTAACTAAGCTGTACTAGCTCCTTTCATAAGGAAATGATACTGTAGTCAAATGTTAATAAAGCCTTTGTGTCACGCATCAAGTAGTATTTGTTAGAAGGAAATTAAAATTTTAAACTTTAGATGTTTTCTGGACTTAGTTACTATTACTCTGACTAGAGTCTGTACCTAAATGTGACAGGTAGGTTGTTTCCATATTTCTTACATCTACAAAAAGGGCAAGATGATCATATTTGTTTATAAACATTAGTTCCCTGCAATAAGATATTCATGGATAAATTCATACAGTGAACTGACTGAATATATGCACATTAAGCTTTTGGTTATAGGATTAATCAAATACACACTTGGATGACAAAATTTCAACAATTATATTCTAATTCAGATATATCTATGCATATCCTCAGTTTTAAAAAGTTGTCATGATTGACAGTTATCAATTAATAAATGTCTGGCTAAAGTCATCAAACCATTAACAATTTCAAGCTAACAGCATGATTTGCATCCATATTATATATTTTATTATTACTACATATAATTATATACATAATATGTAATATGCATGTATATCATATATATACACACAGAGGTAATATCCAATAATTACCCTGGCTTTCTTGCTCTTTACTTATTTAACACTACTAAAACTTCTTGGGGGGACCACATGTGATGCCTAGAATAGAACTTCAGTTGCCTGCATACAAGGTGAGAGTTCTACCCATTGTACAACCTCTCTGACCTAAACAACATAATATCACAGTTATCCTTTACAACAGATAAAATAGTATCAAAATTATCACAGATTTTTTTGTTTTGTTTGGGGTCACACCTGGGAGCACTCAGGGTAAGTTACTCCTGCTCTATGCTCAGAAATCTCTCCTGGCACTTTCAGGGCGTGGGGGGTGGGGACCATATGGGATGCCGGGATTTGAACCACCAACATTCTGCATGAAGGTTTAACACTCCATGAGTGTTAAATGCTCACTTTATTTAAAAAAGGAGGTACTTATTTTAATTTACTTTTGTTTAAGAATAAGTGAAGAATATTTTATAGGATGTTGGTTATTCAATTTATTTTCCTATTAACTATACTAATGTTTAAAGATGTTCAGCAATATTTTATTTTACAGTATTCTTTAGTTATCTGTTATTGATTTAAACTACTTTTTGTAATAAGTAAAACCTTTTTCTTTTATCTTTTCAGTATTTGTGTATAATTCATCATTTTTAATTTCTATCATTTTCTTTTCTAAATGTCTGTTTCAGGGTTTCTCACTTTAATGCAATCAGATGTTTTACTTTTTAGCGATCATATTTATAGAACTAAAAATTAATACATGATTAAATTAATTTATATATTTAGATTATTTTACTACAAAATAGAGGCAGAAATTAAAATAATTTTTACTTTAAGTAGCATATATTCTTTGAAAAATTTATACTCTGGTCTTCATAAACAGGATTTTTTTAAATCAAGTTTTAGAAAAAAATTTAGCTAGAGAAATAATTTACTGTTCACTGGCAATGTTGAGAACAAGCCTTCTGTTGTGTCCCACTTCTTAGCTTTTGCCAAATGTATTAGCATGTGGAAATTTCCCAACCAAATGACTAAATTCTTTCTTAAGTTGAGAGAAGTGCCCGTGGTGTAAATCTAATTGGGAAGGGAAAGTCTGCTTGGGGGTAAGGGGAGGAGAGGCTTCTTTCTCAGAAATATTTTTCATCTTTTCCAACTAGAATCTCTACTTAAAATATGAAAGCAATAAACAAAAACACCTGTAATAAATGCTATATGTTCTCTATAATCTGACATTTTTGTTAAAAAATAAAGGCCCACATTGGGCAAGTCAGTGCCTCAGTAGCCACTGCATCTTTGGGTTCTTGTATTGAATAGCAACTATATTAACTGAGTGGCTTCCTCTCCACTGCTTGAGAGAGAAGAAACAAATGATTATACCCTAAAAAGTATACAACAAAGAAAACATAAGATCCAAGTTAAATGTTATTCAAATAATTATGATGGTAAAACTCAATATATTTTTGATAGAATTGTATCAGTCCATAATAAAAAAGGAAGTATAGCAGTTTTACACTGATATATATATATATGCATATATATGTATGTATATATATGTATGTATATATATAGAGAATCATGTATTGTATTATTGGGTTACACCTTATTATACCCCCAAAAGATCATCCCTGCTTTCTTTTATGTTTCTTTATAACTTGGAATCACCCCGAAACAGAGATTGTCTTACTTGTAAACCTAGGTGGATTTATTGCCCCACCCAGGGGTGGTCCCTGTACTCAATAAAAACAGTAGTTCTGGCAGGCAGCAGGAGTTTCATACTGGGTAGAAGACTGCCAGACTACATGTGTTTCACCCTCAGCCTGGTCTGAATTGTTTCTTACCTGACTTTGATTCAGACTCGTTCACCTGGGGTTGGGGATACAGCATATGGGATGGTTTTACATTGTATATTGTGCTCTCTCAAGGAAAGAGTCATTTTAATTAAAATTTATAATTAAATTGGGTCCCATACTTACTGCATTGTGGTTTTGTAGCTTAGGTATATTCAAATGCCACACCTCTACAGCATTGATGTTCCCAAGGTCCCTTAACCCTGCCCATGTTACCTGCTATCCACCTCATTCTTCTGTCTCTGCTCTGAAATCATTCCTGGCAATGTTCCAGGAACTATATGAGGCACAGGGAAAGGGCGGGGTTGGGGCGACACGAATTCAGATCAGCCACTTAGAAGGCAAATACCCTTTTATTTATTTGAGGATCACACCCTGCTGCTCAGATATTATTCCTGGCTCTGCACTCAGGAATCACTCCTGGCAGCATTGGCGGACCATACGGGATGCTGAGGATCAAATCTGGGTTGGTTGGGTGCAAGGCAAACGTTCTATCTGTACTATTGTTTTGGTTCCGACCCTGACTGCTTTTATATCTTTTTGTTTTATAGATAATAATAATGAAGCTTCAAATGTAAGAGCATAACAGGGTACCAAAATTGCTGGTGGCCAGAGGCCAGGTTTGACTAGACAGTAGGTTGGGAAGTCACTCCCCAAAATAGTCAAAACAATTTTTAATTAAAACAAGATTGACCTGGGCTTTATGATTTCTGGTTTTCATCCAATAAAAACTGTATTAATCGAAAAAGAATGACACTGATAATTAGTGATGTGGAGCATTTTTTTATATGTCTTTTGGCCATTTGTATTTCTTCTTTGTAAAAATATCTGTCCATTTCTCCCCATTTTTTTTTTTTTTTGGTTTTTGGGCCACACCCGGTGACGCTCAGGGGTTACTCCTGGCTATGCGCTCAGAAGTCGCTCCTGGCTTGGGGGACCATATGGGACGCCGGGGGATCGAACCGAGGTCCGTCTCCTAGGCTAGCGCAGGTAAGGCAGGCACCTTACCTCCAGCGCCACCGCCCGGCCCCTCTCCCCATTTTTTAATGGCCTTAGATTTTTTTTTCTTGTAAAGGTCTGTCAATGCCTTGTAGATGGTATTGGAACTTTGGTTTTGGTAGTGGTAACTTGGTAACAATTATAAATGAAACATAATAATAAATGAATAGTGCTTATAACTATAGCTCTAATCAAATTTTAAGCTACCTTCAGTGAAAAGTTAGAAGTCAATATGGTTGTTATTGGTGACAGTTTTATTTTCATTTATATATTTTTTGTTTGGTTTTTGGGTCACACCCAGCAGTGTTCAGGGGTTACTCCTGGATCTATGCTCAGAAATCCTTCCTGGCAGGCTCAGGGGACCATATGGGATGCCAGGATTTGAACCACAAACTTTCTGCGTGCAAGACAAACTCCTTTTCTTCATGCTATCTCTCTCAGGCCCCTCATTTATATATATATATATATATATATATATATATATATATATATATATATATATATATATATATATATATATAATTTATATTTTTACTAGATAAAAGTTTACTGGAAGATAGAGAAGAAAGAAGGAATTCCCCATTTGAGAGTTCCTTAGCATAAGGCTAAATTCAGGTGCCGATATTTATGAATCATATATGGTATTTAATGATTCTAAATGATTTTTTAAAAATATTACTTTTAAAGAATTTTCACTGATACATATCTTTTGTAATCATTATATGATTTTCTTTTTAGGGCTATGCCATATTCTAGCTTGGCTTTCCCTTCTTTGTAAAATAATTAAGGACTTTACTAGTCTCATACTACTTAATGAAGTACCATTTTCCAGTCCAGCCTTTGAAATTCTTCCTCCAGCAATTATTATGAGATCTGGCAATGCCTTCCAAACCATAATCTTGACTTACGTGACTACATTTTTTATGAAGAAAATTATGCACTATCCTAACAAGCCCAACAACAAATGTCAAATTAAATAAATAGCCACATGCAAATAACTTTAAAATACTTCATATAACCCAGGGGTCTCGAACTTGTGGCCAGTGGGCTGTTTGTAGCTCTCCATAAAACATTTTGTGGCCCCCTTACTAATGTGATTCTTATTGAGATTATTCGGTAAGTGAATAATCGCGAATACTGCGATATTTGAAGGCCAGCCGTGGGCCACAAAATGTTATGTTATAACCCCTCAATTAAGACCAAATTTTTGTATTTTCTTTAATATTATATTAAGCTTTTGAAAGCCTAGTTTCTGTAATTTCCTTAATAAAATGTTAAGTTTCTATCTTTTACTTGATAATATATTTTGAAGTATAGGTTTATGAATGCTAACAAAATATTTTTCATATACTTGACAACATAAACTGTCAAAAGTTGTGTTAGATTTTAAATTCTTCTATCTTCAAGTTTCTATCCACTTGATGTTCTGATGACTGAGCATGAGAGAGATAGTTCAAGTTACTTGTGGGAGACAGGACTTTTTTAACTTAAAGATTACCTAAATACCTGGTTGAAAAACCTAGAACTTGCCTTTCGTCTATGACTCTAAATTTCTTTCATTCCTCTTTTTTTTAGAAGTTTCAAATTTACATATAGTCTTAAAACATTCTTAGCATATTATCTCCTCTCAGTATTTTTTATTAATAACTTTATTTAAACACCTTGATTACAAATGTTTTTAGCTGGGTTTCAGTAATGTAAAGAACACCCCCTTTCACTAGTGCAACATTCCCATCACCAATGTTCCAGATCTCCCCCCTTGCCTGTACTCTAGACAGCCTTCCTACTTCCCTCATTCATTCACGTTGTTATGATAGTTCTCAGTGTAGTTATTTCTCTAACTGCACTCAGTGTTAATGTTTCTAGCAGATGTTTTGCTTAAGTGCGTCTGGAACAATTTTCTCCTTTTAGAATCTGTTTTTCAAAAGACCTGAATCTTTGTACTATTTCCTCAAAATTTACCTAATATTTTTGTGAGATCAAAATTGCTAATTTTTATAAAACAAAAATGTAAAAAAATGAAAATAAAACTATTATTAATATAGCTGAATATAAACAAATAGCATTTAACATAAATTCTCTAGGAAATAAAGATTTCTAGTTATGTGTGCTAGAGTAATGACAATGTTAAAGTACATGCCTTCCTTACATGCTTGGATTACTCATATTAGGATTTTATCCCCTGTGCTGCCAAAAAAACACTGATTTTAAATTTATGTAAGTTTTTTAGTAAAAAGTTTGCATGTTGTCTTAAGTAGGCATATATTAAATAGACAAGTTGTACTATGTAAATAATTTGCTAATATGTTCATAATGTCAGAGCAAATATTAGAGATGATATGTAACAAGATATATGAAACTATTTTTGTTTGTCTTTGAGAAATGTGCATGAAGTACCCAAGAAGAAGACAGGAATTTCTCCTAAAATTTGCAGGTTTTACTATCACAGATTCAATCTTTGTTGTGTCACTACTGCTACCTCAACTAATCCACACTATTTTTCCACCTAAACTTTGGTTTCTTATCTGAGCTATGAACTGTTAGAAAACAGGAAGAGAAGCAAAAATTGACAAACTGAAGTCAAGTGATATCCTATCAGGAAGGTTTAAAACCACTCTACCTTCTGTTTCAATTACCAGTGACAAGCTAGGCATAAAACATGTCAGAGGAAATGTCATTGCTGGATTAATTTGTCTATTTTCTGTTAAAAAAAAAAAAACACTCTATATCAGAACTCTGCGATCTGTTTCTTAAAGAAATTACAGCCAGATTTTTTTTTTCTGGTTTCAAGCTTATTTGTAGTTCCCAAATATAAATGTTAATGAATAGAATAATATAAATATTCTCATGAAGTAAAAGAAAAAAGAAAAGAAGCTACCTGCTTAATGACCCAGTACTTTATAATTGCAGTTAATAAAAATAGTACTATTAAATTGTAATATTAAAATACAACAGGGCTTCTGAGAGTATATAAATTCTTCTAGGTTAAGAAAAATATAGCAATAATAAAAACCAAAATAATTACAAGCAAAACTATAGCAAACTAATTGCAAAATCAAGAACAACTATAAGATGAATATCTGGAAGCTCAAATAAGCATTTGAACTACACTAAAAGTTTGTGAAAATATTCTTTAAAATAAGTTGAATATATAATAATGTACACTTATGAGTAACAACAAATGTCACTATAAATATGTACTTATTGTTCAAATCAATATATCCCATTAGGAGGATGTCTATACTATATATTTAAAAGAAGGGGAACTGGGATGCATATAGCAGAATTTACTATTGCTGACTGTTTCTGAGAGGTCAAAAGAAATAAAATTGAGAATAGATTGGAAAAAGTTACTAAACACATCATGTATTATTTACTATATACGAATAATGTAATATGCAATAATATATCTCATTCATATCACTACATGGCAAATAGCAATATGAATTAAATTCTGACTTGTCTTAAAAATGCCTGTAAGAAATGACATCTTGGGGCAGAAGAGATAGCATGGAGTTAGGGAGTTTGCCTTGCATGCAGAATGACAGTAGTTTGAGCCCTGGCATCCCATATGGTCCCCCGAGCATGCCAGGAACAATTTCTGAGTGTAGAGCCAGAAGTAATACCTGAGCATTGCTGGTTGTGACCCACAAACAAACAAACAAAAAAGAAATGACAACTTAACAAAAATTACTAATTTATAAAATGAAACAATGAGAGAGCAGGTCCTGCATTTATTTGCATTTTGCACATATTATTTTCTCTAAAGAATATTCTACTCAATAATTCTCTATTTTATTTTTGAGTGGGATCAGAATTCACCATATATCTTCAAAACTACAATTCCCATTTTGGGGGAAAAGGGTGTATTTTGGACCACATTTGTTGATTTTCACGGGCTAACCTTTGTTCTGTCTTTAGGGTCCATTCCTGGCAGTGCTTGGGAAACATAATGTAGTTCAGAGATTGAATGGTTTGACTGCATTCAGATCAAGCACATTAAACTCTTTAATAATGTTTACAACACCTTCAGTACTCTTGTCTTAACCACTGCATGTTATTACAGAATTTGTGACTGCAAAATTTACATAATTTACATAAGCTAATTAAAATTCAGAAATCAATTTTGTCAAAATTTGAGTAATAGGATAGAAATTCTTTCCAGGTTTTAATACACAAGAGAATAAAACGAAGGAATAAAAAGAGACCTGTTGAGTCTTTCTTCACGGTTGTTTATAGCTTATAGTTTATGTTGATCTAGGAAATAATCAGATCAGATATACCCTCCCCAATCCAATCGCTTGCCTTTGCTCTCTCTTTCTCTCTCTGTCACTCTTTCTCTCTCTATCCCCTTCTCTCTCTCTCGCCCCCTTCTCTCTCTTCTCTATTACTTTCTCATTTCTATGCTCTACTTATTGCAATATCTCTAAAGGTTATATCTAAATGCAATATCTCCAATAGCTTGCCTTTGCTCTCTCTCTCTCTTTCTTTCTCTCTGTCACTCTTTCTCTCTATCCCCTTCTCTCTCTCCCCCTTCTCTCTCTTCTCTATTACTTTCTCATTTCTATGCTCTACTTATTGCAATATCTCTAAAGGTTATATGATCATTTTCCCACCATTTGACTTATTTATAGTTTTATTTATTTTATTAATATGCTGCACCTAAGTACTAAAGAAAATGTAAGTAGCCACAAGAAAGAAAATAAATTTGATGTTCAAATGTCAGTTATTATAACATGGAGGAAAGAGGCCTAGAAAAATACTCACAAATAACTAAATGACAGGGATTGGTTCTTTTATTTTAATAATATCTTTATTTAAACACCTTGATTACAAACATGATTGTGCTTAGGTTTCAGTCATGTAAAGAGCACCCCCTTCACCAGTGTAACATTCCCACCACCAATGTCCCAGATTTCCATCCACCCCACCCTTCCCGCACCTGTACTCTAGACACAGGAATTGGTTCTAAAAAGTCTTTTTCTAGGCAATATACACTTTTGTGCTGCAAATACCAGATTGGATTTAGACAAATTTAGATGCTATTGTTAACCACACACTTGAGTTATACATAGGGGCCACCATAGTACATACAGAATATTACTAATATAAATTTGTAAGCAACAGGTTTTATGACAGTTTTTTTAAAGTATTTGTAATGAATGTGAAACATTAACTAACATATTGTTTTTTCAAAGCCAAAGAGACAAGTAGTTTTAAGTACTATTATGCAGTAATGTAAATGTTTTGTTTTGATTATAGATAATTTGTATTTTCCAAACTTCATTTAAATTTTATTTTGGAAGTGATTAATATCTCAGAGAACGAAAATAACATTTTCTCAGCCATCACAGTAACCTAGAGAATATGAAGTTAGGTTCAAAACATAACCATCTCACAAAATTCGACCACCCCTTCCTTCTTTATTCTTTCTTTCCTTCCTTACTCCTTCCTTCTCTTCTTTTCTCCCTTCATTTCCTTCCTTTGTTCATTGTTTCTTCATTCCTTTTTTTTCATTCCTGATCTTATTTACTTCTCTTCTTTCCTTTCTTCCTTATTTCTTTTTGCCTTCCTTTCTTCCTTGTTTATCCTTCTCTCATTCCTCTTATTCCTTCATTCTTCCCTGCTTTTCTTCTTTTCTTTGTTCCTTCCTTCCCTTCTTTTGTTTCTTCTTTTCAACCTTCTTTCCGCTCGTTAGCTTCTTTACTTCCCTTTCTTGCTCCCTTCCTTCATTCCCTTCTTTTCTCCCTTCCTTTCTTCTATTTTCCATTCCTTCCCTTATTTCATTTCTTCTTTCCTTCCTTTCTTATTTCTTTTTTTGCTTCCTTTATTTATTCCTTCCTAATACTTCTTTTCCTTCTTTTCTTTCTTCCTTTCTTTCCTTGTTCTTTTCTTCTCTTTCTTTGTTCCTTCCTTCTGTTTTGTCTCTTCCTTCCCGTCTTTGCTTCTTTCTTCTTTCCTCTCCCCTCATCCTTTGTTTCTTTGTTACTTCCTTCCTTTATTGTTTCCCTACCTTTCTTAGCTTCCTTCTCCTTCCTACTTCCTTCCTTCCCTCCCTCCCCCACTCACTACCTTTCTCTTTTCCTTGCATCTTTTCATTTCCCTTCCTACTTCTTTCCTTTATTTCTTACTGTCCTCCATATTTCCTTCTTTCCTTTACTCCTTCCTTCTTTATTTCCCCCTTCCTTTTCTTTCTCCCTTTCCATCTTTATCCCTTTCTGTGTTTCTATTTCATCTTTCTCTCATTCTCTTTCTTTTTCTCCCTTTCTCTTTCTATTTCATCTCTTTCTTTCATTTTTTCTTTCTTTTTTCTTCTTTTAATTTCTTTCTTTTCTTTTTCTTTTTCTTTCTTTCCTAGACTTGTGAATCTGTGAGGCATATTCAATCTTGGAAATATTCAGTCCGTTTATGAATCTTAATCCATTTATCATCTTAGGTGCTTAGAACAGTGATAGCTGCTCATGACTGATAGTGTTCAGACATCAACAAGGCTACATAGGCTATTGCTACATCCATCGGTCTCTGCAATCAATGCAATCCTGAGACCCTGTACAGGCCTGAGTTGTATATCTCCCCTGAGATAAATCTTTAAAACTCCAGAATTCTTAGGAATGATACACCTTCTCATGAAAAACAGGCTTGTTTTTTAAAAAGTAGCTAGAATACATAATTTTTTAAATCCACTTTTTCTGTGAGATTGTGAAACCTTTTATAGATCTACCTTTTTACTTAAAGGGGTATAATAATAATAGTGCCCAGTTTAGAATGTTTACTGATCAATAAACTATATTAGTAGTCTGAAATTTTGAACCATTTATAAGTAAAAGATACAATTATTTATATCAAAAGCACAAAAACATATATATACACATTAATATTTTCCTTTAATCTAGTTATTTTTAATTTTTTATATTCTCTTCATTTAATTGCATGTTTTCTCTATTTGACATTACACAAATAATTTTTCATGTGTATTGAAAGTAATGCAAAATATTTAATATGTTATTTTCCAGAGTTTTACAGATAAAAAAAATCTTATTGCTGTAATAAAGGAAGGAATTCATCTCCACTGACTCACCAAGCTAAATAGTAGAAGAGTTAATCAGAATTGCATCTAGGCTGTTTTAAAGGTTACAGGCTGCTCAAAGCCACGAAAATAATTTAAATTAAAAAAAATTGAATTTGCTTTTTCCATGTTGCTTAGTATACTTGCAAATCAAAGGCACCAAATGTTTATTTTAAAACTTTATTGAGTTATCAAAATGCAATGTATAAATATGATATTTAGGTAGAAAAGGTCAGATTAAAAACCAGAAGTTTCGGAAACTTGAAATGTCAAGGTTCTGGTGAAAAGTATAAAATAACTTTTAAGCTGACTACTAGATTGATTGAAACTATTTCTTATTACTTTTCTTAGAAATACTATATAGCAGAGTTCTATATAACTTTCATAAAAGATGTGAGTAGTAAGCTATTTTTAAGAATGACTATTTTCTTGGCAGAAAGTTCATTGGAGGCTATGTTTAAAGTGTGAATTTAAATACTAAATTCAAGTGCTTGGAAACCTTTGACTTTGAAGAGAATAAGGCATCACCAGTATGTTTAACATAAACATAGTTTGATGAATATCTATAAAAAATATAAACTTCCTGATAGTTTTCTTTTATAATTTCAAATTATAAATCATCAAATTGAAATCATCACTTTAGCTACATAAAGCCATTTATTGAGGCAACACAAAAATAAAAATAAAACTTTTGAAAAATCATCTACAATATAAAGTTTTGTGAATAAAATGTATGATTGCTTGCTAGAGGTAAAAATGGATGCATTCTAAAACTTTACATTGTTCTGTAATTGTGAAGATCATTCTTTTACTTTTGAATAGGATTTCTATGACTTGTTGGGTTTCATATGTGTTTTTTGGATAACTTAGTTTTTAGTATTTTTATTTTTCAGGTATTAATATAATTTTGAATAGCATTATTTTTTACATGAAAGAAGAAACCAATAGAAAAATAATACTGGCCCTGAGAGATAGCACAGCGGTGTTTGCCTTGCAAGCAGCCGATCCAGGACCAAAGGTGGTTGGTTCGAATCCTGGTGTCCCATATGGTCCCCTATGCCTGCCAGGAGCTATTTCTGAGCAGAGAGCCAGGAGTAACCCCTGAGCACCGCCGGGTGTGTCCAAAAAGCAAAAAAAAAAAAAATAATACTATGACAAACATATTAATTGGTGCCATGTGAAAGTGATTGCTCTCCCTAAGATTTCAAGGAAGTTATACCATTATTATTAAAAAGAATACATTTTGGTGGCATGATCTACTGAATACCAGATAAACAAAATTGTTGCTTTCAATTTTGCAGATTATTTCTTTGTGTTAACACAAGTTAAACTCAATATAAAATCCACTAATTATTGAGATTTCTGGTGAGTGAAGAAATTGTATCAAGTTTCCAGGCAGTCACGATTACTAGAAAGAAGTTGAAGTGTTTGATACTCTACAAAGGAAAAGCACCCTAACAGAAGAAAAATTTACCTAAAGAAATAAAAACTATTCTATCACAATTTATTCTAGAAGCCTCACTAAATAAAATGTATTCTATTCTAAAGACAACATTAATAATTAATTATTAATAATTAATCATTTATATAAGGAGCCACAGGGAGTACAGTCTGAAATGTGTTTGTCTCTGCATGGAACTACCAGGTTTGCTCTGAGGCAATGATGATAGTCTCCGAGCACCATCAGGAATGATCCCTAAGTAATGCCACTTTACCACACCACCCAAAACAGAGAATTAACTTACACTAAAATTGCCTTTTCAGTTTTCCATTTCTTTATAAATCCTATGCCTAGAGGTCTTCTTCCTGATAAATGTACTATATATTTTTTGAATTATATTAATGACAAATTCATAATTTATATTTTGCATTTGTTTCAAATTTTAACACTTATTTGTATATGTAATTTTCCATATCCTCCTTTATTTCTTGTAATCCTTTGTAAATTAGTATAACTTAAGGTAATTGTCAATGAACTATTTTGTGAAATCCAGCTTATAAATTATATTTTATTGAAGTTCCAGGTCTTTCTCTTATGATTGTATTAGTCTTTATTTTTCCCATAAGGAAGGTTAAATAGAACGATTAGGAAAAGAAATTTAATATCCCCTACAATTTAAAATCACTAGGGAAGATAAAACTGTCCATCTTTATCATTATAGCAAAAATATCCATTTGTGCCTGAACTGCCATGAAATCATAGAACATTTCATTTAAACATGGGTTCTACTGGGATATACACATGACAACCCTCAGGGCAGAATTGAGAATCCACTCCTGTGAGCAATTAAATATAGTTAATTTTTCTAGGTAATTGCTGTTATGACTCTGGCTGTGTCTTTGAATATGTAATAAGGGATAATTTGAGGGATTATGTGTATTGGTGTTTTATGAGCTGGTAGTAAAGATAGTTTATATCGAACAAAATTAGTCTTCTCAATTGGGTCTTTTATCTATCCATTGGATATATAACAAATAAGTCTAGAGAGGCCAGGTACAAGATAATTTCACATAATAAATCTCCTCTAATGTGAATTTAATTTACTCTGTTTACAGTGTCTCTATAATAAAAAGGTAAATAACATTTAACCAGTTGCTCATAATTCTCTACTTATATTTTATTAATTCCAGAATAAAATATATATTTTAGCAATTTTTTTAAAGTTTCATGTAAACTGGCCATAATACACAAAGGTACACAAAAAGAATAATCTTTGACTTTTGATATGAAAAATAAGGTGTTTTCAAAGCAAAAAATGTATTTATACATGATTAAAATTAACATGCCTAAAATATAAAAAATAAATATATTTAGTGATGTTAGCATGAATAGAAGTTAAAGGCAGATGAGTTACTTGCCTTACTTGCTGCACACCCAGGTCCATCTCATCCCTACTATCACATATGGTCTCCTGAACACTCAGGAGATAACTGAGCACAGATCCAGGAAAAAATCCCTATCATAGTCAGGATTTGGCCACTAAAAACAAAAATAGATATTAATATTTATGTTCAAGCTGATTCCTGAGCATAGCCAGGTATAGTCATAAAAAGATATGAATATAAATTATTTTTATTTCTATCATTTTATGTGGCAAATATACATTTAATGAATCTTTTGCTTTTAGTGGCTATGTTGCAGCATATTGAGTTTCTCTGAATTATAAAATCAAGAAAACATGCCTGACGGAAAACAATAAATTTGGGGCTACATAGACAGCAATTATAATTATCATACTTTGGCATACATCAGAGGTTTAGACTTACATGTTTTTGTTTGTTGCTTTGATTTGGTTTAATTTTTGTGCCATACCTGCAGCACTCATGGTTTCCTCCTGGATCTGTGCTTAGAAATTACTCCTGGTTGGTCATTATCTGGTCATCAGAATTGTACCCTAGGAACAAAAAATACAATACAAAAACCCCTTCCTTACACCTATATTCATTGCAGCACTATTTACCATAGCAAGACTCTGGAAACAACCAAGATGCCCTTCAGCAGACGAATGGCTAAAGAAACTGTGGTACATATACACAATGGAATATTATGCAGCTGTCAGGAGAGATGAAGTCATGACATTTTCCTATACATGGATGTACACGGAATCTATTATGCTGAGTGAAATAAGTCAGAGAGAGAGAGAAAAACGCAGAATGGTCTCACTCATCTATGGGTCTTAAGAAAAATGAAAGACATTCTTGCAATAATAATTTTCAGACACAAAAGAGAAAAGAGCTGGAAGTTCCAGCTCACCTCAGGAAGCTCACCACAAAGAGTGATGAGTTTAGTAAGAGAAATAACTACATTTTGAACTGTCCTAAAATGAGAATGTATGAGGGAAATGGAGAGCCTGTTTAGAGTACAGGCGGGGGTCGGGTGTGGAGGAGGGAGACATGGGACATTGGTGATGGGAATGTTGCACTGGTGATGGGTGGTGTTCTTTACATGACTGAAACCCAAACACAATCATGTATGTAATCAAGGTTTTTAAATAAAAAAAAAAGAAATTACTCCTGGAAGGCTGGAAGGACCATATGTGAAGCAGGAATAGACCCTGGGTTGGTCGTTTTTAAGGCAAACACCCCACCCCTGTGCTATTTCTTCTTTTCTTAAACTAATATGTTTAATAATAAAATCCATACATTTCCTTACCAATAAATGTCACTTATGTCATGCATCACTCTTTAAGTTTTCTTTCATCAAGGTCAAGATATCTCTAAGGGTATTTGAGAATGTAATGACTTATAATTTACTTCCCCCTTCAAATGTTATTTGTACTTTTCTCTCTTTAGTTTCTAACTACGATCAGTCTGTCAAAGACCATATCCCATTCTGTGAACTGAGATGGTCTTTAAAGTTTAATATTGTGGCTAGCAATATCCCATTAGACAGCAGTGAGAATCTTACCATCTGCTGGGTCATATTTTTAGTTAGATTGAAAGTGGAAAGTCACCATGTGGAAAAATCCTAAATCAGCTCTGACAGGACCCATTTTCTTGTGCTTTTTACTTTAGTTAAGAGGTCACTTTCCACTAGATACCTTTGAATCACAGGTTTAAGAGATTGATAATATAACTTTAAAAGAATATGTATGTTACTTTACTATTTGAGTATGGTATTCCAATAGTCTCTTCAAACTTCTAAGTAGTTTTATACTTTTCAAAATTATATTAGCAATTTTAAAATACCATATAACTGATTGCTCAGAAAACAGCAATTTTGAATCTCATATTTCTATGACATCAAGAAAAACTAAGTGCATCACTTATCCTTTTTATTGTTTAGACATACTTTTAGTAAAGCAAGTATACACAGGGTAGAATGGGAATAAAAAGTAGCAATAATTTAAAAGTTTTTATCTTAGATTTAATAATAACTGTTTTTACTTGTCTGGTTTTAATATTTTTGGCATGTGATTTCTGATATATGTGAAAATCTATATTTAATAAATATAATTATGTATTTTAATATTTCTCCAGGTAGACAGTTTTTAAATATTTTATAGGTTTAGCAGAGCTAGATTCTTTCTGAATATTTATTCTGCAAAAAGATAACCATTAAGCCTCTATAATCATAAATTTTTGTGAATGTCAGATTTACTTTTTGTCTCTAAAAATGTTTGACATTTCTACTGATTTTGACACTTAAAAACTAAGTGCAATTTATATAAATGTGATTTCTTCAGGTTATAATATAATCTATTTGACTCAGACAAAATTTTGTCTTTTTTCTACATAATGTATGTTAAAACATTTGGTAACCTAGTACATGATTAGTGCCTTAAATTTTAGAGGGTTAACTGTTAGCTAAATTTGTTTGCTGTATTTGTATCAGTGTGCAAGTTTGTGCCCATAATATAAGCAAAAATGACAATCTCAAAGGACCAAGAGTTGTATAAAGAATTATTTTATCTTCAATTTCTTTGACTAAGCCACTATGAACCAGATAGAAGCAATTTATGGCTTATTTTTTCATTCTTTTTAGTTTCTCATTTTGTATTATTTTGCCTTGTCAGAATTTACCCAACTCTATGCTACATTCTTTTGCAAGATGAAAAATAGTGACAATGAGTGCTTACTCTGTGCTGTTTGGAGTCACCTACACTTCTGAAACATCTACATAAAAGAAATGTCTTGTTTTCTTTTGGCAGTCTGTTACCTTAAAATCAATATAATGATAAATTCTTAAAGTATATATTGGTCTTTACTTGATAATATAAGCAAATATTTCCAAGCATTTTTATTTGTAGGTTTTATTTTAAATTTCAGCCTTTTAACATATTGTGGAATAATTGTTATTTGTTATTATGTCAACCTTGCAAAAATCATATTTTTGCCTATCACAAGGTTTATACCCAATATGATTTATTTTTTTCTCAAATAGTATGTGCATCAAACAGACTCTGGTTTTCTTCCATTACTTTCATTTTCATGTTGACAACTAGACAAAACAAGCAATTCTTCCTTGGGACATCAGTTATTTAGTGTAAAAATAAAAAGCATTTTATAAAGCACCTATTGCCTATCTCATTTATACTCTTACTAGATTATAACCTTCATACAATAATAATATCCATCATGTGCAGCAAATTTTCTCATCAAATATAAGCCTATAAAGAAACAGAGAAAACATATATAACCATGACTTTTACAATTAATTAGTAACTTTCTTTTAATTTTATTTATAAAAAAATTACAAAATATAGATTCCTTCTCAAATACAAGGAATATGGTGTTTTGCTAAAAAGCTGACAAATTACTAACCTCCATATTGTTATTTGTAATCAAATGTGAAAGTGAATTAGAATAAATTATGTAAAATTGAAGCACAGTATTGCATAGAATCTAAAGTTATCTATATCTTGCTAAATACTTCAAAAAGAACATGTCGACAAGAATCATAGGCTCTAAATAAGGAGTGAATATTAATTTATTGAAATTATTGATGATTATCTCTGTGATCTTAGAGAAAGTTAAGATCTTTTAGGGGGCTTGGGCCACAACCCAGCATCACTCAGGGGTTAGTCCTGGCCCTGTGCTCAGGAACCATTTCTGGCAGCCTAGCGGGACTATATGGGGTGTCAGAGAACAAACCCAGAACACCATTTGAAAGGTAAACATCCTACCTGCTATATTATTGCTCAAGTCATAAAAGTTAATATCTTTATATCTAAATTTTTCAGTTAAAATGAATACAATTACAATACACATTTTATTGAACTGTTGAATTAAATAAGTGAACATATGTAAAATTATTTACTATACCTGGTAAATTATATACACTATATCTTTTAACTTTTTTTGTGTGTGTGTTTTGGGCCAACCAGTGAAGCTCCAGCATTCAAGCATCCTTGCAGTTCTCAGAGGATCATAAGGGTACTAGAATTGAATACATGTAAAACAACTTCTTTACTTTTTGTACAATCTCTCTGATTCCTATATTATTTTTAAATAAGGTTTAACATTGCCAGTATTTAAGGGTCTGGGGGCATTCTTAGAAGCTTAGTGCTGTGGAACTGAAAGATTGTTGCCAAGGTCATTAGGATTAGACCCAGGAATTCTTGGCAAACATATGGCATACAGTGGTGATGATCCAACTTGGAGCTTTGAACATATTAGTCATGTATTCTATAATTTTAGCTATTTTCTCAATGCTATATATAATATCTTGATTATTATTGATTATTACTATTGATTATTCTTGATACTATTTGTGAAAATTGTTGACTTTAATTAATTTTATGAAAAAATAATCAGCCCAGTTCTAGATAAACAAAATATTTTAAACATTTTAAAATTAATTCTTTACTCAAATTTATGCATTTCAAAGATCTTATTCTGGTGTGAATAGATAGAATAATTCACATTATTTGAATTACAGAAACTATATTTTGAATGCTGTATAACTTATTTTTATTCATTCATTATATACTTTAATCTGATAACTTTAAATTATAATGATGAAATTATCTCTTTTTTTTTTTTGGTTTTTTGGGCCACACCCGTTTGATGCTCAGGGGTTACTCCTGGCTAAGCGCTCAGAAACTGACCCTGGCTTGGGGGGACCATATGGGACGCTGGGGGATCGAACCGCGGTCGAGATCTTTTCTTGGCTAGCGCTTGCAAGGCGGCCCCATGATCTCTTTTTTGATGGAGAAGCCATACCCCATTTTGTCCAGAGTTTAGTCCTGACTCTGTGAGCAGAGAATATTCCTGGCAGTAGTAAGAGGAATATATGTGATGCTGGGAATCAAACTTGTGTGTCAACCACACGTAAGTCAAGCACTTCATGAACTGTGCTATTTCTTGTCCCAAGACTGCATCAAGAGATAGTTTATAAATACACTTTATCTATCTATCATTTATCTATCTATGTGATATTCAGATTTGGCACTCTCTGGGTCAATTCTTTATTTTTGCTCAGAATTTATTTCTTGATCAGTCATGTGGTACCTGTTATTAAAACTAGTCTTCCTGCTTGCATATAACATTCTTCTACCTAGACTGATATAATTTTTAGTGACAAGGAAATAAAAATGAAAGAGTTCAAGTTCTTATAATAGTTGTGATAAGAACAGATATATGCATATAATTATCCCTATTGTGAATCAGTGACTGAGTAGTGCAAATATAGGAGATGCTTCTACATTGATAATTTCAAGACCTTTAGTAGAGGTGTGTACCTTAGTGGTACAGAATTTCATCTATTCTGTTTCTAGAGTACATTTTCTATATATATGATAGTGTTATTTATAAGTGAACAGTAATATTAATGATAAAAGTAAAAGAAATATTATAATGGCACATTATAATAAAGGTATGTAAATGCACTCTTTAAATATTTAAATACACCTAATACTTTAATAATACAGCTGACTATAAGGAAAATGATATAAAGGCAGTGAGGGATTCATAGTAGGCTCATATAGAGAACATTTTCTTTTCTTTTGGTTGGGAATGGAAAAGTCACCTAATAAGGAAAGAGTTCTTGTTATTACTGCTGATTTTAGTATATTAACAGAAATACATTATTGCTAAACTTTGATCTGTAAAAGCGTTGTCTATTCTTTGTGACCTAAAGTTGTCCTGTTTTAAGTCTATTAAATTAAGTTATGTGACACTTGGCTTAATGAGTCACACCTATCCATATGAAGGAAATCAAGCTTATAAATGAAATATTGATCTTTAAGAAGGCCATTGCTTTATAACTATAATAGAATCAGCCACAAGTATATTTTGTGATCGTTGGTAGGTTAATTAATAGTAATAAACTCAGAATTTGTAGATAATTAAATCTATTACAAAAGATTGCTTCACAAAAATGTTAGAGTACTTAAAATTTGTTTTAAGTCCAAATCATATCTTTAAGCATCTATATGCAAGTAAAAATAAGTGGATAGGAAATTTTCAACCAATAAGAATTTTATTTTAATGACTGTTACGTTAGATTTCATTTCCATCTCACTATTTCCATATTAGTAACATAATAAAGCATCAGTGATTTCTGCCTGAGACAATTTTACCATTTTGTATAACTAATTGCTTTTTATGCCAAATATAAAGATCATATTACTTTTTCTTTCACCCTACCCTTCATGTTCAACATAAACATGAGCAATAATTAAAAATAATTTATCTTGGGCCTGGAGAGATAGCACAGCGGCATTTGCCTTGCAAGCAGCCGATCCAGGACCAAAGGTGGTTGGTTCGAATCTTGGTGTCCCATATGGTCCCCCGTGCCTGCCAGGAGCTATTTCTGAGCAGACAGCCAGGAGTAACCCCTGAGCACCGCCGGGTGTGGCCCAAACACCAAAAAAAAAAAAAAGATAATTTATCTTATTCCAATTTTATTTTTCTTACTATAAATATCTTGAAAGCAGACAGATAAAACTTATATAATTGTTTAGTTTATTTAATCCCTCTGAGTGTGTGCATATGTTGCTTATGGTCTAATTCCTTGGTTAAACCACAGTTGCCACAGTACATTACTATCTACTCTGCCAGCACTAATCACCATCTAATAAGTTTAAAAAAAAAAACTAACTGAGAAAAGAGCTATTTAGGAATATATTACCTTGTCTTTAAAGCTATTCTCTTATTAGCAATGGGCCTCATGAATTAGCTAGGATTTTCTTTGAATTTTTATTGTTCATGTAATGGCTTTGTGTTGCAGCAGCACATTCTAAAATAATATACCCATAAATTTAATAATAACATTCAGTGGAGTGATGTTGTCTCACCCATACAGCCCATCAATTACCACAGTTAGTTTTTGTCTCTAATGCTTTCAAACTAGGAGCTACATGCATTATATATACTATGTGTATACCAAGCACCTCCTGGAATATTCAAAACCTACAGTTTCTGTATATATTTTCACTCATCATGCCATGCACATATACAGAAGGGGCATTTTTCAATTTGTGTATTTGAAATATTCATACCTACAAATCTCAATAATTTATTATTATAAAATATATTACTTGCTTTTATTTTGGAGTCATATCCAGCTGTTCTCGTGTCATATTCCTGGCTCTGTTCTCAGGATTGGAACGCTGGTTGGCCACCTGCAAAGTAAGTAACCCACCCACTGTACTATCACTCCAGCTCCCATTTTAAATATTTTTATCATTTTAGTTGTGTAATTTAAAATCTCATTTATATTTATTATAATCCCTGTATTTGAAAATTACCTTCTCCTAGATGATTTTATATTGTATATTTAAACATATGACCTTGGACCCAGGGTCATAATATAGTGGTTAGGGTATTTGTCATGCATGTGACATATGGTTCTCAGATCCCAACATTTCATATATATGATGAGTTAATGTCTATGAATAGATTGTAAAATAATCACAGTAAAGTAATTAGACATCACATGACAGACTTAGTCTTATAATCATGACTGTTAAGATGTGTGCTGAGATTACATCGAAATCTCACTTTTAGAAAACTATTTAATATTTTTGTACTTTTTATCTTCATGTTGTACATAACTATCCAGAACTTAATTATCTCAACATATTAGAAACTTTATGCTCTCCCTTCTCCCCACCTCATCTTAGTTCTTAGTTATATCATTACAAATAATATTCACAACACTTTTAGATTGCAAATAAACAATGCTTTGAGACTCAAGCTGCATTTCTACCAGTGAAGCTTCTTCAGCATCAACCAACCTTACAAGGTCTCTTTAGTCCTAATTGTTTTTACCCAAAGTGGTAACGTAAGGGGGGAAAAGCAAAACAAAAACAAAAACAAAAAGGTGGGAAAATAAATTTGAAAAAACAAAAGCTAGAAAAAAATACTGAAGTTCAAATCGTCAGAGCAGTAACTGGATAAAGGAACTTCTAGAATCAGTAGTAGTGTAGAGCACTCGATCTAGGAAAAAAAAAAAAAACCTTTCCCACATACAACCCACCATTGAAAAAAAGAAGCTCCTCCCATTACAGCATTAGCCCAAACCCAAACATACATATACAGTATATAAACATTCATGCCATTTTGGTCTTCCTATTCGTTGTTCCTCAAATTATTGGACAGGTGAAGAGACTATGAGGATACTTTAGTCTCTAACCCCTCAGTCCTCACTTTCCCTATAAGAATGTGGGGAAGTCGCTCAGATTTGCTGTACATCTTCAAAAATACTGAAGGCATGACTGATGTTAATACAATTTTTTGAATTTTCCCCACCCCCATTTTTTTAAATTTTCATCTTACCAATCTGTATGCTTTTTGTTGACTGTTTATTCAACACTGAAGAATTCTCAGGTATACAGGATGATTGCTTTAGTGCTCAATAAGTAAAAGGAAAATGTGAATATAGTTCTTGTTGCTTGCTGCATAATGGGTAAAATGATAAACTCTCTATATGGGAAGTTAGTAACGATTGCTATCAGTCCAAAGACAATCACTAAATTGAAAAACAAAACTACCATATAGCTTTAGAATTTTTTAAATTTGTCATATTGCCTTGATTATCAAATTAATCTAATATCCACTAAATACCTATTATATGATAAGAAAAATGAATATGTTTGAACTGAAAAATCTCGGATTGCTAGTAAGAAATAAGCATATACAAAAATTCTTATTACAATACTTTTTTGTTTGTTTGTTTGTTTTTGGACCATACCAGGTGACGCTCAGGGATTATTTCTGACTATGTGCTCAGAAATCGCTCCTGGTTTGGGGGACCATATGGGATGCCGGGATTCTAACCACTGTCCTTCTGCATGAAACGCAAACACCTTACCTCCATGCTATTTCTCAGGCCCCAATCTATATAAATTTTATAAAAATATTATTTTCTGGAATATTTCATACTATCATAAAGCAATTCCTTTAAAATTACTTTTAAATATATAAACATAAAAATAGATTTCAAGAAATAGGAAACAAAACTAATAAAATTGAAAGAATAAAATAAATCAATTATAGCAAATGATTTATATACTTTTTTCAAAATAAATGACCTTGTAAATTAAAATAAAATATAAATTAAATAAAAATTAAATTAAATTAAAATAGAAAATTTAAAATAAAATTTGACTACTATTAAAATACGTTTGAACTTGACAAGTATAGGCAAAATAAAATATACACTGACATTTATGGAACAAACCAAATAAAATTTATTTCTAAAGACATATAGGAAACTCATTAAGTTTATCTCTTATATCAAAAATAATAATAAATATGTCTCTGATCAAACTGATATTAGTCTAGAAATAACACATAATAATACACATAATTTACATATATGCAAAGTTTTAAGAAATTTTAAAATTAATTCACCACTAGTAATATATAAGGAAAATTAAAAACAGAAGAGTACAAAACAAAGAAAATCAGAATGCACATCAAAACATAAGAGGTAGATGAAAAGACTTTATGTTTAATGCGTAAATTACCAAAGGTCACATATCCATAAACCACGCTTTTCTCTTCATACACTAGAATGAGAATAGCAAAACAAAATCAAAGCAAACAGAAGAGATAAAATAATAAATAACAGAACTCAGTGAAATAGAAAATCAAAAACAACAAAGAAATATCAATAAGCCCCAAAGCTGGTATGTTGAAAAATTAATAAAATTGATCATCTCTAACTAAATTGAAAATAAATCCAAACAACAAAAACCAGCAGATACAAACTTATAATTGCAGGGAGTAATATAAGGTCATACATAGCTACAGATCACATGTAGAGAAAAATTAATATTATATGAAAGAATATAAAAGAAAATAGTTTGTACAACTATATTAATCAGACCATTTAGATGCCACTTATCACCAAGTTTTTGACAACTAACATGACTAAAATCCCACAAAAAATCAGAATAATGCTATACCCGGAAATAATTTTGTAACTAAATATTTTCTGAAAAAAAAATTATGATCTCTGGATAAGAAAATTCAAATACTTTTTAAAAAAGTAGTAACGGGCGGATGCGGTGGTGCAAGCAGTAAGGCATCGTCTTGCCTGCACTAGCCCAGGACAGACAGCAGTTGGATTCCCCGGCTTCCCAGATAGTCCCCCAAGCCAGGAGAGATTTCTGAGCAAATAGCTAGGAGAGTAACCCCTGGGCATCACCAGGTGTGGCCCAAAAACCAAAATAATTAATTAATTAATTAATTAAAAAATAGTAAAAAATTTATATAATTACTTTGAGAAAATAAATGAAAAACTCTTCCCAATAAATTTGATTAAGCTAACATTACCCTGATCAAAAAGCCATTAGAATTATAAAATAAAAAACTAGTTCAAAATCCTTTTTTAACTTAGGAACTAATCCCTTAACAGATCAACAACTTTAATCTTTCAATTTAGAAAATGAATTATTATCAAAATAATGAATCACTAATGATAATTATTCAGAATATTAAAAGGGACCTTTTAACATTAAAAATAAATAAAACACACAGTTTTAGAGGCCATAGTGGTAGCGCGGTGGTAGGGTGTTTGACATGCATGCGGCTGATTCAGGACTGACCTGGTTCGATCCCTGGGGTCCCATACGATCCCCCAACCCAGAAGCGATTTCTGAGCACATAGCCAGGAATAACCCCTGAGAGTTATTTGGGGTGTGGACCCTCAAAATTACATACTTTTATTAGATCAACTAATTTTTTGTTTGTTTATGGGTCACACTCAGCTGCACTCAGGGGTTACTCTTGGCTCTGTGCTCAAAATTACTTCTGCCAGGCCTGGGTGACTCTATGGGACGTTGGGGATTGAAAACCAGGTTTTAAATAAAATACTTTTAAAAAATGTTTCCTGGGGCTGGAGTGAGAGCACGATGGTAGGACTTTCTGGACCGAGACCGGTTCAGTCTCCTGCATCCCATATGGTCCCCAGAGTCTGCAAGGTTCGATTTCTGAGAGCAGAGCCAGGAATAATCACTGATCACTACCAGGTGTGTCCCTAAAACTACCAAAAAAAGTTTTTATTTGCAAATAAAAACTTCTAAATGAGTGTAAAGTGCTAATAATGGGAGCCAGAGAGATAATAGACTGTATAAAGTTTACAGGTTGACATTGTTTGATCACCATCATCCCATATGGTTCTCTGCACTTTGCCAGAAGCAATTCCTTAGTGCAGAGCCAAAGGCATTGTATGAGTGTGAACAAGAACTAACAAACATAAATTCTAATAATACACAAAAGAATGAAAAGCTGATAAAAACTTGTCTTTTAACTTCTGTGAAGTGGTTTTAGCACTACCAATTTGCCAATATTTTTATATAGTAATCAATAATTCAAAATAGTTTTTTCTTTGAATAGTATCTTTATTTAGGGAGAAAGGGGGCATTGGTGATAGGAATGTTTTTTTATGACTGAAGCTAAAATTGTTTTTAACAATGATTTTCAGTAGTTTTAACAAAACAGAGTTTTTTTGTTTTTTTGTTTTTTTTTTTATTTTTTTTTTGGTTTTAGGTTTTTGGTCAAACCCTGTGATGCTCTAGAGTTACTTCTGGCTATTCACTCAGAAATTGCTCCTGGCTTGGGGAACCATATGGGATGCATGGGATTGAACAGAGATCCGTCCTGGGTCAGCTGGGTGCAAGGCAAATGCCCTACCGCTGCACAATCGCTCCAGTCCCAGTATTTCTAACTAAAAATTTATCAAGATATATTCTTTATTTGCATGTCTATAGTGATAAATTCTTAATTTAAAAAATTAATATAATACCTAAATAACTGAAAATGCATATCATGAGTGGTTATATGCAGCGGAATAAAATTATTACTTTTTTCAAATGTATATTTGCACTAAATGCCTTGCCTCAAATATTGCATACAATTTCTGTAGATATTCTAAATTTGAGTGCTAGAAATTCAAAAGTAGAAAAACCAAATCAATTTTGGAAAATAAAAATCTTTTACTAGTCATACTATATTCTTCGAGCAGGAAAAACAAATCTATAGTTTAATAAAAGCTTATAGTACATGAAAGAATAGAAATATAGATCTAAAACAGATTCCGGTAATTATAGACAAATATGGTTAATTGACTTTTTATAAAGGTAATGACAATCAGTAGATAACAGGAATTGTCTCAAATAAATACCTAGAAATGTCTGCATTTTAATTTATATTGAACTACAAAGCATTTTGGATGGAAAATTATTCAAAATGCACCATGTTTAATTATATTTATTAATATAAAATATAATAGGAATATTAGGTAAAGACTTCAAATGATTACCTTGAAATAATATGTCAGTTTATAGGGAAAAGTAAATAATATTTTATTTCATTTTATTTATTTTTTGGTTTTTGGGTCACACTCGGTGGCACTATAGTTACTCCTGGCTCTGTGCTCAGAAATCACTCCTGGCAGGCTCTGGGATTCATATGGGATGCCAGGATTTGAACCACCATCCTTCTGCGTGCAAGGCAAATAATGCCTTACCTATATGCTATCTCTCCGACACCAATATTTTACATATATACGTATAAAAACTAAAGTTTGTTAGATTATTTTTCAGATTATAAAAGCAGGAATCTTCCAAGAAATGAATTTTTAAATGTCAATGATTTGTTTTTAGTTTTGAGCGGCAGGTCCTTAATTTTTTTATATGTTTTTTATTTTAAAAAAGACTTGAAATGGCAAGATCACTTTTGACTCTGAGTTCATCTTTCCATCTAAAACTGTGTATTTAAGATATTAGTGAAAAGAAATAACCAGGGCTCAGCTTGTACAGACTGATAAAATTATTTTCTAATGACTTGGCGCTACCCATATTGAATGATTGAACATTAAAAAAACTATATTATGTGATATTTTTTTAATAGAATTTCATTTTAGCACTAATGATCTGAGTTTTATCATTTATATTGATCCTAACAGGTGTCGGTTCGGAAATTAAGGCAAGACGATACACAGTACATTGAGCTCAACCAGGTTCATTTTTGTGGTTAAATTTTTTCCAAGCGTTTTCATTTTTATGCTTCAGCTGTCTATTTTTCATTTAGACACAGAGACATCTGGAAAACTGCTTTGCAGACATAGCAACTGGATTTTAATTTTCAGGAACACAGGAGGAAAGGAGGAGAAAGCATTTGGAAGGCTCTTAACTAAGTCCTGAAACTTTTATCAAAATAGTTTCAAGGCTGATTTCCTTCATACGAGGGAAAGGAGGAGGAATTATTATCTTTTACTTTTATTTAGACATTATGATTTACAAAATTGTTTGATAGTATTTTCAGCACTAACCCCACCACCAAGAGTTCACTCCTACTCCTCAACGTTATTCTTTGACAACTGCATTTTTTTAATTTAATTACTGTTATGGTCCCCATGCTTTCAGTCATATTGGTACTAATGGTCCAGAGAGATAGCACAGAAGTAGGGTGTTTCCTTTCATTAGGGCATCCCATCTGGTCCCCCGAGCCTGCCAGGAGCAATTTCTGAGAACAAAGCCAGGAGTAACCTCTGGGTGCAGCCAGGTTTAGCCCTTCCCCCCAAAAATATACCTTTTTGTGACTCTTGTCATATTGGTGTTGTTCTTAACTTCTTTGATTCCATTTGTATGAGTTTTTAAGTCTCTTAAATTATTACTTGAATTGCTTGAATTTTTCTTACAATGATTTCTTAATTTTCATTAACATCATATTGAGTATTGAGTTAAGTTTTTCCTCTACCAGGATAGAAGATTTTGGTGAACTTGAGAACTTAACTGAATTTATGTCTTTTATCTCCAGAAACAATTGAATTTCTATTTTCCTATTCTTAGAAATCCATGGGTGTTAATAGCATAGCTTCAGATTCCAGAGGGTCTAATTGCTGACTAACTTCCACATTTTGCACTACCATGCTTTATATTCTATACCTTTGTTTTTTTTTTTTTTTTAGAAGGATAGGAAATGGTATTTCCATTCTAGAAGCAGGGTATTTTATAGGAGTATTTTGTATCTGTGTGACGCGTTACGAATAGTTATTGTGCATGTTCATGTAGAATGATAAGGAAATCTTACAGCATTTTTTTTCAGTTACTGTGCTTTGGTTATCTGAACATGTTAGAAATAAATCCTGTGAAGAAATTAAAAACTAAATAGAAAGAGAATTAAAGAATGACATAGCCACTACATGTAATAATTTATAAATTTCATTTTTATTATATAAGAGAATTCAAATTTGTTGAAGTTGAAATGTAATTAATAAACATAACAAACATATTAGTTGATGAGAAATGTTACTCTGAATCTTACTTTTTCATCTACCAAGTTTTGCATAACTAAATATAGATATTTAGACTGGCATAAAGAACAATCATCAAGCCACCTCTAAAACTAAATAATAATTACCCTTTTAAATACCTTTAGGTTATTTTTTAAGTCAGAAGTCAGATTAACCAGTTGTTCTTTATCATGGAACAATTGTTTGGTTACTTAATATAACCATCTTTAAATTGTTTAATATAATATATTTTGGTAGCAGGTGTTTTTGTTTGTTTGTTTGTTTTGGTTTTTGGTTTTTGGGTCACACCCGAAGGTGCTCAGGGGTTACTCCTGGCTGTCTGCTCAGAAATAGCTCCTGGCAGGCACGGGGGACCATATGGGACACCAGGATTTGAACCAACCACCTTTGGTCCTGGATTGGCTGCTTGCAAGGCAAACGCCGCTGTGCTATCTCTCCAGGCCCTTGGTAGAAGTTTTTAAGCATTTTGCTTAATTCTTTTTACTATCAATTTCTAAAAAAATGTTTATTTAAATAATATATTCAATAATTTATTAGTAAACTGAATTTACTTCAACAATATACAAAAATGTCTATCAAATTTTAGTAATTTTGCATTTGTTAGGACAAAAATTCTGGTGGCAGGGTATAACTCAAAGTTTTAGACAGCATACTTTGAATACCAAATGCCTGAATTAGATCCCCTTAGTTTCATGATCCCTGATCACTGACTGGAATGACCCCAGGATTAAACCAGAAATAGGCCCACTGCATCTCTAGGTATAGCCTAAAAGTAATAATATGTCATGAATTCTCATTTTCAAGTACATTTAATTATAAACTACTAAAGACTATCACAAAAGAAATTCTTAACAGAGAGCAACCATTCATTCAAGTGTAAAAAAAAAATGACCAAAAGTTAAGTATTTTGTGTGTGATATATTGAAGATAAAGTGAGAATCTGTCAATCTAACAATAATTTCTTACTAACCCTCTTATTTGCTCTCTTTTTGAAAATGGCTAAAATTCCATTGCAGCTTATTCAATTTTTAATTATCTAAATTATTACTTTTCTTTATTAACTGAAAAGATAACTAATTTTAAATACCACTTGGATTTTCCTAAGTAGAAGTTATACTTAATAGTTGTTTTAATAAGTTAATCATAGTCAACTATTTCTACTACTTATTAGAAGTACAGATCTTTAGCAACATATTTAAACTCACTGCTATAGTTGTCACTAAAAGAGACAAGATTCATGTGGTCATGATGATATAATCTAGGTAGTATTTATCTTAAGCAAATAATTACTACAGTGTCAGATAGAGCTATGACAAATATAAATAAAAATGAGAATGCTTTGGAAGTAGACTGAGGCTATTCTGAAACATACCATTTTAATTAAATTATATTTATGATTTAACTTCTATATTAAATATAACTTAAATATTATCAAAATTTAAGAATAACTGAAATAGGTAGAATATTCTACACAGAAAATATAGTAATTGGAAAGTCTTGTCACAGATGTGTTTGACACATTAGAGAGATCACATGGATACAGAGATTTCACGTGAGAGAGAATTAGAAGAGATGAACCATAGATTTGCACAGAGGGAAGATCATGCTAGACTCTATAGATTATATTAACATTCATGAACATTAAAGCTTTGATAATATCTTCTTTGTATTTGGAATGAGGAAATCAAAGTTTTAAGCTTTATACTAGTGTTTCTAGATAGAATACTAGAAATACGAACTTAGATGCATACATTTAAAATTAGAAAATGAATTATTGCAGTGTGGAGAAAAGTAAAAATTTAGTTCTAAACATATTGTTTGTTATGCTTCTAAAACAGAACTGCCAAGTGGCAGAGAAAAGGATTGATTTGGCGCTCATGATTGCAAATGAGACATATTGCACTTATCACATATAATTATTTGAAATCATGGAAATGAGTGAGAGGGCCTAGGGCAAGAATGTTGGGTAAATAAAAATGAGAACAGTATTATTAATATTTAAAGGTGCAGTGGGACTGAAAAGACCTTCAAAGAAAATTGAAAAGGAATATTAAGAGAGGTGGAAGACAATTTGCAAGGCTGTGATAGAATATAATTCAAAGAAAATGGGAGGATTCTTGAGCATTTTTATATCAACAGTTGTAGCAATCAATTAGTTATACTTAAAAATGGCCATTCCCAAATGCTCTGTCTGCATCTCAGTCTGATGCTTCTTTTCCATTATAAGTTTATTCATTTAAAGGATTCTAGAGACCTGACAAGGAGATTTAAGTCTCAGAGGCAGACATTAGAAATGTTGGTCATATGAAGGTCCTCAGCTGAATAGTGCAGACAGCCTAACTCTTTACTTACATACCACACTATATAGTTTTGACTAAAGAAATATCAGTCAATATTCTATTTGTATTTGGTACATCATGTTTTTTTTTACCATTATTGATATCTTCATAAGAAATGCTTAAGTTAAATGAGAACCCCTGGTTATATAAAATGTTAATAGTCTGCACCATGGTTTATTTGAACCTTTTATTCATTTTTTATTCATGTGGATCCTTCAAAGAAAAGACAAGCAGTGGATCATGTATAATATAATAGTAGATCACAGAAGCTGGCTATGTAAAAATTAGGGAGACCCTCTCTTAAGGCAGAGAACTGTTAACACTGTTTTGACTAGGTTTGTAAATGCCACTCTTGCCCCTCCTTCCCATTTTTATGTATTTCTTCCTCTTACTAGAGAGTAGTAGTTGAGAATATGTGTCCTTCCAACAATTAGCCAAAGAACTGGTGGGATTCAGCATTTTATACAGTATGCAACTTTTATGTACATTATTTGTCTGGTAGGCAAAATTACACTATGAAAAATTTAACATTCTTAGTTATCCTAAACATGGATGCTTTACTATGTTAGTTAAATATTTATGTGGTTTTAAATATAAAGGATGGGTAAAATTTTATTAAGTTCATTTAAAACTTGAAACTAAACAGATTTGAATAAGTGCAGCTCTGTTAATGTATCATAACTAATTTTTAAAAAGAAATGAAAATTAAAGTATAAGACAACTTCTATTACTGCTAAATATAGTCTGCTTACTTTCCTCCAAAACACAGAATTTGTGTGCTATGCAAAATTTGTCAATTAGATGATGAAAATGTGAAAAAAAAAAAGAAATATCAGTCAAGAGCAGTATTTTAATTTGACCTACTGAAGAATAAAATACACACCCAGAATATGTAGGAGATGGGATTTAAACAAGTAAATTTTCTCTTGATTCTAAGGACACAAAGTTCAGGCAGATTTTGTTTTCTTGTTGTTTTTGTTTGTTTATTGTGTGTATGTGCTTGTGTGTACATTAAATCATTAGATCAAAAGTTTCAACAGAAAGCTAGAGAGTGTCTGTATGGTTAGTACGTCCTTACCTCCACAATTCAGTATCTACATGGTTAGTACTCTCTTACCTCCACCATTGTTAAGCATTATAATTTTAAGAGGCAAATTATTATAATATATTTTCCTCTGCTTTTCTCCTCTAGTTCATTCTTCTCCAAATCATCTCACACAGAAATCCCAGAAAATACCTTTCTTTGAGGGAAGGGCACACCCGGCAATGCTCAGGGGTTACTACTGGCTATGCTCTCAGAAATTGCTCCTGGCTTGGGGGACCATATGGGACTCTGGGGGATCAAACCAAGGTCTGTCCTACACTAGCACTGGCAAGATAGATGCCTTACTGCTCCGCTCCACTGCTCTGGCCCCAGAAAATATCTTTATAAGATAAAAATAAGAGTTAATAGCTTCTTTATTAACAATACATTGATATGTTTGCACTCAAACTTCTTTCTTTGACCTGTGAATCTTAGCATGACTAGCACTATCTTTCCTTCCTAAAAACATCAGGCCATGTGGCCTGTCTTCCTGAACAGTGCTGGTCCTCTATTGGATTTCCCCCATTTTTATCAGCTAGGGTATTTCTCCTCTGTAGTTCCATTCAAAACATCAATTTGTCTGAGAGAGATTTTCAAATAACCCTTTTATTCCTATGGCAAAAAAAAATTCAGTTCTTTTCATAAGCATCTACTTATAAAAAAATCAACTTAAGATTAGTGGATTTCTAACCTGATTGCCATAATTATTATATTAAATATTATATATTATTATAAATAAGAATCTTATGAATGCATATTACACTTATGAAATATATATATACTTAGCCTTTGGGAAAAGGGCAGTGATTATTTTATTAGTTTTAAATTTTGAACCTTATAATTATTCTCTAGTAAATCAAGTGAAATAACAAAAAACATCTCTCAGAAACAGGAACAGGAGAAATAGTAGATATGATGTATTACCTGTTTTTGGGCAACTCATATTAGTGAAATATAAATTACTTTTGCATATCAGAAATATATAACACATAACTTTAAGTATGTATTATTCTAAAATGGAAAACCCCAATAAGATATATAAAATAATATAAATTATAGTCATAAACATTCATGTATAAGAATATATTATATATGATTATGATCATATCCTTGACTTAACTTTCTTTCTTATTTTAAAAATACATTTTTATCCCACTCTGCCACAATGGGACCAAGCCAGACCAGCACTAAAAGGTAACAGCAGCCCAATTCATGCACCAAGCCATAATGGCTCCTTTAGGTAAGCCTGACCACTACCTTCAAGGCTGCACATTTCTTCTAGTCAATAAACCCTAGTAAAACACATTTTAAAAAAAACACCACATTATAAAGGACACAAAGGTAGCAACTCAGAACCCCTGTTGTCTTCAGTACTTCAACTACTTTATGCTTAGAGAATAAAGATGATAGTTTTGAAGACCCACAAGTATCATCTACCAAAATAGCATTTTTTTTTTTTTGTTTTTGGGCCACACCCGTTTGATGTTCAGGGGTTACTCCTGGCTATGCGCTCAGAAGTCGCTCCTGGCTTGGGGGGACCATATGGGACACCAGGGGATCGAACCGCGGTCCATCCTACGCTAGCGCTTGCAAGGCAGACACCTTACCTGTAGCGCCACCTTCCCGGCCCCAAGCATTTTTGGTAAGGACATATGAAAGGAAAGAGTGATTCAGTAGACAAATATGTGATTCTTCATTCCCAGAAAGATGGATACACTTTCTTCTCTGGTATACATAGGACATTCTCCAAAATAGACCACATCAGATGCTGGGCCATAAAACATAGCTCCAAATATCAAGAGGATAGAAATTGTTTCTGCTAGCTTCTAAGAACATTATGTACCTAGAAATCAAAGAAATAAAACACATAGAAATAAAGGACCTCAGTACTAAAAAGCAAGTGAGTCATAGAGGAAATCAGAAAGCAAGTCAAAAGATCTCTGGAAACAAATGAGACTGAAGACATGAATTATCAGAATATTTGGAATACTGAAAAAGCAGTATAAAGAGGAAATTCTATAGTTTGCAAACATTCATCAGGAAAAAAGAAGGGACCAACAAAAATAACACATTGTCACAGCTTGAAAAATTAGAAAGTGATCAATAAGATGAACTAAAAATATTCAGGCAAAAGAAATACTAAAAACATCTAGTTGATATTAATTTGAAAGCAAAAATATCCAATTAATCAATAAAATAAAAATTTTATTCTTATAAAAAATAAGCAAGTTCAATAAACTATTATCGAGACTAATAAAAAAGAGATAAACTTATTAAACTAAGTCAAAAAAGAAAATTAGAAGGTCATTACAGATACTATAGAAATTCAAAATTTCTATAAATTATAAAATTTCAAAATTAGAGATTACTTTGAAAAATTGTATGCCAGAAAACAGAACAAGAAACAAATGGATAATTTCCTAGACTCCTATAACCTCCCAAGATTGAACAAAGATGATCAAAATATGTGATCAGTTCTATTAATATTGAGAATACTGAATTGGTAATAAAAAGACACCACAATATAAAAGGCCAGGCAAACATGAATTCACTAGTGAGTTTTTTCAAAGATTTAAAGAGGACCTACTGACAATTCTTTTTCAAACTCTTCCTTGAAATTAAAGAAACAGAAACCCTCCCAAATAGTACTTTTAAAAATAACACCTCCCTAATATAAAAAGCAGATAGAGATATGGCAAAAAGAGACCTATAGGCTAAAATCCTTTATAAATTCAGATACAAAAAGCCTCAAAAAATATTAGCAAGTAGAATACAACAGCTTGTCAAGAAGGTCATACACTATGACCAAGTACAATTTATTCCAGAGATTCAAGCATGAATTAACATATACAACCAATAAATGCACAATATTAACAAAAGGAAGAATAAAACTATATGATCATCTAAGAAGACATAGGGAGTGTATTTGCCATATTCCAATACCCATTATGATATAAAAACTATCAACAATGGGAATGGAAAGAACATTAGTCAAGATAGTCAAGGTCATTAACCACAGGCCCATGACAAATATAATACTCAGTGGGAAAATAGTAAAAGCCTTTTCTCTAAGATCTGGCAGAAGACAAGTTATCCCCCTCTCACCACTTTTATTTAATGTAGAGCTGGAAATACTTGCAATAGCAATCAGGCAAGAAAAAGATATCAGCGGCATCCAAATAGAAAATGAAGAAGACAAGCTCTCACTGTTTTCAGATGGAATGATTTTATATTTAGAAAATCCTAAAAACTACCAAAAAGCTTTTGGGAACAATAGGTTATATAATAATAATATGATAGCCTACTAAACTAATAAGCAAAAATCTATGGCTTTTCTATATATAAACAATGAAGAAGACTTAGACATTAAAAAAACAATGCCATTTACATGTGTGTCACAGAAAATCAAGTACCTCAGAATCAATTTAACTAATGAGATGAAATATCATGGAGCTGGAACAATGCACAGCAGTAGAGCTTTAGCTTTTCATATGGCTAACCTAGGACTGACCACGATTCGATCTCCTGTGTCCTATATGGTCCCCCAAGCCAGGAGCAATTTCTGAGCACATAGCCAGAGTAACACTGGAGCTTCACTGGGTGTGGCCCCAAAATAAAAATAAATACTAGTGAGATGAAATATCTATACAAAGAAAAAAATTAAATAATGCTTTCAGAAATAAAATAGGACACAAGAAAATGGAGATATATAACCTGCTCATGGATTAAAGAATATCTTTTCATAAAATCTTATTTTAAGCACCATAATTGCAAGCATGATATTAGTTGGTTTCAGTCAAAAACAGAACCCCTTCACCAGTGCAACTTTCCTACCATCATTGCCCTCAATCTCTCTCCTGTCCCACACCTGCTTGAATTTGGACAGACATTCTACTTCTCTCATTCATTAACTTTGTCACGCTATTTATTAGTGTAGTTATTTGCCTAACAGCATTCACCACTCTTTGTGGTGAGCTTCATATTGTGGGCTGGTCTTTCAACACATAGATGAGCGAGACTGTGTTTGTGTGTGTCTCTCTCTGACTTATTTCACACAGCATAACAGATTCCATGTACATTCATGTATAGGAAAATTTCATGACTCCATTTCTCCCGATGGCTGCATAACATTTCATTGTGTCTATGTATAACTGTTTCTTTAGCTATTCCTCTTTTGAAGGGCATCTTGGTCGTTTTCAGAGTCTGGCTGTTGTAAATTGCACTGCAATAAATATAAGTGTGAGGAAGGGATTTTTGACTTGTATGTTTGTGTTCCTAGCGTATACACCTAGGAGTGGTATAGCTGGATTCTATGGGAGCTCAATTTCCAGTTATTGAGGAATATCATTATTGTTTTCAATAAAGGCTGGACCAGATGGCATTCCCACCCACAGTGAATAAGAGTTCCTTTCTCTCCACATCCCCGCCATCACTGCTTGTTCTCATTCATTTTGATGTGCCTAATCTCTATAGAGTAAGATGGTATCTCGTTGTTTTGATTTGTATCTCCCTGAAGATTAGTGATGTGGAACATTTTTTTCAAGTGTCTTTTGGTCATTTGTGTTTATTCTTTGAAAAATTCTCTGTTCATATTTCTCCCCATTTTTGATGGGATTAGATGTCATTTTCTTGTAAAGTTCTGTCAATGCCTTATATATTTTGAATATTAGCCCCTTATTTGATGGGTATTGGGTGAATAATTTTCTCATTCACTGGATGGCTCTTGTATCCTAGGCATTACTTACTTTGAGGTGCAGAAGCTTCTCAGGTTAATATATTCCCATCTGTGTATCTCTGCTTTTACTTGTTTGGAGAGTGATGTTTCCTCCTTGAAGATGCCGTTAGTCTCAATGTCATGGAGTGTTTTACCTATTTGTTGTTCTATATACCTTATGGTTTCAGGTCTGATATCAAGGTCTTTAATCCATTTGGATTTTACCTTCATACATGGTGTTAACTGGGGATTCTGAGTTCACTTTTTTCCAGGTGGCTAACCAGTTATGTCACTAACACTTGTTGAAGAGGCTATCCTTGCTCCATTTTGGATTTATTGCCCCTTTATCAAAAATTAAATGATTGTGTGTCTGGGGAATTATTGGAAGAATTAAAGTATTAACATTTCAATACTTCACAAAACATTCGACAGATTTAATGCAATTTCTATAAGAATACCCATGACGGTGCTGGAGAGATAGCACAGCAGTGTTAGCCTTGCAAGCAGCCGATCCAGGACCTAAGGTGGTTGGTTCGAATCCCGGCATCCCATATGATCCCCTTAGCGTGCCAGGAGCTATTTCTGAGCAGATAGCCAGGAGTAACCCCTGAGCGCCGCTGGGTGTGGCCAAAAAAAAAACAAAACAAACAAACAAAAGAATATCCATGACATTTTTCAAAGAAATGATCAAACGCTCTTTGAAATTTATTTGAAACAATAAATACCCTTGAATTGCTTAAGCAATTCTTTTTTTATTCTTCCTTTTTTTATTTCATAAAACATTCATTTAAGCACTATGATTACAAGCATGATTATAATTAAGTTTCATTCTTAAACAGAACACTCCCCTTCACCAGTGCAACATTCCCACCACCAAAACCCCTCCATTCTTCCCAACCCTTGCCTGTATTTGAGACAGCATTCTACTTCTCTCAGTCATTGACATTATCACCATAATTGTCAGTGTTGTTATTTCTCTACCTGAAATCACCACTCTTTGTTTTGAGTTTCATATCATGGGTGAGTCCTTCCAGCCCTCGTCTCTATCATCTCTGGGCATTATTAGAATAATGTATTTTATTTTTCTCTAAAGCCATAGATCAGTGATACTATTCTGTATTTATATTTCTCCCTCTGACTTATTTAACTCAGCATAATATATTCATGTACATCTATGTATAGGAAAATTTCATAACTTCATTTCTCCTGATGGCTGCATAATACTCATTTGTGTATATGTACCATAGATTTTTTAGCCATTCATCTGTTGAAGGGCATCTTGGTTGTTTCCAGAGTCTAGCAATTCTAAATAGCACTGCAATGAATATAGTTCTGAGGAAAGCTTGATCATATGGAAGTTCAATGTTCAGTTTTTGAGGAATTTCCATATTTTTCCATAAAGGCTAGACTAGACTGCATTCCCACCAGCAGTGAATAAGAGTTCCTTTCTCTCACATCCCCACCAGCATTGATTGTTCTTGTTCTTTGTGATGTGTGCCAGTCTCTGTGACATGAGATGGTACTTCATCATTGTTTTGATTTGCATCTCCCTCATGGTTAGTGATGTGGAGCAATTTTTCATGTGTCTTTTGGCAATTTGTTTTCTTCTTTGACAAAGTATCTATTCATTTCTTCTCCCCATTTTTTGATTGAGTTAGATGTTTTTTCTTGTAAAGATCTATCATAGAGGAAGAGATAGGCAAACACGTCATGACAATGACAGTAAAGGCATCTCCAAAGAAGAAACACTTTTCTACAAGTAGAAGCAAAAATAAACAAATGGGATTAAATTAAACTAAGAAGATTCTGCACTTCAAAAGAAAAAAGTGACTAGTTTAAATAGGCTAACCATGGTATTGGAGGAGGTAGTCACATAATACCCGTCTAAAAAAAATGTAAAAAGCAAAAAAAAAGTTTAACCCCTATAAAGAATGGGGAGAAGAAAAGAACAGATATTTTCTCAAAGTAGAAATAAAGATTTCCAAAAGTCACATTAAAATGTTTTATATTGCTAATCATCAGAGAGATGCAAATAAAAACAACAATAATGAGTTATCTAACAATACAGAGACTGGCACATATAACAAAAAACAAGTACAAGTGCTGCTGCAGATAGTAGAAAAAAGGGATTCTCATTCACCGCTGGTGGGAATGCTATTGGGAAAATAAAAATCCTAGAAATTGAGCTCCATATAATCCAGCAATATCACTTATAGGAATATGCTCTAGGAACTCATAAACATCTTGCAAAAAAGTCCTCTCCTTTCCTATGTTTATCTCTCCACTATTTACAATAGACAGAATCTGGATACACCTCCAAATGCCCAAAGCAGATGAATGGCTAATGAAAAAGTGTTACACTATACAATGGAATACTAAGAAGCTATTATGAAAGGTGAAGGAATAAAATTTGCTTATACATGTTTGGATATGGAGGTTATGCTGCTGAGTATACTTAGTAAGAGGTAGAAGCATAGACATAGAAAAATAAAAGATTGTATAGTTATAATATCCAGAGATAAATAAGATGAGGTCAGGAGGACCATCCAATTGTAGAAGCATACCACAAAGAGCAGTTACTACAGTTAGAGTAGAGAAGGGTCAGAGTCTTCCACTAAGACAATGATAGTTGGAACTGATCACTGTGGACAAGAACAGGGTGCTCAAAGAGAATTAAGTATCATAAATGGTACCCCTTTGTTAAATATAGTGCAAACCATAGTCAAAAATGCAAGAGCGAGTGAGATAGAGGCAGAAGAGCAAAATATCTTCCCCAGAGACATGCTAGGGTGGGTTGGAGAGAGAAAGAGCTTTGGTGGCAGGAAAAGTTCACTGTGAAGGATGATGTATATTCTATGACAAAAACTAATTGCAAAAAATTTAATAACCAGGTTTCAGTAATAAAGTAATTATAAAATGCTTTTTTTTTTTTTTTTTTTTTTGGTTTTTGGGCCACACCCGGTAACGCTCAGGGGTTACTCCTGGCTATGCGCTCAGAAGTCGCTCCTGGCTTGGGGGACCATATGGGACGCCGGGGGATCGAACCGCGGTCCGTCTCCTTAGGCTAGCGCAGGTAAGGCAGGCACCTTACCTCCAGCGCCACCGCCCGGCCCCTATAAAATGCTTTTAACAAAATTTCTTTAGTTTTAAAATGTATAATATTAAATAAAATATCTAAGAGAAGATTTAATAAAATTTTAAATAAGTTATGGACCAAAGCTAAATGAAATGACTGCCAAATACTACAAAAAGTATGTCATTATATAGTTATTGAATTGTGTAAAATATGGATTTATGATTTTTAATATTTATTTTGAACACACCATGTCTTCTAAAAGTCTACTGCTATTTTTAGTGTATTTAATTGGTAACATAATTTTTTATTTAAACAACTTTATTATATACATGATTGTGTTTGAGTTTCAGTCATGTAAAGAACACCACCCATCACCAGTGCAACATTCCCATAACCAATGTCCCAAATCTCCCTCCTCCCACCCAACATAATTTTTAACAAAAATTTCATTTCTATACTATTTATTCTGCAGAATAAGGGAGATGATGCTAGAATGTTTTCAAAGTATATTCTGATTATGTTTTAATTGTGTTAATTATACTCAGGTATAGCTTACTATAGTAAAAGACAAAAATTGTGTTTATAGTTATTGGCATTGTTTTCTCAGGAGCTTGAATATGTCTTTAAGATTGCAACAGTAATCAAAGTAGGAACACTTATTACCCACTATAGAAAAGAAACAAAATCAATTGCTGTGCAATTCTAAGCACTTTCCATTAAAGAAATTGCCAGTTACATCAAATGGAGGTCATATCACATAGAGCTAGAGCTGTACTCAGCAATCTCTCTTTATTGAGCTACCTTATGATATTTGGTTGTGTGTGGTATATATAGGGTGGTAAAGGAAGCTATCTGGTAAAATTTTTTAAAGTGATCATTAGCATTAGTGTAAATTTATGTATTTTCATTGATATTCATAAATATCCAGTGGCATAACTTCCATTGGCAGTGCCATTGTTAAACTAAAAATGTATAGTTTCATGTACTATTTCAGATAATAGATTTAAGTTATGACATTTTTCTTTTTATTTATTCATTATTTTTTAATCTGACATGTCTGCTTTCCTAGCACCAGTTATTGAAAAGACTTTTCATATTGTACACTTACATTTTCAGAAATTGATTGTCTATCTATTGATATCTGAGTTATATTTTATTCCATGATTCTGTGTATATACTTTATTAGTCATTTTGATCAAATTTTAACAGTTTTCTATTGGTTTACCATATTGTAAAAGTATATTTATAGCTGCATATTTCTATATATATTTGTATTTTTCTGCACCCAAATCCTGTGTCCAGAACATTTATTTTATCCAATTTTATTCAATTATTCTATCCAGTCCCTACATGCATTCTCATATCTTCCTCTCCTTTCATTTTGATAAACTGGTTTTGGGGAGACTACACATGGTAGTTTTTATGGGTGCTCAACTCTTTACTATTAATTTGGCCCTAATCACAATATTTTTAATAGTCTCTGAATGTTCTAACAAGTTTTTTATTTGTTTATTCATATCCCATATGAGTAAAAATATCACGGTATGTCATTTGATTTTTTTCTTGGGTTTGTTTCTTTTGTCACTGGATTTGAAACTCCAGAAAATTATCTGAAGACAAGGATAAAGAATAATACACACTTATTTTTCTTCTGCTTATTTTATAGTTATAGGTTTTATATCAGTCTTTAATCTATTTTGAGCTGACTTTTCTATATGTAGGAGTGATCTAGACTAATTTATTATAACTCTTTCCTTCATTTATTACATGCTCTTGTTTAGCTTTCCGAAGATAATTGCTGAAGATTCTTTTTCCGAGTTTTGGCTTCATTGTAGTAAGTTACTTTTTAATATTGGTGTGTTTTAGTTTTGAAATTGTCTCTATTCTATTTCATTGGTCATTTTTTGTTCCAGTATAGCCATATTTATTTTTCATTGACTTCTAAATTATTTAGTGAGTGACTTAAAATTCAGGGTAATTTTGTATTGCATTGTATTGTATTCACTTTATAATAGAAACATAAATTTATAAAACTGAGCTTTAATGATAGTTTAATCAGATTTAGTTATATATTAATACCAGGCATCACATAATACAAAATTGAAACTAACAAACAAAAATTATAGGCATATATCTTATAGGCAATTATTATAGACAATATGTTAGGGTAGATATATTAATTGTAACAAAAAACAGTGATGGTTGATATACATAGAGGATAATGCTATGTTGCTGTGGGCTGATTGCATGGGATGTGTTCTTTCTGTCTAGGTTTGCCAAAAATCTAACATTTTTTCTTCAAAAGTTTTCAAAATTTTATTAAAATATATTGAAAAGTACTTGTGTAATTAAGCTAAATCAGTGCCTAAAAGCTATAACTTCAATTATATATTCCTTTAATTAACTCTCCCAAACCTAAATCAGTCCATTTACATCTTTCTCTGACTCTTTCTTTTTTTTTGTCACTTCTTTTACTTCTTTCTCTTCCTAAGTCATAAACTTCTTCATGTTGTAAGTAATAGAAACATAATTAAGTCACTTTGGTCATTAAGTATTTAGGGCATATAAAGCACATTGCTGGGAGAAATAAATTAGTAGAACATTACATCTCTATTACAAGTCAATATGTATTCTATAACCAAGGCACAAATGGATCTTAGTTTAGAAAAGCATAATAAATTAAACCAAAGGCTTGGCTTTGGTGATTACCTGTCTCTATTTAAATACTGGTTATTATCTCCTCTTTCAGCCAATATTCCCTGCTACCTTACCCTTTGAAGTCTAACTTTTCTATCAACTAATATAAAGTTATGTTGCACTAATAATCAATTGGAAACAAAATCATGATACTAGCTACTGTAGTCATACTCATCCAGCTAGTCTAATTAATGTATAAAACTCCATCAAATATTATATTTATTTGGTCTGCTAGTAATTATACAATTATTTTACTTCTAAATTCCTGATGGGTCAATATCCAGATTGCTTTACAATTTACAAAGTTTGGACGTTCTTGACTATTTTGATGTTTTTCATCCATGTATCAGTCCTCAAAGTAGCCCTTCCTTTTTCAGAAAAAAAATTCAGACAAAGATGTCTGTGGAGGTCTTTCCTAATTTAAAGTTGTTAGAAGAGATATTTATTATGCAAGCACATGGCTTCTATTGCAGCAGTATCAAAGATGATATATAAGGAGTCCCGTGAGCAACTTTATTATTTAGAATTCTACATAAAAATTAGAATTAGAAATATACTTGTCAATTACAGTAATTTTAAATTTTGACTATGTCTATCTATATTTTCAAGTCCTCTTCATAAAACAACTATGCATGACTTTCTATTAGGATAATGATCTGCATACACTTTTTAACTTACATATCTCTGTACTTGCACTCACAGGTTTCAACTGTGTGTACGTTTATGTGTGGGTGTATGTAAGAATGCTAAAAATCAAATACTAATTTCTGTTTTTTCCCCCCCAGGGTAGAGCGCGAATGCAGTCCCCCAGTACCATAAATTATGCAGTCGAGTTTCCCACATTTGGGAAATCGCAGGGGTCAGCACATCCAAATACTAATTTTAATTGCTAACACAGAAAACTTAGAAATCATGCTTGGTTTTTTAGTTTGTTTGTTTATGATTTTCTGGTTTATGGGTGTTGGGTCATACCTAGCAGCGCTCAGGGGTTACTCCTGCTCTCTGCTGAGAAATTGCTCCTGGGAGGCTCAGAGGACAATATGGGATGCCCGGATTCTAACCACCGTCCTTCTGCATGCAAGGCATACGTATGCTTACCTCCATGTATTTCTCTGACCCCAGAAATCGTGTATTGTGTCAGTTTCTGTATTACAACTCAGAAAATTAAACAATAATAATTCATTGTGTAATAAAATTGTCATAGAAAGCTAAACAGTGGCAGAGTAATTGAGCAAAGTAATAATAACTGAAATGAACTAGCTTCTAGATAAACATGTTTGCAGCATTATTTTTTGTTTTTGAGAGCCTCTTAACAATGACTTGTTGAAGTATGACTTAAAATAATTTCCAGTGATAATATAAAAGCAAGGATTTATTCTCTAAATTTATATATGATGTGAGGTGTACAACTGGGAGAATGGTATACGGAATAAAGTTTTATTTATATTTTAACATTATGTATTTGCAACATATATTAAATTTTCATTGAATGTCGATTTTATTAAGATTATTATAGTCTCCAGCCCTGAGGGAACATCTGTTCTAGGAAGAAGAAGAGGGCCTTCTTTGTGGACTGACACATGGATGAAAATGTCAGAAACATATAAAGACTTTGTACTGTAAAATATTTTACATTTCTGGAAAAGATCTCTTTAGAGCTATGCATTCCCCTTTTATCATTTACCCATTTATTATAGCTATTTAATTTATTTCTCTCATATAATTTTTTTCTACACACCTATCCTATGTACACATAGCCAGGACACTGAGTACAAATCAGGTCTCAAAATGATAGATAGTTATATAACAAATTGACAAAGAAATTTTTTTGGCCACACCCAGTGATGCTCAGGGGTTACTCCTGGCTATGTGCTCAGAAATCGCTCCTGGTTTGGGGGAGCACATGGGACTCCTGGAGATAGAACCGAGATCAGTCCTGGGCTACCACAGGCAAGGCAGATGCCTTACGGCTCCGTGACATCACTCTGGCTCCTGAAATTACTTTCAAACATAAAAAACTCCCATTGATACAATATGAATTCTTAACTTTAAAAAATATAGCAGTACGGGGATTATTTTCATTTACATTGGGGCTAGAAAGAGTTAAGCTGGGTCTTAAAGTGTTTATAGACATTTTCTGTGTAATTACAGAAACCAATGAAGTAAAGGAGAGGAAAAGTTACCTAATACTAATCTTGAATAAAGGCACATAAGTATGTGTGCATGCTGTGTGAAATACAAATTAGTCAGGGGTGTTCAGAGGAGTCATTGAGAATGAGTATGGAAAAAAATAGCTTCAAGTCAATTTATTAAAAGCCCCAAATGTCAGGCTTGGGAGTTTATAATAAATGATGTGTCACAGATAAGATTTAAATAAAAGATTATTACAAAAATATATGGATTTAACAATTTATTTCTGACAAAATATAGAATATAAATGAGAAGCAGTGAATTAAGAAACTGAGAATGTGTAAACTAAGTAGAACTAAGTATTCCTGGGAAAGTGAGGATATAGAGAAAGGGAAAAGATTAACAAACCTAGGATGGAAGATAGATAGAATTAAGAGCATATATATGTTTCCACAAAGTATGTTTGAAACTACTTTACTAAAATATATACCATAGATCTAAGAGTAAGGAAATAAAATTTAATGTTTTCTATTGGGTTTGGCAGGCCTCTTTGAGCATACTCTAAAAACATCAAAAAGTAAGGAACTAAAAAAATAAACAAATAAAAACCAAATTGTTAGCATCAATAAGAAATATAAATCTGCCACAAAAAATAAAAACTAAATATTTTTATGGCACTGCTATTTCTCTATTTGAAGACAATTTGTTACTTCTTCCATAGCTCCTAATGATTTGTTTCAATTCTTCTAACATTGTACTTATTATAATTGTATTATAAAATATTAAAGAACATATAATTGGGAAATTATATAAATTATCTAAGAATATGTACTCAAAAGGTAGATTCAAATCAAAGGAACTCTCAATAGAAAACAGCAGGTACAAATATTTCTTTTCTCTTCTTTCAACTTCCATTACGTGGTATACCAGGTATATAACAATCCAACTGCTTACAGACAGCAGGTATATATAATAATTTGAATTGATGAATATATATCGACACTCTCCTTATATATAAATAAACACAAATATGATCTGAAGTTGATAAGATAATTACCTAATTTACTATACACATTAAAAGTATAAGAATACATATGATTCCTTCAATTAAAATCTACATTTCAAAATGTCACAGACAAAAAAACTAACAACAATCCAAAGATGCTTGCATTCTAAATATCAGAACCTATAAACATGCTAGGGTGCACAGTAATGGGGAATATTGTGACATGTGGAATTAAATCTTCTAACTATTTGATTTTGAGATGAGGAGATCATCTTGAGCTAAGAAGATAGTCCTAATGAAATCTAAAGTTACCATACATGTGGAAATGAGAGATAAGTCAGTGTAAAAAAAAATTTATAGGGGCCAGAGAGATAGCATGGAGGTAAGGCATATGCCTTTCATGCAAAATATCATTGGTTTGAGTCCCGCGAGCCTGCCAGGAGCTATTTCTAATCGTGAAGACAGGAGTAACCCCTGAGCATGCCGGGTGTGACCCAAAAATGAAAAAAAAAATTTTTTTTATCCAGCACTGTCCTAGTACCCCTCTCTATTTCTTTATTTCTTACGTTTTATTTGTTTATTTGGAATTTCTTTTGTTTTGTTTTGGTTTTGGTTTTGGGGCATCACCCGGTGATGCTCAGTGGTTACTCCTAGTTGTTCGCTTAGAAATCTCTCCTAGCAATCACTACAAGGCATGTCCTACAGCTGCGTTCTTTTTTTATTTATTTTATTTTATGTTTTGGTTTTTGAATCACACCGGTGGTGCTCAGAAATTAGGGGTTACATCTGGCTCTGCACTCAGAAATCACTCTTGGTAGATTCGGGGGCCATATATGATGCTAGGGATCAAACTGTCAGCCTTATGCAAGATAATGCCCTACTTGTTGCGGTATATACCCCCCCCCCCCCCACACACACACACTTATTTTCATTATCTTTATTTCCCAACTCCTGCTCCTACCCTTTTCTTTGTAACCTTAGTTATGTTTCCAAAATTTAATTTCTTTTTTGTTGTTTTGGACATTTTCTATTCTCTTTCTGTTTCTTTGTAGACCACATACACTACTTACATACATACTTAGCACTTATCTTTCCTCTTGTTCTATATATTTTGTTATTTTTCTATTTATGTGTAAGAGAAGATTTCAGTTTATATCACAACTCATTACTAGTTTACTGTGTATATATGCCATAAATTTTTTATCCATGCATTATTTTTTGAGTTGTTGGATTATTTCTAGATCTAATCTATTCTAAATTATACTGTGGTAAGCATAAACTTGATATATATTTGAATTATTTTTTTGTTGTTGTGAGAGATCAAATAGTAAATTTTTTGAACATTATGATAGCTCTGTTTTTAAGTTCTTGAGTAGTCTTCATTGTTTTCCATAGCAGCTTATTAGCTAATAGTTTCAATGCTAATAAATAAGGTTTTTTTTTTTCATCACATTTCCACACACACTAGATGTTTCTCTCTCTCTCTTTTTTGTATAGATCATTTTACTGGAAGAATATTTATTATGGTTTTCCTTATATAGTTTAGAATAGCAAGTTGTATAATAAAAAAAATGTATCACAATGGAAAGACTTAACTTTGCATTTTATCATCAATTACCTATATCTTAAAAAAGAGGATATATTAATTTCTAAACTTTAGATTGGATTATAGTTTAATATGCAAGTTTACATCTACTGTTAATACAAGTTCTCTAAACATTTGCTATTAGTGAATGCAAGTATGTATCTGTAGTTCTTAAGTTGATGAACAATAAATAATTCATCATTAGAAAGTTTCTAACGTTGCCCAATTAGGCTGACCTCCTGGTTGTTATAGTCTGGGCACTCCTCTGTCCCATATGACAGCAAAACATTGAACATAACCACTCTTTATAATGAATAGTTTATGATAAACTTGGTAGAGTATCAATCCTTACTCAGACAAAACCAGCTACCATGTTTAAAGATCAAAGTGGCAAGGAAATACTGTCCCTGAGCAACAAATAGAGTGAAGTTGAGGCCTATTAAATATTTGTGAAGTATCTTCTAAGATCTTTTTCTCTCATTCCTTGGGTGATTCAGTACTAGCTAACACTTTGATATCAGTTTCCTGAGAAATATTTCACAGGAAGTATCTACCTTTGCCTGAATCCACAGAAAATGTAAGGGTACATCTACTGTTTTACTGTTTTAAGTCATAGATTTGCGAGCATTTGTGATGCAATTATAAGGTGATAATGCACAAATTAAAATATATAACTATTCTGCATTGCATACATAAAATATCAGGCAACATTTAGAATCACCGTATTTTTATTATGTCCTATATTATATACATTTGATTCCTAGAAGGTGAACTAACCTTAAAAGGTAAATCATTTGCCATAATTGGAAAGAGTTTCTTAATTGGGTTTGTGGAGTTCTGGTTCTAGTTGTAACTATGGTACTTGTGACAAGTGTTCTTATCTTTCTCCCAACTCTTTTATGATGCTCCACAATGAAAAATAATACATGTAAGATATATGTTTTTTATTTTATTTACAAGTCATCTTTTAAACATGGAATAGGAAGTGGTACTGTATGCAATTTGAGTTCAATAGAACATTGTAGAGAGAAATAAACAATATGGATGTAGTAATTATTAAACCAAATGCTGGAGCAACTTATGGATAATAGTGTTTTTCTAACACCTTGAGATACTTGAGAGATAATACAGTAGGCAGGGTATTTGCTTTGCACAGGCCAACTCAGGTTTAATTTTGGAATCCTAAATGACCCCCTGAACAAATCAGGAGTGATTCCTGAGTACAGATCCAGGAGTAATTCCTGAGCACAAGTACTAGGTGTGACTCCCATCCCAAAACAAAACACACACAAAAAAAACATGGATCAAGTTGAATAATTTATGTGTAGTTGATTTAAATACAATTTATTTTGCTTTATTTTTTATTTGATGGCAACAACTGTTGGTGCTCAAGTCTTAACCCTCATGGTCCTTAGGGGACAATATATGGTGCTAAATTTTAAATGGGATTTGCTGCAACTAAAGTCCTTTATTTCTTTACATATAATTAAAAAAATTGCTCCTCATAATCCATTAACTTACATACTGTATTTGTTTCCTCAGGATTGGCAAGTTTTGTCCATCTAAGAAAAAATAAATTCATTGTAATTTGGTATTCTTGTCAATGAATAATACTTAAGTGGGGGAGAAGTTATGTTTTGAGGATTAAAAAAGGACAGAATAAGATAGAGCTATAGTTTATTAAAAAAAAAAAAGCCAGCCTAAATCACACTCATTAATTGACTACACAGAATATGTTCAATAAAAGTTCTCTCCTTGTTAACTATTTTGATCTAAACTTGAAGTCACTTTTCAGAAAGTTGTAAGCTTTACTACTTAAGAGTCAACATATTAATTGATAAAAAGTAATCACTGGAGGAGCCAGAGCAGTGGCACAAGGGGTAAGGCAACTGCCTTGCCCGCACAAGCCAAGGACAGACTGTGGTTTGACTACCCTGCATTCCATATGGTCCCCCAATCCAGAAGTGATTTCTGAGTGCATACACAGGAATAATCCCTAAGCATCACTGGGTGTGGCCCAAAACAAAAAAAAATCATTTGAGACATGTATTTCTCTATTATCAAGTGAGGGGATAGATAATAAAGAAATCACAATTAAATGTATTTAGGTTTTGCATTTAGAATATTAATGTACCTTAACTCAATATTTGCCTCAAGTCTATACAGCATTTAAGATGTTGAATTTCAGAAAGTGTCTTTTTATTTCTCCTTCCCATTTTTTTATGGGGTTAGATGTTTCTTCTTAAGTTCTGTCAGTACCTTGTATATCTTAGAGGTTAGCCCCTTATATGATGGGTATTAGGTGAATAGTTTCTCCCATTCCATGGGTGGCCTTTGTATCCTAGTAATTGTTTCCTTTGAAGTTCAGAAACTTCTCAGTTTAATGTAGTCCTATTTGTTTATTTTTGTTTCCTCTCCTTTGGACAGTGGTGCTTTCTCTTTGAAAATGCCTTTAGTCTCACTGTCAGGCAAATAACAAGAACAATCAGTGCTGGAGGGGATGTGGGAAGAAAGAAACTCATTCAGTGCTGGTGGGAATACTGTTTAATCCAGGCTTTATGAATAACAATATGGAAATTCCTCAAAAAACTGGAAATTGATATTCTATATGATCCCGCTATACCACTCCTAGGGATAGATCCCCAGAATACAAGAACACAATACAAAAATGCTTCTGCACTCTTATGTTCATTGCAGCTCTATTTACAATATCCAGAATCTAAAAACAACCCAGATTCCCAATAACAAATGAGTGGCTAAAGAAACTGGTACATACACACAATGCAGCTATCAGGAAAAATAAAATCATAAAATTTTCCTATACATAGATGGATGGACATGTAAACTATTATACTGAAAGAAATGAGTGAGAGAGATAGACACAGAATAGTCTCACTTACTGTGGGATTTAAGAAAAATAAAATATAGTATGGTAATAATACCCAGAGAAAGTAAGGATGAGGTTAAAAGGACCAGCCCATGATATGAATCTTACCACAAAGATTTGTGTGTGCAACTAGAGAAATAACTACACCAACAACTATTATAACAATGGCAGTAAGTGATAGAAATAGAATGTCTGTTTCAAATACAGGCAGGGGAAGGGTGGAAGAGGGAGATGGGGGTATTGGTGGTGGGAAGATTGCACTAATGAAAGGGGGTATCCCTTCTGATGACTGAAACCTAACTACAAACATGATTGTAATCATGGTGCTTAAATAAATATATTAACAGAAAGAGAAAAATAAAAAATCTAAATCAATAAAAGCAAAGGAGTTAGTATAACGTAGCATAAAAATTGTACAATTGTAAAATTATAAATTTCCTTTCACTTACTCCTTCCAGAGCATAAAACCCTGCCATCTGAAAAATCTTGGAAAATGTACCAATTGTTTATTTAGCTGTGGGAACACTGATGTCTGATTCACCTCTCTAAACTCTGTAAAATACATAGTCAAAATACTGACTCAAGTAAACTAGAGAAATTGAATAGTAAGAATATGGAAAAAAGAGGTATTTTTTTTTGTTGTTTCCCATGGACAGTTTGAAGTTTTGAAGACAAATCAGTCTCAGGTTAAGATCTAGAGATAAAACATTAGATTTGGAATATATTCAAAAGACGTGATCCTATCTAAGAGAATCTCTTAGAACCAACCTTTTCAAAGAATGAATTTTTTAACCAACAAAGACTATAAATATGGATCAGTGGCAATTGGATCATGCCTTTCATGTGTGAGACATGATTTAAGTTCTGGTATACATCCGTGAACAAGCAAGCACACACACATACACACACACAAACACACACACACACACACACACACACTTGTATTTCAATGACTAAAGTGAAAGTTTTGTTTGGAAAATTTTATTCTATGAAACTAACTTAAATAGTCTCTTTAAAGTATCAACACGACACAAACATGTAAAAATGTGTAAATTTTATTCTGTAACTTAAATATATTATTATGTAATTATTGGTATTTTTGACAGTGCTTTAATTTTAAATCTTGATGTTTTAGTCATTTTACTTTTATGTTGACAATTTTGATATCTTAAATATTATAACATAAAAGTATGGTTAAGGTCAAGTAAGTGAATTTTATATTCTCACATAATACTTTTTGAACCTCAAGATTTATTTTAAGGAAAATTCCATCACTAATGTAAAAGTTTTATAAATAAATTATTTCCCATAAATATAGTTTTACAGGAGCAAGGTATCTGTGGACTAAAAAATAAAAGGTTACAACTTCAAAGGGTCAATATCTGACCTTTTCTATATTAATATGACTTTGAAGAATCAATATTTTTCAATTTCTTTACCTGAAAAAAATGTGTTATGTTAATACCCAGGGACATGCTGTCTAGTTTTATTATTGTGGTTGCTTTCCTAAAGTATACTTTGAAATGAATAATTTTAAAATTTAGTCAACTTTTAAAAATATTTTAAGCCAGAAATATGACATAAAAACTGCAATAGGACACTTAATTGTCTAAGAAACCTAATAGCTAATTAACTCACTTGCAAAAGAATGATAGACATTATTTGAGAAAATAAATACAATTAGATATTTAAGAACAATTAAACACAGATTGGAAAAGAGGTGCAGGGGCCCGGAGAGATAGCACAGCAGCGTTTGCCTTGCAAGCAGCCGATCCAGGACCAAAGGTGGTTGGTTCGAATCCCGGTGTCCCATATGGTCCCCCGTGCCTGCCAGGAGCTATTTCTAAGCAGACAGCCAGGAGTAACCCCTGAGCACCGCCGGGTGTGGCCCAAAAAACAAAAAGCAAAAAACAAAAAAAAAAAAGAAAAGAAAAGAGGTGCAGGAGGTCAGAAATTTGATTTGAATGTGACTTATACCAGTTAAATCACCAGCACTTCATATGTTCCCTGAACACTGCTAGGAGTGATCCCTAAGCACAAAAACTGGATTAATCCCTGGACACTGACAGGTATAACAAGCAAACAAACAATAATATTAACCCACAATATAAAGGTCTTTGGGGGGAATATACCCAATTTATTCAAATAGATGTATAAATTGATATTTCTACCTACCGCCTTAATTACCTATTTATCTACTCATTATCTTTTTATCCAATGCCATCCTCTTAGATTCTTATTTCTAAATTAAACAAAAAACATTGATAAATATGAAAAAGTTTCATTATTGGTCTATATCTTTATAGTGAAATGCTATATAAATGTTATTACCATTACTTAAGGAAATTTCAATAACATTAATCAATAACATGATATATAGAACTAATTTGAGGTACAAAATAATATCAACAAAATAATTCTCCTATATATATAATATATATATAAGTAAACTATTATGCGAGTGCTGTTCCTTCTATTCTACATATGTTCCAGAAATAAAAATTCTAAGCAATCATTAATATAATAAGGATAAAATAAATGTGTTCTAATTTGTATTTGTATTATGCTCTACAAATAGTATACTAATACGTTTTAGTAAAGTGAGCTTTCTCTGATTTAGGCCAAAGTATACATATATTTTCATATGTCTTCTAGAGTCTGCCTGCAATATAGGTCCTAATGAAAAACTAAAAGGCATTTCTATCATGAAAATAGGTAAGCATATTTATTTCATATATTTAAATTTGCCTCATATATTTAAAGCTAAAAAAGCAATATACAATTTAGTAATAAATTATGCTGACTAAGAAAATCTTAGCAGGGTTGATAGGACATTGGCCTTGTTTGCAACTGACCAGGTTTCAATCCCCAGTCCTCCAAATCTGCCAAGACTAATTCATGGACACAGAGCTAGGAGAAAGCACTACAGCTGCTGATTTACCCACAAAAAATGAAAGAAAGGAAAGAAGATAGGACTGAAGGATAGAAGGAAGAAGGAAGAAGGAAGGAAGAAAGGAAAGAAGGAAGGAAGGAAGGAAGGAAGGAAGGAAGGAAGGAAGGAAGGAAGGAAGGAAGGAAGGAAGGAAGGAAGGAAGGAAGGAAGGAAGGAAGGAAGGAAGGAAGGAAGGAAGGAAGGAAGGAAGGAAGGAAGGAGAGAGGAGAGGAGAGGAGGAAAGGAAGGAAGGAAGGAGGGAAGGAGGGAAGGAGGGAGGAGAAAGGAAGGAAGGGAGGAAGGAAGGAAGGAAGGAAGGGAGGGAAGGAGGGAGGGATATTATATATTGTGTATATGTACCACAGTTCTTTAGCCATTCATCTGTTGAAGGGCATCTTGAATGTTTCCAGAGTCTGACTATTGTAAATAGCACTGCAGTGAATATAGGTGTAAGGAAGGGATTTTTGAATTGTATTTTTTAAAGGGCAATTATTTTTATTTTTTATTTTTTAGGTGATGCTCAGGGGTTTACTCCTGACTTTGCTCCCAGAAATAGTGCCAGGCTTGGGGGACCCTATGGGACGCTGGGGTGGGGAATTGAACAGCAGTCCTTCCTAGGATAGCGCTTGCAAGGCAGACGCCTTACCTCTTGCATCACTGCCCTGGTCCCTTGAATTGTATTTTTGTGTTCCTTGGGTCTATCCCTAGGAGTGGTATAGCTAAATCATATGGGAGTTCAATTTCCAGTTTTTTGAGGAATCTCCATATTGTTTTCCATAAAGGCTGGACTAGACAGCATCCCACCAGCAGTAAATAAGAGTATCTTTTTTTCCACATCCCCACCAGCACTGATTATTCTTGTTCTTTGTGATGTGTGCCAGCCTCTGTGGTGTGAGATGGTACCTAATTGTACTTTTGATTTTCATCTTCCTGATAATTAGTGATGTGGAGCCTTTTGTCATGTGTCTTTTGGGCCATTTGTATTTATTCTTTGAGGAAGTGTCTGTTCATTTGCTCTCCCCATTTTTTGATGGGGTTATATGATGTTTTTCTTATTAAATTCTGTCAGTACCTTGTATATATTAGATATTAGCCCCTTGTCTGATGGGTATTGGATGAAAAGTTTCTCCCATTCTGTAGGTGGCTTTTGTATCTTAGGCACTATTTCCTTTGAGGTGAAGAAACTTCTCAACTTAATATAGTCCCATTTGTTTATCTCTGTTTCCAATTGTTTAGAGATCACTGTTTTCCTTTGAAGATGCCTTTAGTCTCAATGTCATAGCGTGTTTTTACCTACGTTTTGTTCTATATAACTTATGGTTTCAGATCTGATATCAAGGTCTTTAATCCATTTAAATTTGAACATTGTTCATGGTGTTAGATGGGAGTCTGAGTTTGCTTTTTTGCAAGTGGCTAACCAGTTGTGTCAACACCACTTGTTGAAGAGGATTTTCTTGCTCCATTTTGGATTTCTTGACCCTTTATCAAACAGTAGTTGATTGTATGGTTGGGAAATATTCTCTGAATACTCAATTCTATTCCATTGATCTGAAGATCTGTTTTTATTCCAATACCAAGCTGTTTTGATAACTATTGCTTTGTAATACAGTTTAAAATTGGGGAAAGTAATGCCTCCCATATTCCTTTTTCCAAGGATTGCTTTAGCTATTCGAGGGTGTTTATTGTTCCAAATGAATTTCAAAAGTGGAGAGAAAGGAACTCTTATCCACTGCTGGTGGGAATGCCAACTAGTCCAACCTCTATGGAAAGCAATATGGAGATTACTCCAAAATCTGGAAATTGAGCTCCCATTCTACAAAGCTATTTCACTCCTAGAGATAGACCCTAAGAACACAAGAATACAATACGAAAACCCCTTCCTCACACCTATATTTATTGCAGCACTATTCACAATAGCCAGGCTCTGGAAACAACCAAGATGTCCTTCAACAGATGAATGGCTAAAGAAACAGTGGGACATATACACAATGGAATATTATGCAGCCATCAGGAGAGATGAAGTCATGAAATTTTCCTATACATGGGTGTACATGGAATCTATCATGCTGAGTGAAATAAGTCAGAGGAAGAGAGAGATGCAGAATAGTCTCACTCATCTTGAGTTTTAAAAAAAAATAAAAGTCTTTTTTGCAACAATCCTCAGAGACAATAGAGGAGGGCTGGAACTTGATTTCCTCTTTGATTTCATCTCTCACCCTCTGGTTGTTCAATAGTCAGCTGTTTAATTTCCACGTGTTAAAGTTTTTCATCTGTGTAACTTTGTAATTTACATCGAATTTCAGTGTCTTGTGATCAGCAAAGATAGTCTATTTTTTTCTTTTCTTTTTTTTTTTTGTTTATTTGGGTCAAACCCAGCAGTGCTCAGGGGCCACTCCTGGCTCTATGATCAGAAATCGCCCCCAGCAGGCTCAGGGGTCCATATGGGATGCTGGGATTTTAAGCACCGTCCTTCTGCATGTAAGGCAAACACTGTATCTCCATGCTATCACTCTGGCCCCAAAGTATTCTATTTCTATCCTCTTGATTTTATGGAGATATGTTTTATGGGCTAGTTTGTAGTCTATCCTGGAGAATGGCCCATATGCATTAGAAAAGAGATATATATATATATATACATATATATATATATCTTGAGGTATCTATCTTTTCTATCTATCATATCTATACATACAAAAACATATACATATACACATACATATACATAAATATCTATATATCATATCTATACATACATATAAATATCTATAATATCTATACATACATATACATACATATACAAACATATCTATCTATAAATATGTATCTATACAGATATATTATAGATAGATAAATAGATGATAGATAGAGATAGATAGATAGATAGATAGAGAGAGAGAGAGAGAGAGAGAGAGAGAGAGAGAGAGATAGTCCACTTTTTTTCATTTCTGTTTTTAGAGCCAGTATATTTTTGTTGGGTTTCAGTCTGTTTAACCTATTAAGGAGTGACAAGGCAGTGTTGAAGTCTCCCACAATTATTGTGTTGTTATTGATATCCTTTTTAGATTTCTGAACAGTTGCATTAAATACTTTGATGGTTCCTCATTGGGTGTATATATGTTAAGATGTGTGATTTCTTCCTGTTGTACATATCCCTTGATTAATAAAATCATTAATGTCCATTTTTGTCCTTTACAACTTTTCTGAGTGTAAAGTTTGTGCCATCTGATATTAGTGTGGCCACCCCAGCTTTTTTAAATGTGTTGTTTGCTTGGATGATTTTCCTCCAGCCTTTGATTTTGAGTCTGTTTGTTCTGAGTATTCAAGTGTGTTTCTTGTAGGCAGAAGAAAGTTGGATTCATTGTTTTGATCTATGTAGCCACTCTAAATCTATTAACTGGTGCAATTAGTCCATTGACATTGAGAGAGATAATTGTCATGGGATTTAATGCCATCTCTGTGTAGAAGTTTGGTGTGTCTGTTGGTCAATCTTGTCTTAAAGTAGACATTTCAGTTTTTATTTTAAGGCTGGCTTTAAATCTACAAAGTTTCTGAGTTGTTTATTTGTGAAGCTATGTATACTTCCTTCAAACCTGAAAGTGAGTCTGGCTGGGTGCACTATTTTAGGAGAAGAATTTATTTCATTGAGTTTTGTCACTATGTCCCACCACCGCCTTCTTGAGGGTTTTTTTGTGACAGGTCTTCTGTAAATCTCAAGGATGCTCCCTTGAATGTAATTTCCCTTTTATATCTTGCTGCTTTTATTATTCTATCCATATCTGTGGTATTTGTCATTGTGATTAGGATGTATCTTGGGGTGCTTTTCCTTGGGTCTCTTTTAGCTGGTACTCTTTGGGCATGTAGGATTTTGTTGCATGTAAATTTAGCTCTGGTAGGTTCTCTTTAATGATGTCCTTGACTCTTGATTTTACTTGGGGATTTTCTTCCTGGATCCCTGAAACTCCAATGATTCTTAAGTTGTTTCTGTTGAGCTTATTAAAAACTTCTATTTTCATCTGTTCACATTCTTTGAGTACTTTTTCCATTGTCTGATCATTTGCTTTAAAGCTTTTTTTCCCAATCTCTTAAGCTGTATGGAATTGTTGTGAATCTCGTCTTTCAGCTCACTAATTCTATCCTCAGATGGAGAGACTTTTCATGGAGGTTTTCAATTCATCTACTAAGTTTTTCAGACCAGTTATTTTAGTTTGGAGTTTTCTAATTTCTATCTTCATATCCTCTTGTTTCTTATTAGTGTTCCGTTCAACTCGATCTATGCTTTCTTTGAGTTCTGTGAACATTGTTCATATTCTCTAAACTCCACATCTGAGAGACTAACTAGGTGTTTGGCCATTTTGGGGACATCAGAGTCGTCATCTTCATTCTTTATGCCCAGTGTTGGCCTGCATTGTTTTCCCAAAGTCACGTTTGGATTTTTCTATGTGTTGTGGTGGTTTTCATCAGCTTCCTTTCACAGCCATGCTCCTCTGGCTCCATCCTTTGTGGGCAGAATGACTCAGCTGAGGAGAAGGCAAGCCCTCAGGGAAGGATGCCAGTGAGGATCAAAGTTCCCAGGCTGAAGCAAGCAGAGAGAAGGCCCAAGATGTCTGCCATGCTCCAGAGCTACATTTATTCTCATCTGAATATTAATGACCTCCACAAACACATTTCTGACTCAAGAAATTTCCATTTCAGGTTATTTTTTTTTGTTTGGTTTTGTTTTGTTTTCGTTTTGATTTTTGGGCCACACCGAATTACACTCTGGGTTACTTCTGGCTATGTGCTCAGAAATTGCTCCTGGCTTAGGGGACTGTTGCATTAAATAATTCACGATGGAGCTGGATGGAGGTGGATGCCATCCCAGGCCACGTGGTTCCGCAACCCCCATCCAGCAGGCGGGTTCCAGGCCCAGGTGAAAGCCGGAATCAAGACTCACTCACAGGCAGGCATCAGGAAGCATCAACTTTATTCAAGCCCTATTCACCATATGTGTGTGACCTACTCATAACCTTTCAAGCACTAGTTATTCTTGGCCCTGCATCTTAACTCCTTTCAGCCATCTTCCCTTTGGGCTCCATGCTGGTCAAAGACCAGAACGCAGAGACCAAAAAGCCAGAGCCCGCAGGAGGGCAGAGACCTAATCCCCTGGCTCACGGTTTATCTACCTATTCCAAGACCCCTCCCAGGAATGGGCGGGGTCTTGCAGGTAAGGTCACACCTAATATTCAGTTCCCAAGACCCCTCCCAGAAATGGGCATGTTTCAGATAGGTACAGCTAAATCCAGGGTGGAGTTACAGGGGACCATATGGGACGCCAAGGAATCATACCACAGTTCGTCCTAGGATAGCATGGGCAAAACAGATACCTTATTGCTTTTGTCACCGCTTCAGCCCATCCATTTCAGATTTTTACTTTTCCCCTTTGCTCCAATTCTCACATTATCACCTCTGTTCCCCAATTTCCAAAGACAGAACTGCCTTTAAAGGTAAAGCATAGTGGCTCACACCATAATACATAATCATTTCCTATTAGGTATAGTTTTCATCTGCGATGATACAAAGGTCTTAATGTAGTCATGAAGATATCTAAACATTTGTGCATATTTTAATCAAAATTAGATATGAAAATGTTTAAAGTTTATGTTCACAAATATTTACTTTCAACTAACCCCTTAATTACTTAAAAATTTTAAAAACTTCAAATGTTCCTATATTTTTTTACTCTTATCCTTTAAGGAAAAAAAATACAACTTACTGAACTTAAAAACAAATTACTGTAGTAGAATGCCTATCTCGAATCCAGGCTGGGGATGGGTAGGTGGGGTAATGTTGCACTGGTGAAGGGGGTGTTCTGGTTATGACTGTAGCCCAAATATGATCATGTTACTTAAATAAAAAAATATATTTAATAAAAAAAACTTCAAATGCTTATAAAAGATAAAAGGTCATTTTATATAATTGCCTATTTATTTTATCAAAAATACTATTTTATTTTTCTGAGGAGAATTTTAGGATAATTTAAATTTAATTTTTAAATTTAGCTAATACATTTTGGAAAGTATTTATGAAGTTCCCTACTTAATTATTTTGGTTTTGGTGTCACACCAGGCAACACTCAGGGGTTATTCCTGGCTATTGCTCACAAATTGCTCCTGGCTTGGGGGACAATATGTGACATCGGGTGATTAGAATCGAGGTCCCTCCTAGGTCAGCCATGTGCAAGGCAAATACCCTACTTCAGTGTCACTGCTCTGGCCCCTCCCTACTTATTTATTTCTCTAAATTTTGAATTTAGCTTGCAGATTTTTAAATATAAAGTATTAAGACCAACAAGTACAGTATAAAATCAATACATGATGTCAAATAAATATTTTTGAAATATTTTGGTTTAAATACTTTTATTAATATTAAAATGGAGTATTTTTAATAAGCATACATAAAATTCTAATTATATATTACTTTGTAGTTTAAGTGTCCACAAAGCATGTACATATATGTTAGAATAAACTGTATCAAATGGTTAAACTTATCTTAATCTAAAATTTATAGTTTATGTGTGAAGAAAGGTTTATTTTTAGAAAAACTTGATTGAATGATTGATTGATTGATTGGTTTGTGGGCCATAACCAGCTGTGCTCAGGGGTTACTCCTTGCTCTTTGCTCAGAAATCACCCATGGCAGGCTGGGGGTCAGATGGGATGCCAGGAATTGAGCTGGGTCCCTCCCAGGTAGGCCACATACAAGGCAAATGCCCTACTGCTGTGCTATCTCTCCAGCCCTAAGGAAGAAAGTTATTAATATTTACTTAGAATTGTGGGAGGAAAGAGAGATATCAGTGCATGTTTGAAAGAAAGTATATACTTTTCCAGAGTGAAAATGAGAAAATAAAGAAAAGTTAAAGATATATATGTTTAAGAAAAACACAGGCTTCAAGACCATCCTATATATATATATATATATATATATATATATATATATATGTATATATAATATACATTTTAACTATATATTAAAATATTATTTTAATATATCAATAACACCATGCAATGATAATCAAACTCTCGAAAACACTGCAACTAAAATAATTGCTAAGCTTCAGCTTAATATTCTTTCAAGCTATTAAATTTCTTTGAAATAAATAGAGGTAAGTAGGAAAATCTCTTTGAAAATATAAATCTCAATATATTATAATAAAATTATTTCTGAATAGATAAATTAATAGACATTAATTTTGGTCCCATACTAAATTTAAATAAAATAAGTTTATATTTAAATATATTTATTTTTGTCCTATAAGACTATACTAAATATAACTATTACAGTTTATTGCAAATACAGGACTCTGATCATTAAATTTATTTCATGTAATTTGGAGTATTATATGTGTTGCTGTATACTATAAATATTAATATGTAGCATGTATTAAATCATTGTGTATATCAAAAATATGTATTACTTTAATATATTATATTTACCTTTTTCTAAAATTTTAATTACTTACTTAATTTAATTACCATGTTCTTAAAGATTGCTCATAATACAATTGTTTCTGGCATTCAATGTTCCCGTATCAATTCTACCACTAGTATAACTTTTTCTCTACCAGTGTCCACAGTTTCCCATCCACTACCAAGTCTGGCCTCTTGGCAGGGACAAAATAATTTATTTTATATATCTTAATATAAAACCTTTATTTAAGCACCATAATTGCAAGCATGATTGTAGTTGGATTTCAGTCAGAAACAGAACACCCCCTTCACCAGTGCAACATTTCCACCACCATGCCCCACCGCCCCGCCCTTCTTCCCAACTCCTGCCTGTATTCAAGACAGGAATTCTACTTCTTTCACTTATGAATATGGTCATGATAGTTATTAGTGTAGTTATTTCCTTAACTGCACTTACTACTCTTTGTGGTGAGCTTCATATTGTTAGCTGGTCTTTTCAGCCCTTATCTCTATCTTCTATGGGCATTATTACAATAATGTCCTTAATTTTTCTTAAGACCCATAGATGAGTGAGACTATTCTGTGTCTATCTCTTTCCCTTTAACTTATTTCACTCAGCATAATAGATTCCATGCATTCATGTATAGGAACATTTTATGATTTCAACTTATATTAATTATATTATATCATATTACATTATTTTATTATATTATGTCATGTTATAACATGTTATATTATGTTATATTCATATTATATTTTGCATGGAAATTAATATATAGGTAGTATGCATTTGTGTCCTACATATGATTTTTAATTATTCACTATAAAATGCAAAATTTAGAGGATTGAGTGAATAACTAAGAATTTTATTCAATGTTTCTTATATAATTAACTTCTATAAAAGTAGACTAGTGGATATAAAGATGTAGGGTAGGTAGGGTTCTTGATCTTTAAAGATCAAGCTGGGCTATATTCACAGTACTCCCTAAGAGAGTACTGCCAGGAGTAATTGCTTATCATTGGAATTTGTCCTTAAACAAAAAAATAAATAAAAATATAAAAGTAAAATAAAGAAAAAATGAAAAACTTCTAAATAACATCAATAACAATTAAATACCTAATTCTCCAATGTCTTATTTTAATTTATATATGTGTATAAAACATGTAATCCATAGAATTACATGAATAAACAGATGCATATTTATATGCTTTAAAAAGATTTAAATATATTTCTTATAATTAAACTAAAATTTATATGAAGCTTATTCAAGGTCATATAATTATTAATTTTAGTAAAGAAATGAAGATAGAAACCATGACAATTTTTGCTTCCATTTGCTCTTATGAATATAGAAAACCGGTAATGATGCTATTTTTTTGTTTTGTTTTGTTTTTGGGTCACACCCAGCATTGCTCAGCAGTTACTTCCTGCTCTATGCTCAGAAATTGCTCCTGGCAGCTTGGGGAACCATATGGGAATTAGAACCACTATCCATCTGCATGCAAGCCAAAATTCCTACCTCCATCCTATCTCTCTGGCCCCTTGATGGTATTTTTTAATTTATATTTGATACAAATTGAATCGAAACCTTGATACAAATTTCTAATAATAATTAATTAACTTGATAAATTGCTACATAATTATTTTGTCATCATGAATTTGTGCTTCAATTGCTTTATTATTAAATCAGATTACAGAATTTCAAAAATCAATGTATTTAGAGTGCACATCAATAATCAAAATCAAAGATAATTATTCAGAAAAGAAAAAATATAGTGCCTATGTCATCACAACTAAGATTCAAATAGATTTTTTTGTCTTCTGGCTCGGGGAATAATATATCTTATAGTGTTCAGGACTCACATGAACATCCTATTGGTTTGTCTGAAAAATTTACTTAAATTTTTAATAGGCAAAAAGTCTCATAAAACTAAAATATTTATGACCTATATAAATTTCAACTAACCTCTCAATTATTGTTTAAATTTATGTGTTTTTGTTGTATTATTTTTTAATAAAATATAATTACCTGCACAGAATTATTATTATCTAAATTTCTCTAATTTGATTTAAGACTATCAAAATAGCCTGATAAATAAAATATATATAGAAATTGAACAAATTAATATTTTGATAAATTATTAAACACTTGAGATCAAAAATAAAATCTGAGATTTATAGGGATCAACTTTCTGTGTTCTGAAAGGTAATATAAAAGTCTTCTTTTGTAGTTAAGCCTTTTAATTGTGTCAATTTTTTAGAGTTAAGTTGAATATGAATTAATTTATCACCAGAACATTTTTTGAATCCATAAGGCAAAGTTTGACCTGTTAACACAGGTCCAATTAAATTCTTACCATAAATGTATGAATATTTTCAAGATGTGGTTGCACCATATATCTATGTTCATTTTTACAATATTACTATTTAAGTTATATCATATACATTTAACCTTCTCTGAATTATTTCACTTAATGTAATGCAATCACATGTTGTTCCTGTTATTCTGAAAATGAAAGTCCTTTTCTAAATTTGACTGAATATTTTATTGTGCATCATGTTTCATTTCTTTACTATTAATTTGGTGAATACTTATTGGCTATTGTAAATAATGCTGCAATAAACATGAGTTACATAATCTTTATAATTAGATAGTTTTCAAGTGCTAATTTTTTATTCCATATGTTGTATTTGTTATGTAATGTATAGAAATATGTATAAAAATGTATGTAGTTATATGAATAAATATTTATTTATATAAATTTGTATTAATGTATGTATAATTTATATAATTTATATATAATTTATGTATTTATATTTATATTATATATTTATATATTATGTATTATATATAATTATATTATATTATTTATAATTTATTATTTATTCATATATTTATATTACATATATTTATTATAAATTTATATTTATATATTTATAACAAATATAAATATTATTTGTTTAGACTTGGTAAGAACAGTTTTATTTGGTAACAAATGACATTTAGATTGGAATCAGTATAAGATAATAAAGATATGATAAGGATTTCACAACTAATTTTTTCAGATTAGAAAAATCACTAGTAAATCAATGAGGGTAAACCCAGAACAAAGAAATAACCAAATTACGTATTTTGGTGGTTTCAATTGCCAGCCAAAAACAAAAAGAGCTTTCTTTAGATACAGCCATACAAATAAAAAGCTTCTCTAAAACTGTTGAAGTTTCACTTGGGAAAAGCTGAGCAGCAGGAGTGTTAGAATCACAGCAGGAGATTCAACTCAGTCCGATTTATCCTGTTGTTTTAAAAATGGCATTGATCTTATGTAGCAGATGTGACTCCTGGTTATTCAGGGTTCACCCACTCTCCAAAGCATCCCTGACTTAAATGAAAACACATTGGAAATCCTATTGTGATCCACTCTACCTATCTGCCCAGTGCCTCTTCTTGCTCTCCTCCCTACTTTGGCCATCTCCATTCCTACTGATTTTTTGTGTGGATCTACTTTTCTCTTCTTGGTATTGGTTTTGTTTAAATTCTTTTTTAGAATTATAAAAGTTTACTTCAGAGTCCTCATTTCAGTGTGTACTAAAGCTACATGCCTGTTTTACTAAAGATTCCATAAGCATAGACTATATCTAGCAATTGAACAAAAGAATATAGCAGAGCCAATAATAAGATGTCACTGAAGTCCAATTTTGCATGATTAACATTCAACTTAGAAAATATTTTAGAGGATGCATATATTCAAATTGTTTTCCTTCTTGCATTATGAAAAGTGTTCTCTTATTTCTACATTCTACCCCTGTCCCTGCCTCTTTCTTTCTGAAACAACTTGGCAAATTCTAACTATTCCTTAGTTTCTACTTAACCAAAATATTACAAACCCATAAATATATTAAGTGTTACTTTAGCTTTTTGCACATGTGTATTAGCACTTATTTTACTCTTTAACAATTATTTGCTTATGTTTCTGTTTCCAGCACATGTCACTGAGCTCTCTGCAAAACACAGGAAATTTTTCTCACCTGCACAAGTGATTATTCAAACATTGTTAAATGAATGAATGAATAACTAAATGAATACACAAGTGACTGATTAATAATAGAAATTTAGTTTGTGGGGGGAAAGTCTATAAAGATGCTTATGCCATTAACTCCAAAGTCACACATTTAGTATGAAAACAACACATTTTAATCCCGTTAGATTGAATTTTAGTCAACACTTGTACTCAAATCCTCGGAGTGTTAAGTATATTTGGAGCTTGTGGATGTTGAACAACAGCTACATAAACTTGCCACATTTCTGTTTCTTTCGCAAGCCAGTAAGAATTTTGCTGTGGGAAAGATTCCAATTTTTTCATAGTAAGGAAACCAAGAATCTAGCTATACTCTTTTACTTACTATGTACAAGTTCATTGCCAGTAGGAAAGTTCATTAAAAAACACTTCAAGTTTACCAATTTTAAAGGTAGTAGCTTTTATTTATTTATACATTTCTCTTTGTTTTGGGGCTACATCCAGCATTGCTGAGGGCTTACTTCAGGCTCTGTGCTCAGGGATCACTCCTATAGGATTTAGAGAGCCATATGAGTTGGAAGGGAATAAAATCACATCAGCCACTGCCAGGCAAGCACCCTGCCCATTCTCCTACTGTCCCATTCCTTGTTTATTTCTTTTGAGAAAAATACATGTAGTATAACACAGTTAAACTGCTGGAAATATTAAGACAACCAAATAGGTATTAATATTGCTTTATTATTTATATCATTATTAACTTGATTATTTTACTTTACATTTATTTAATGATTTATAATAATTATTTAAATAACTGAGTTATTTTACTTACAAGATATAAAATGGACATAACAATTCAACATAAAGTCCAAATTTTGATCCTGCTGGCCAATGTAGAGCCACCAGGTGTCATTATGTTGTCCTCATGAGCACTGTCAGTTAGCCAAAGAGACCCCAGCACAACTAGGCTAATGAAGCACTAGATCACCCAGTCCTAACATCTAGCAGTAAGGTCCATGTACTACCAGCTCAAATATCTCCATGTTGGTCCCCAAGCTCCTATATATTGCTAAGATGATTTTCTTCCATTCAAGTACACCCTAAGATGAATATATCAGATGTAAATCTACATATTAAAAACCTAAAGTTTTAAGTTTAAATGTTAAAGCAATAAATTATTTATTTCACCAGATTTTCAGTTTAGTTATTAAGATATTATTTAGCAATATCAACAGATAATAAATTTTCGCATGTTGTACTTTCCTTATATTGTGATATATTGTGGTACATGCTATTATTTTCCAGAATCCTCCCCCCAGCATTCTCAACCCAACTTACTGTTATGTTACAAGGAGTGTCTTCTCACCCTTTGACAAAATGACTGTAAATGTTAACTGTTTTGGTCAGTGAGGAGGGGCAAACATGGTAGTGGGTCTTTCTCCAGTAGAAATTCCTCGAGATATTAGGTCTTTCCATTTCTTCTTGCTCTTACTTCTGTCATAAAAAACAAATGTGCACTTGAGGATCTGTTCAGTAAGATTCCCCTGGGATGTGTTGCTTCAGAATATGATCCTGAGGTTTAAGAAAAATAATAGTATCGTAATAATACCCAGAGACAATAAAAATGAGAGAGAAAGAAAGAAAGAAAGAAAGAAAGAAAGAAAGAAAGAAAGAAAGAAAGAAAGAAAGAAAGAAAGAAAGAAAGAAAGAAAGAAAGAAAGAAAGAAAGAAAGAAAGAAAGAAAGAAAGAAAGAAAGAAAGAAAGAAAGAAAGATAAGAAAAGAAAGAAAGAAAGAAGAAAGAAAGAAAGAAAGAAGAAAGAAAGAAAAGAAAGAAAGAAAGAAAGAAAGAAAGAAGAAAAAGAAAGAAAGAAAAGAAGAGAGAAAAAGAAGAGAGAAAAAAGGAAATAAGTATCTGCCATAGAACTATATGTAGAAGGGGGAGGTAAGGGCCAGGTAGTAAGGAAACAGGGGACAGCGGGGACAATAAGTATACATTGGTGAAAGGATTGAACATTGGAATATTTTATGACTGAAAATAAACTATCAACTTAAAAAAAGTAATATTTTAAATTTAAAACAGGAATATCAGGAGTTATTAGCTAAGGTAATTATTTCCTAAGAAATATAAATAATATAAATGAATTAATATAAAGAGTAAATATTCTATTTTATACATTATTAATATCATACCATCACAAAATTAAAAGCAATGGGTTTTTCTTTACTTTTTAATTTTTTTTTTTTGGATTATGATTTTTGGGTCACACCAGACAACAGGGTACCATATGGGATGCTAGGATTTGAACCACTGTCCTTCTGCATGCAAAGCAAATGCCCTACCTCCATGCTATCTCTGTGGCCCCTATAACTACTTTATTTTTGAAAGGGGTGTATTGTAGTTTGATAGCAATAAGGAGTTTACTTGATTCAATATATTTTTGAGAATGGCTTTCTCTTCTTTGATATTCGTACACATTTCCCTTTACTTAAAGGAAAATACTTATATCTTTTCATTTGCTCTCTACTTTTTCTGCAGTATAGAGCAGTATAGGTTCTCTAAGTGAAATACAGATCTCAGAGTTGACATACCTTCCATTCTCTTCAAAACCATTAGTATCAGAATTTCAAAATCAGTTAGGTTGAAAGTTATTCTTTTAAAACCAATACTTAGAAACAACTTACAAATATAAGTGAGAATGAAGTTTTATTTCCTTGTAGGTTTATGAGAATAGGTATAGAGGTTCTTTATCAATACTGTTATTTTTATTGTATTGATTATATACTTATTTATATGCTCCTTTATTTTTCATCATAAATAAAGGAAAATAATGTATGACAGTTTTCAAATTAAATATATAAAAATTCGGGGCTGGCGAGGTGGCACTAGAGGTAAGGTGTCTGCCTTGCAAGCGCTAGCCAAGGAAGGACCACGGTTCAATCCCCCGGTGTCCCATATGGTCCCCCAAGCCAGGGGCAATTCCTGAGCACTTAGCCAGAAGTAGCCCCTGAGCATCAAACAGGTGTGGCCCAAAAACCAAATATATATATATATATATATATATATATATATATATATATATATATATATGTAAATTCATATTTCATGGAAAAATTAGAGTTAATGCTGTGTAATGTATTAAATAATAGCAGGCTTACAAGGCTAATTAATTGTATGTATTAAGCCCCTAAAACCAGGGCACCAGACCACCTTCAAACCTATTTGATATTTTCAATAGATTTTTACTTTCCGGCTAGTGTTTAACAGATCAGAACGTCTAGAAATGCTCCATTTAGACTCTAGAGGCAGGTAACTTCTATTTTCTTTGACTGTCAAAGAGTTTGTCAACCTCTGAATTGAGTAAATTAAATCCCAAGTTCAGTGAATATTCTTATCTTAGTTTCTCATGTCAACTGAATTTTTCCTCCCCAGCATTTCTTAAATATTAAATGAATACTTTGTACATATTTTGTTGATACCGCTTTTTACTATTTTTCCCAGGACAAGAGGAATGGTGTTTTCTCCCATTACTCTATGCAGGAGATTAAAACAATGCATGGTTTGAAAAATGACTCCACTCTCCATAATAGGACTTTTGAAATGTTAATGGAATTAGAAAAGGAATGAACTAGATTATTTGTCAGCATCAAGGAAAATGACTTCAGATTCCTTCTCTATCATTCATAATTAATTATGTGTAATCTAGATCAAATTACTTAATTTCTCTAAGTTTTTGTTGCTCCCTTATAAAAGAATACCCATAGATTGTAATGAGCCTTAAAAGAGTAGTGGCCACTATTATCACTGCTTCATTAAGATGCCCCACATTTAGAAGCACTATGCTTTAGGAATGACTAAACTTTTTTTGATTATTATTTTTTGGAAATGACTAGTCTTTACTGAAAGATAAGATAGTCTTCCAAATATAGGCAGGATACGAGAGGATATTTACAATGTTGCATCTTAAGTCACATGTACTCAGAAGCTATTCTGACATGAAAGTAAGTGCATGTGTCATTTTCTGACCTGATTGGTTGTAAAGTTTTGTGAATCTGCCCTGGGGAAAAGGGACTGAAATTTACGAGACCTATCATTTTGTCAAGGAGCATAGCTAAGACCTCAATTCTTTGTACTTCTATGACCTATTATTTTCTTTAAAATGTCCTGCAGAAACTCTGAGGCTAACTGAGAGGAGGTAGAAGTCTTGGTGAATCCTTTTATCTCTTACTCCTCCTGAATTCCATAATAAGATATATTGCTTCAAGTGTACCAATATCCAGAGGTCATTGGTGACTGTAATGTACTTGATTTTAGCCTTTGCTGCTGTCAGTTGAGAATATAGGTGTTAACGTATAGGTTATACATTTTCTTTGTTTATGTGTTTTGTTCACCTAAATGAAAGTCCCTTTTTAGATGTTTCATTCCTCAGATTGAAGGGAAAAATGAAATTTCTGAACAGGAAAAAGAAAAGTAATTTTTCAGAACCAGACCTCTTCATATCTGGAGTGTTATGAAACCATCTACGTGATGAGAGAAAATAAAGTGAAATAAAGGTGGTAGAGGAACAGTGGTGGGTGGTACACCATTGGCCTTTTGTGGTGGTTAAGAGTAGTTATTCTTTATTAGTACTATAAACTTTAACAGTAGTTTAAGCAGATAAATAAGCAACAGTACATTGTTTCACAAAAGGAAAATAGAAAATATTTTGTTCAACCCAACACACAAATGGCAAAATAAAACCCAGAAGCATGCTGTAAACACATACTTTGAAACAATCATAAATATAAAGGATAATACCAACAATTTTTATAAAGTAATTGAAAATACAGGAAAGGTACTCCAGCTAATAAATGTAATAATTAAGAGATGAAACAAATTTAAATTCATCAATCAAGCTCCACCTGTTTAACTCTCTTAGCATAATACAGTAGTTTTTTTCATTTTTTAATATTCCTCATATTATCAGGCATTTATTATTAAGAACTACTTAATGACTCTTCTTCTAATACTGAGTGATAGTTGAGGTTTTAGAATAATCCAAATCATCAGATATTAAGTGCTTTCTTTAGTCAATGGCTCAGAAACAATTAGACAGTTCAGAACATCAAATACCCACACTACCTGGCACAAAACATGTTATTAATACAATTCAAAAGTCCTCATGTATAATTTCAGTATCTAAAGAGATTTTATAACAAATAGATTTTCCTTTTTTTTTTTTTTTTGTGGGTTTATTTGGCCCACACCGGCTGTGCTCAGAGGTTACTCCTGGATCTATGCCTAGAAATCACTCCTGGCTAGGGGGTCTATATGGGATGCTGGGTATCAAACACAGGTCTGTCCTGGATCAGCCATATACAAGGCAAATGCCCTACCACTGTGCTATCACTCTGGCCCCAATAGCTTTTTCTTTAATGACAAAACTACTTGTATTCTGTTGTGAACATATTGAATATTAAACTAAAGTGAAATATATACATTATTTATATTTTTGAAGTCATAACTTGAAGCTTCAGCCCAGATTCCACTGAAAATTATGTAATACAAAATAGATATAAAGGGTTACCTTTAGAAATTCAAAAAAAGCAATTCTATAATACAGCTTCTGAACTGCAAATAGAAGTTACCTTATTTATATTCTATTTATTCATTAAGATATTCACTTTTATTTCAATACTTGAGCCAAGTAAATTCATAAGTTAAATGTTTTTTTTAATTTATGTTAAATTTTAATTAAACATTCTTATTTTAATTACCTATTAAAACTGAATAACAAATTCTGCTGGAGTAGTTTCAAACAAGTTGATTATTGTTTCTTTTACTCCAAAATTTTACCCAAGTAAAAATATTACACTAAAACATCAACAGGTATAAAAGTTTTTAGAGACAAAAAAATTATTTTCTATGAATAATTTCACTCTTGTGAAATATTAATATATTTGCATGAATATCTTAGAAATATGCTTTGTTTACTATTTAAAGCTCTATTTGCTTAAATTTACAGTAACTTGATAATAAGTAGCTCTTGACTTAAAAGCAACTTTCTTGTACTCTTTGGTTTTGAATGCAACATAGTATTTCATTAGAATTTTTAAAGTAATGATAACCAGGTATTTTTATCAGAATTTAAGCATGATTTCATTTTTTTAAAATTATAGAATGAGTTTAAGAGATTTATGCAGTCACTTTATTCAAATTTAAAGAGCTTTCTTTTTAAAATATTTCATTGTTTCTAGAATCTGTAGCTTGATTTTCTTTGTTTTGTTTTGGGGCCACACCCTTTAATGCTCAGGGGAACCATATGGGATTCTGGGGGATCGAACCATGGTCCGTCCTAAGGTAGCACTTGCAAGGTAGATGCCTTACATCTAGCGCCACCATGCCAGCCTTTGTAGCTTGATTTTCTATATTACATTTAGTCACAAGAAAATTAGCATATCACCTTTTGCTCATTTTGTATATTTAAGTTAATTATTTTTAAGTTTTAAAAAAAACTTTTTATAATTTGCATTTCAGTAGTATGTATTTATGACCTAATTTTAATTCAATGTTTAAAATACAGAGAGTATAATTAAAGCAAGTGGAAGTAAAAAATTGACTTAATCACAAAATTTTCAGGTCTAAATATTTGACACAGATGTAGCTATGCTGTCGCATATTTTTAGTAGCTCTTTATTGTCTCCTGTTCACTGAAACATCTGCTTCAGTTTCTAAACTAGTAAAAAGTCTTCAAGTCCTAATAGACTCCACACTGTGTTTTATGGCTCGTATTATTTGAATTTTCCTTCACTTTTTACATCTAAGGAGCATATTTCTCATAAATCATTGTTTAACTAGACAGTTTGGCTGAGTGATAGTGGAGATTCTTTTCCATAAATCAAACTTTAATTTGATATGAGACTTTCCTTTTACATTTAAAACTTGGTGTACAGTCATACATAAAGTTATTATAATAAAACAAAGAAGGAAACTTCATAATTAAATAATGATTTATAATGTTGCAGTGTCAATATGAATCAACATTTCTATAAGTGTTTATGTGTCTGTTCAAAATCTTAGTGCATGTTAAGATATACAAACAGGTAGATAATAAATAAATGTATATACTCAATCCAGTGCTCAATCCATTCAAGTCATCTAATTTTAATGTTTAAAAATTACTTTTATAACGACATTATGTTTTATAAATTTGTATACAGTTCTTTCAGATGTCCAATATCCTAACACTAATTCTGCCATTAATATGACCTTCTTGCTCAGTACCCCCAATTTCCCTCACTTGTGCTTGCAGTGCTTGCAGAGGACTTGGCATGTGTGATGGTGCTGGACATTGGAACAATTTATGCATGAAACCCTATAATGCAGTATTTTTAAATTACAAATCACAGTGGATAGATTCTTTTTAAATAAAGTAGTCTTTTATCTTTCAATTTTGTAGACTAGTGCAGTCACATATTTCACAGTTTTAGAACATTTTTATTATTTACATAAATGAAATCTATTGCCTTCCTTTTTAAAGATAACCATTATTTTATTTTTTATTTTATTTATTTTTTTACTTTTTTGGTTTTGGGTCTCACCCAGCAGCGCTCAGGGGTTACTCCTGGCTCTACACTCAGAAATCGCTCCTGGCAGGCTCGGGGGACAATATGGGATGCCGGGATTCGAACCATTGTCCTTCTGCATGCAAGGCAAATGCCCTATCTCCATGCTATCTCTCTGGCCCCAGGTAACCATTATTTTTACTTTGAGGTCACACCTAGCAAGGTTCTGGTGTTACTCCCTGATTCTGCATTCAGGAATTACTCCTAACTGTGCTCTGGGGACTATGTTGGATGCTGTGTCCAAGCTGGGTCAGCCACATACAAGAAAAGAATGATACATAAGCTGTATTATCTTCAGCCACAGATATCCATTACTTTTAAATAGTCCTTTATATATGTTTGAATGTTTTGGTAGATATTTAAGAAATAATGGGCATCTAGGTGATCTTCGGCACAGTAGTGTGTGCCTAAGCAGTATTGCAAACTTGACTTATTATCTCAAATTAACAAAGAATTACTAGAAGCAGCTACCAGGCCTCCTGAACATCATATGGAAGCCCTCCACCCCAAAAAAGAAAAATGTGGAAAGAAAAGTCAGTCTCCTCTCATTTTATCTTTGTGTTATTAGCAAATAGATGTATTTTAAAAAAATTGAACATTATTACACATGAAACTTTGTTTTTTTTTGGGGGGTGGGGGTGGTTTGTTAGGCCAAACCTGATGGTGCTCAGGAGTTACTCCTGGCTTTGCCCTCAGAAATCACTCCTGGCAAGCTCAGGGGAACATATGAGATGCCCATTTTTTTTTTTTTTTGGTTTTTGGGCCACACCCTGTGATGCTCAGGGGTTACTCCTGGCTATGCGCTCAGAAGTTGCTCCTGGCTTCTTGGGGGACCATATGGGACACCGGGGGATCAAACTGCTATCCGTCCTAGGCTAGCGCAGGCAAGGCAGGCACCTTACCTCCAGCGCCACCGCCCGGCCCCCAAGAGATATCATATGAACATATGAGATGCCCATTTTTAAGGTATAATTCTACCCCTCCAATGCTGACATGGTAGTTAATGTATGAATCTATTACTCTTAGAAATGCATTGATCAGAAGGAATAATGCAATAAAAATATCAGTATTATTATTATATTAATTATAATTAGGTTTTAGTTTACTAGTGGAAATATAATGCTGATTAGGAAATGTAATTCTAATGATAACTTATAGATACTTATTTTTGCTGTATAAATTTGAGAAGATTTTAGTGTTACTAAATACTTTAAATATTTATTGAATTATTACATTGATACATTTTTATAAACAAATAATATTAAATAATTTAATAATGTAGGATTACATAACAGGTAAAGCATGAAAAAGAGGGATTTTAAAATCCTAACTACTGGCTTGATGAATCTGTTTATTTACTTCAGAGTTTTCAAAAGGGTGATTAATTTATAAACACCTATTTTTTGTCTAAATGCTACTTAATTTATTAAATTATTTATTATTATTTTATTTTATTTTATTTATTTTATTATTATTATTTGGAAAAATCTCACTTGAAATATCAAAGAGCAGCAAGATTTTCTCTGAATTTATGTCTAAATTACTAATACAGGAATGTGGTGATGACTGTGAGTCAGATAATAGATAACTGGATTTCAAAATTATGGCATATAAGTACGACATTTTTTATTTAAAAATTATACATGAGGGGCCAGAGTGGTGGCACAGCGGTAAGGCGGCACGTTTGCCTTACACATGGGTGACCTATGACAGACTGTGGTTCTATCCCCCAGTGTCCCAAATGGTCCCCCAAGCCAGGAGCAATTTCTGAGTGCATAACCACTGAGCATCAAATGGGTGTGGCCCCAAAAAACAAACAAAGAAAATTCATAAATCAACACATTAAAGTGGAAATAGACTTTATTGTCAATATACATTCTTGGTGAGACTTTTATTAGATATCAGGCATATGTATATATAGGCTGTAGTAATATTTTCTATGTGTCCCATATACATACATAATTTACATTTTATATATGAAAAAAAGAAAAGGTAGGGAGAAAAATCATCATGTAAAATTTAAAAACAAACTAAATGGTTTTCTAATGCTACACCAAACTTTGAAATAAAATTTACGGGGCCGGGCGGTGGCGCTGGAGGTAAGGTGCCTGCCTTGCCTGCGCTAGCCTAGGACGGACCGCGGTTCGATCCCCCGGCGTCCCATATGGTCCCCCAAGAAGCCAGGAGCAACTTCTGAGTGCATAGCCAGGAATAACCCCTGAGCGTCACAGGGTGTGGCCCAAAAACCAAAAAAAAAAAAAAAAAAAAAAAAAAAAGAAATAAAATTTACAATAATTTAGTATGATGTTAAATAATGTTAAGCTAATCTACTGTCTTGAAATACCATTCACCAAACCAGAGATGGTTAAAAGGAGTTAAAGTTTGTATGCAGTTGATAACAATTTGGTTCCTGGCACCACCAATTCAAATGTGCATTTTTTGTGCATTTTTATACTGTTTGTGCTAAATTAATCAACATTGTGTCTTTTCTAAAAGAAAAATACACAGCCTATATTGAATTAAATTCTCTCTTTACATGAAGATACATTGGGCTAATGCAGTGTCTCAATTTAGGTTTATTTTTGACTTGATATTTTTGTTTGCTTCTGTTTGGGGACCACATAGATTGTAGTTCAGGGTTCACTCCTGTCTATTTGCTCAGCGATTATTCTTGGCCCTGCTCAGAAGAATACATGATGAGACACATTGACCCCAGAATACTGGGTACAAGTCAAGCACCCTACTCACTCTAATGTCTCTTGGCTTCTCAGATTTATTTTTAAATTTATTACATAATGGCTGAGTGCCAGTTCAGTTAATTAGCTATAAATGAATTATCCAAAATATGAAATTTTAAATTCTTTGAGACAGTTCTAGGTAAATTACTGATGAATGAATATATAGTGGTGTTATAGGAGTTCAGAAAGTATTACAAATAAAGTCTTATCAAAATTTTATTTTTGAGAATATAGGAATTCTAATTTTCTCTAAGAAGGCGACAGTTTTATTTTACTAAGTATAACTCATTACATTTTGACACTTTTGCTTATTTCATTTTGTTATCTTTAAAAAAGTCAAATTAGTAGAGATAAAAATCAATTTGCTTTATAATATTTAATTGCTGTCATTAATAAGTAATAATTTTTACTATATGTGCTATCAGCTCATTAACATTGAGATAATGATTCTATTTTCATGAGCAACTTTCATTGTTAGTTGGTTACCTTTTGGGGAACAAAAATATATTGTAAAATTTTTACATTAATTAAATAATTAAATTAATATTTATTATTATTAAATTAAATTTAAAAGTAATTAAAATGTTGATGTCATTCTCAAAGAATATAAAATTTTGGAACTTTTAAGTAAGGATTAATTTATGCTCTAGGTTATCTTTTTTTTTTTTTTTTTTTTTTTTTGGTTTTTGGGCCACACCCGTTTGACACTCAGGGCTTACTCCTGGCTATGTGCTCAGAAATCGCCCCTGCTTGGGGGGACCATATGGGACGCCGGGGGATCGAACCATGGTCCATCCTATGCTAGCGCTTGCAAGGCAGACACCTTACCTCTAGCGCCACCTTCCCGGCCCCGCTCTAGGTTATCTTTTCAAGTTTTTTTATGAGTTTGAACTGGAGTAAATTTAATTAGAGACCATTGACTTTCTGTCATAAAACAAGTGTCCTAGTTTTCAAAGATGAAATTAATAAAATACAAGATTAAGTTATTTTTAAATAGTCATTACTTTACAGATGTATTTCACATTGCAGTTAGGGACTTAAGACAGTTAATGATACACAGCGGTGGTGGTGATATATGAATCATTCGAATATATCTGAGATAACTATAAATATATCACAATAGGATTCTTCTCTGATTAATTAAATCTACATATATGAAGACAGATAAAAATATCTTCAACAAGTTAACAAAAATATCACTGTTTATGGAATATTTTTCATGATCTCTAAATAGTTCTTATTTAAATCCACTTAAAATGCTGATTTAAATAGCTGCAAATCTCTCCTAAACTTATTTGAATTATAAGATTGCCTAACAGTTTTATCTTAATTTTTCTTATTTTAGCACATTTTATTATGTATAATGGAAAACTGAATGCTGTTTCCCATAATAAAGCATTTATCCTCAATGAATCTATTCATTTACAACAGATTTCTTGCCTCTGATAAGTTTAATTTCCTGACATGGATCTAAAATCCCTGCAAGTAAATTTTTAAATATTATTAAAACAATCGAAGATAGAAAAATATTTGCTATAAGAACAGCAAAAAACAGCGATTTGAAAAAATAAAAGAGGCATAGAACATATAATTAAAACATCTAGTTAATAACTAAATAACATAACTAAAACACAAGTTAATCTCATTTCCATCAGAATCTATCTATTGTCTTATTCCTCAGTGCATGAATTTTCTAATCAAAATAAGAAGTTAAGGTCAGCCTAGTCAAAGCAAAATAGTTAGCTGAGCTCATGTATTTCCAGATCCTTGGTATTCTGCTTTATAAAATTAGGGTGAATATGTGCTGACTGGGCTTGGGGAAGGGCGGTTAGTAGTTTGCCAGTAATAATCAATGAATTAAATTGTAGAACTTTTTTACAAGTCAAATTTTAGATGATCAATCTGACTATGTTGAGTATTTTGGCTTTTATGTTAAAATCAGAGAAAAGATTTATTGTTGATTCAAATATGATATTCTTGTTCTGCAAAGGTCATACTGCAGTACTGAGAGTAGACATGAAGGGAATGGATAGTACACTGAGACCAATAAATCAGCAATTGCAACACCTGAGGCAAATATTAGGAATAGCATGAGCCAAGATGGCAAAAAAAAAATTGAAGAAAAGGGGAATATAAAAGAGATGTAGAATCAAAAATCTTCAAGGGAAAACTGTGATTTAGATCTAGGTTAGTAGAGGGAAGCATAGTTAGGAAGAATGATGTGTCTTAAATTTCTTATTAAGAGAAGAGGTTATATTTCAAAAGGAATACATGAAAGTGTGAAACACTGTATCTTATACTCATTTACTCATACTTCCTATGGATCTCCAGATTCTTAAAAACTGCATTTTGACTTAGATTCACTGCTATATTTTTAGATAAATAAGTATGTTTTATTAATATCTTTATTTAATCACCATGATTACAAACATGTTTGTAGTTGGTTTTCAGTTATATAAAAGTGCAAAAATTCCTACCACCAAATAAGTATTTTATGCAGCACATTTGTATTAATACTTAAAGATTTTGAACTATTAACAAGGAGTATGATAGCATGAGTTCAGACCCCACAAAGATATTCATAATGCCTGAAACCTGTGAATGTCCCTTTAACTAAATAAAAAATACTTCATATATATGATCAAATATCTTCAGATGGGGAAATGTGTTTTCTAATTAGACTCTAAATGTTACAGATAATTCCTTATAAAAAGGTAACAAAAAACTTTTCAACTGATCATAAAAAAGGCATTGTGAAGATACAGGCTGAGATTTGAGAGTTATAGCTATCAGTGAAGGAATGGGCAGATACCAAGACAACATGAGACAAGTGAAGTAGTATGGCATCAGTGACCACTCATGTTGGTCTACTAATACTGATTAGTGAGAGAATAAATTTTCAATGTGTTAAACCAGCTCTTATACTCATTTGTTAGAAGCCATAAGTAACTGACAAAGAAAGCTTTCTAGAATTTTTTTTAAATTAGAAATGCCTAGTAACTATATATTCCATTAAATGAGTGGTTAGTCCCATTTAAATTAGTATCTAAAAATATCAAGTACCTAGGAATGAACCTATCAAAAGAGATGAAAGACTTACAGCATGAAAATTTCAAAACGAGTCAGAAAGAAAACGAAGACCACCTAAGGAATTTGAAGAACATACCATTTTCATGTTAGGAAGAATCAACATCATCAAAATGCACATCTTACCTAAACTACTATATTGATTCAATGCAATCCTATCCAAATTCACATATTATTTTTTAAGGACTTAGATTATAAAGTTTGTGTGGAACTACAAAAAACCTAGGTTAGCCAAATCCATACTGAAAAACAAGAAACTGGGTGGAATTTTTTTACCTAACCTGAAGCTTTACTATAAAATCATAGTGATCAAAACAGAATGGTACTAGAACAAAGACAGAGTCTCATACCAATGGGTCAAAATAGAAAATCTAGTGACATACTCCCAAATATATTGTCACCTAATATTTGACAAAGGAGCCAATAATTGGAAATGAAACAAAGACAGTTTCATAAAAAAATGGCGTTGGAACAACTGGAAACCACGTGTAAGACATTAAATAAAGATTGACCCATTCGTCACACCTTACAGAAAAATCAGTTCAGAATGTGTTAAATCAGACCTGATGCTATAAAGTTCATTGAGGAAATTATAGGAAGAACACTCCAAGACTTATACCTCAAAAAAGCATTTGGTGATAGAATGTCAATGGCAAAACCTATAAGCATTAAACCTAAATAAATGGGACTACATCAAATTAAAAAGTTTTTGTGGGACCAGAGAGATAGCATGGATGTAAGGCATTTGCCTTTCAAGCAGAAGGTAGGTGGTTTGAATCCTGGCATCCCATATGGTCCCTTGAGCCTGCCAGGAGTGATTTCTGAGCGTAGAGCCAGGAGTAACCCCAGAGCATCGCCGGGTGTGACCCAAAAGCCAAAAAAAAAAAAAAAGTTTTTGTATGGCAAAAGCCTGTGTTTACAGGCTAAAACTAGAATATACTTTGCAGAATCTGAACAATTTTTGCACTCAACTCATCAGATAAAGGTTTGATATCTAGGATATACAAAGCACTCTCAAAGGTTAGCTCCACAAAACCAAAAAAAATACATAAAAATACTTCTCTAAGGAAGATCAACAGATGGCCAATAGACACATGTTCACCATCACTCATCATTAAGGAAATCCAAATCAAGACAACAATAAGGTGTCCTATTACACCAGTGAGGATGGCACATATCTAAAAAAAAACAAAAAACGAAATCAATCTCTATTGGCAGGGATGTGGTAAGAAAGGAACTCTCATTCATTGTTGGTAAGAATGCTGCCTAGTACAACCTCTATGAAAAACAGTATGGATAGTTCTCAATAAACTCAAAATTGAGCTGCCATATGACCCAGCAAATTCTCTCTTGGGTATCTATCCCCTGAATAGAAAGACATTTATCCAAAAGAATGCATGCACACCATTCTTCATTGCAGCACTTAGTACAATAACCAAGAGTTGGAATCAACCTAGATGTACAACAACAGATGAGTGGACCATGAAGATGTGGTACATATACACAATGAAATACTACATAGCAGTAAGAAATGATACTATAATCAATTTGCAGCAATATGGATGGAACTAGAAAATACTATGTTAAATGAAGTAAGCCAGAAAATGAAGAATAAATACAGAATGAAACCACTTACATGTGGTATTTAGAATATATACCATATATACATATAATACTCCATGAAGAAACACAACCATCTAAATAGTAGATACTTCGAACACCATATTTGCCAGTCTATAGTCAGGGAAGGTGATAAAAATCAAACAAAAGAGGAGAAACACAGAACAATTTTATTCTCTTTTATATCACAAAGAAACCTGCAACAAAGAAAACAGCTGTTTAGACCAAACAGGTGTTCAATCAACCTATAATTATGTTCTAATGTCTTTATCCACAGAATCAGGTGCAGAATATGATTGGAAGCCAGGGATTCCCACTGCAGTGCTTACTATCAGTATGTTTTAATGTCCTTATTTTATTTATTATTTTGGTGTGGTTATGCTCAGGAGTTACTCCTGGCTCTGCACACAGAAATAATCCTGGCTTGGGGGACCATATGGGATGCCAGGGGATTGAACCGCGGTTCATCCTAGGTTAGTGAGTGCAAGGAAAATGCCCTACCGCTTGTGCCATCGCTCTGGCTCCTATGTCTTAATTTTATTAAGTATAAAATAACTCTTTTTTTTTTGGTTAGTTATTTTTGAGTCACATCTGCTTGATGCTCAAGGGTTACTCCTGGCTATGTGCTCAGAAATTGCTCCTGGCTTGGGTGTTTGAGGGCATATGGGATGCTGGTGGTTTGAACCACAGTCTGTGCACAAGGCAGACACCTTAACTCTAGAGTCATTTCTCTGGCCCTTATATATAAAATAACACTTCAACTAATTTGTCCACAGAAGTTCTTGGAGATATAAGTTAAACACCCTAATTTTGCAATCTGGTGCTCTATCATATTAGACTCCATATACAGTGCTCATTATAACAATGTCTTAATAAAATAATTTATTTTATCCATTTCCTTTTGATTATGTCTTATACTATTACCTAAAGTTTATGACCACATAGACACTGAAATAAATAACTGCATACCATAGACTTATGCTACAGATCCCATTCATTGAGTATGTTTTTGCAAATTACTATTATCCCTTTCCTTTTTTTCTTTTCTTCTCTCATTTATTTTTCTTTTTCAATTTAAGCAATATTACTATTGTAGCATAATGCCCGTGTTTTTTTTTTAGTTTCTTTTCAGAAAACTAACCTCAATGCACAAGACATGGTGGATGATACTAAATAGGGTAGAAATCTATTATAGTGCTCACTATCATATTGCTTAGTACTCTAGATGTGAAAATTATGTTTATCCTAAAATGCACAATCTAACCCTGAAAGCTTCATTTAGCAGAGTTCAACCCTGCCAATGATGAAGTGACTAGAAATTAGAAAACCTTTTCCCTCCAAAGTGCTGGCCCAAATTATTTTCTTCATTATTCTTTCTTTTTTTTCTTTTCTTCTCTAATCTATTTATTTTATCTTAATTCAATTACTTCTTAAGCTCTCCAAATCATCCCATAATGGTCAGGCTTCCACGACCCTATAAATAGATCTCTAATGTCTGTTTATAAGTGGGAGTGAGTTTGTATGCAGTGGACTTCTCTATGTTTGCCTAATCTAGATTGTAATATATACAATCTATTTGCCTAATCTATATTGTATATAGTTCCTCTAATATATTATCCCTTCTCCCTCTTACAAAACTTCTTCTGTCTTCTTGCACCCTCAATCCTGATCCATTATCTCTCCCCATGTAACTCTCTTTACCCTCAGTTTTTAACTCATTAGGAACTGAAACTGACCCCCCTGGCACAATAAGTTGCCATCCATCTCCCAGAGCAAAAGGACACCCTCTCAGTACCACATCTCTTGCCCCTTCAGACACTGCAATCACCACTCCTACTGATTCATTCTATGCAGCCCTTTTGCTGATAATTCCCCTCAATGTAGACTGTTGCACCCTACTGGATTCAGCTCCAGCTCAAGGACATTACCTGATCTCTTTTTGCTGCAAACCATTTCTCAGACTCAATAAAACCAAATAATGGGATAAAAATATGCCCTGGAAATCTCATTCCCCAAAAATGAATGTTTAAATACACTATAGTACAGCTAAAAAATAGAATACTTTATGGCTATTAGGAAAAATGAAGTAATAAAATTCATTTATACATGGATAGAAGAGAGTAATATAGAGCAAAATGAGTTAGAGAGAGGACAGATATAGAATGATCACAATAATTTATGGGATGAAAGAAAACAAAACAACACCATAGAATATTTCTATAACCAAAGACTATAGAATTGATAGGGGAAGGCAGTTATGACAGAGAGGGGACCACGATGACAATAATAACTGGAAACAAGAAGGACAAGAACTGGAAATTGAAAGGAAGTAAAGTGATACCCATGACACATCTTCAGTCACAGGACTGTAAACCTGGCTCCTAAAAGAAAAAAGGGGGAAGAGAGAAGGAAGAAGAATAGGAGAAAGAGGAGGAAAGGGAGGAGGAGGAGAATAAGTATAAGAAATATCTGTCATTGAGACAGGTTGGGAAAAGGGCAGGCAGGCACTGGGGAAATGGATGGCAAGAAAAGAACAATAGTGAAGGGATTGGTGTTGGGGCAGTATATGACTAAAACTCAACTATCAATAACTCTTTAACTCTGTATTTCATGGTATTTTTTTAAAAATTAAATAAATAATAAATAAATAGAAAGGAATAAAATGTTTCATTCAAGCTAAAACATTCTTTATCTTGAAGTATAACAGTACTCTCACGTGTCACATAATAAAAATAAATAATTAAGTGCATGCTTTTAAAATGCTATTGTGCTGGGGCCAGTGAGGTGGCGCTAGAGGTAAGGTGTCTGCCTTGCAAGCACCAGCCAAGGAAGGACCTCGGTTCGATCCCCCGGCGTCCCATATGGTACCCCCAAGCCAGGGGCAATTTCTGAGCACTTAGCCGGGAGTAACCCCTGAGCATCAAATGGGTGTGGACCAAAAAAACCAAAAATAAATAAATAAATAAATAAATAAATAAATAAATAAATAAATAAATAAAAATAAATAAATAAAATGCTATTGTGTCCCAGGAAAACTGGAGAAAAATATACTGTAGAATTTGTAGGCCTACCTGTATAATTGCACCAAATTGAAATTCAAATATTTTATTTTTAGATGTAATGAAGTGAATATTTTATTATGTTTCTAGTGAATGGTAGTCTCATTGAAAGCCATTCACATAATCTTACTTAACCGCAGTTTTTTTGTCAATTATTGAATAATTAACTATATTTTATAATAACTACCAATATAGCCTACTCTAATACATCAGTGAGTGGAATTATAATTCTATGGTTGGAAAAATAGTAGAGACCTTAAGATACCAGCCTTGAATGTGCTCTAAGTTTGATTGCCAGCACTCATTCAGTGCCCCAAGCATCACTAGGTGACCCGTAGGGCCAATAACCAAAGCAGCCCCAAGCACTATTCAGTGTAACTCAACAGCACCCTCTACCAGAAATCAATTGTTTCTAACATAAAAATAAGAGAGCTTACTTCTTTCCTAATATTACAGTAATGTTTGGGAGACCAAGAATTAACTAATTGGTGTTAGCTGTATCCTACAACTCATATCAGGTAGTGGGTTTCACATCTGTCACTACCACCAATATCTCAGTAATTCTCAAGTCTGAGATTATAAGAGGAAAAAGTGGTAGAATATTGTTATTGGATGAAATAGATGGGGAGTGGGAAAGTGGGACCTTGTATACTGTTTCAGGTGGCATTCTAAATTGAGTAGCAAAAGATCAATTCAAGAGAGTGCATCAACTTCTCTGCTTCAAAGAAAGTCAATCTCTTTTTGCCAGCTGTTGCACCTGTTCCTAATGACATAATAAATGTTTCATACCCAAGTGCAAGGCACATATCCTTCCCACTTGGGACCTTAAAATATCATTCCCACTAAAAAGGATATGATAAAGGACAATGCCTAAGGCAAATGGCCAAACCCAAAGGATTTAGACTAGCCAGACCATTCTGTAGGATTCTTGCATTCATTGTATCATTTTTATTAATTGATAAGAAATGCAAAGAACCTTTTGAGGCTTGCCCAAAGACTCAGTTTTCCCATAAAACTCCCCACTAAACAAGCCATAGTAACTTAGTCCTTTAGGACTCTACAAGCAGGGAGCTCCTTTTCCTTCTCCTTTACTTTCCAATAAGATTTTCAACATTTTAACTCAGAAACTGAACAATCTCATTTACTTTGCAATACATTTTTCTACGTTCTAACCCTGAATCTTAACATCTTTTGCTACTCAATATTTTTTTGCATATTCCTTTTATAATCCTATATGTGATTAGATGAAAAATAATAGGGTAGAGAAAGAGCTATTGAACAGTGTATAATTTTGAGTATAATATGATAGCATAAATTTTTTAACTTAGTTTGTATAAAATTTCCAAATTTTCAGGGCTGGAGCTATAGCGCAGCAGTAAGGCATTTGCCTTGTACACTGCTGACCAGGACAAACCTCAATTCAATCCCCAGTGTCCCATATGGTCACACAATCCAGGATCAATTGCTGAGAGCCTATCCAGGAGTAATACCTGACTACTCAATATTTTCAAGGATGAAAATATAGAAGAATCTGGGAATCTTGGAAACCACAGAAGACCCACTATTACCACTTCTGCATCATGCTTGATTCATCTCTGTCACTCAGAGAAATACATGGCATAGATTAGGACTAGTGAAGTTGGCTAGGAGCACCTAGAGGACTCAGATGCTCACATTCTATCAGGCCTATGAGGCATCTGTCAAGCCTAGAGAGAAGCCCACTTTCTCCACAGGCCTGGGAATGTCTCCTCACCATTAAGGCTTTCACGAAGTGTACACTTAATGAGGAATTGCTCATTGCAGAAAGGGAAAGTCAGTCAAAACTTCAGCACAAGAGGTACAGATATATCACCCTACCACAAAGAAAGAAAAAAATTAGGAGGAGGCAAAATAGTGAAGAAACGTTTCTGTTAAATAAAATTAACTTTGAGAGGTTTGAGGGGAGAAAAGAATGTATTATGAAAGATATTCAACTTCTCTCTAGAGTGAAAAAAAATAGCTTTTCAGAAGTTGTATACAATTTCTCTAAATTGCCTTGGCCTGGAATTCTCTGCATACAAAAAGTCAATCTGAGTATTGCCACAAGGAATGCCTTGTTACTTGTTGATCCTTTTATATTTGTAACAGGGTCTCTAGAATATCTGAGCTTCACAAGAATGCTGCCTCAAAATATTTGCATCTCTGTGAGATTAGCTCTTCTTTCTTTTGGGATACTTCCATGCTGAACTATTTCTTAAACTTTACTATATTACTATTTCCCAAACAAACACCCATTACCCATACCTCCCTAACTATCTCTTTGGAAAAGGTTCTCAGAAAGTTATAAATAAACTTTTCTTACCTTAGCATACACATTTATATTATCAACGAAAATCTCTCCAAAGTAAGTTTTACTCACTCATCTCTTCCTGACTGCCTTTTGCTCGGATTTCAAAAAACCTCTTTCAATAAATCCATACTTTTCTGATTAGTTGTCTCCTCAGAATTCCTATTCTAATGATTCAAGAAAGAACTTATCAATTTATCGATCCTATATTAGTCCAAATGTTGCAGGCAAATAGATAGGGGGGACCTTATAATGATTTTCAAAAAAAATCATAAAAAGAAATTACCAACCCTAAAATAGCTCAAAATATATTTGTGTTAGACCCATTGAAATGTAAACTCCTGGAGATAGAAAAATAAGCCACCATCTAGAAACTAAAATGGAAGTGCCACCCAAAGAAAGATTGATTCCTACAGCAAGGGAGATCTTCTAGAGAATCTGAAGGTCCTGAAAATAATATGTTGGACCATCAAATGTCCAAGGATTTTTTTCTCGGACAATACTCAGATATGAAAACAATACCTCTATATGGAAAAGCACAGACCAAGGAAGTTTGGGAGAAGGAATATTTGGGAGAAGGCATTAAGGAAGTATTAGAGAAGAATGATGATTAAAATCATTCTCGATTAATAATGTCATCTCTGAGAAAGTATTGTCTGTAAAACATATATTCTAAATAAAAGACACTTGCTGTCTTGGAGACTGAATCATTAACCAAGAATGATATCAAAATTGAAATTTGCATGATTTGTGCATGCTTTGTCTTCATTAATTGGATACCACTTTAAAACCAAGTATATAGTGGAGTGTGTAGAGGTCGCTGACCGGAGCGTGTGGAGGGCGTCCATTCAAGGAAACCTGAGTTCCCAGGACAGGCCAGAGGGAGTGTGTAGAGGTCACCAACCAGAGCGTGTGGAGGATGCCCATTCAAGGGAACCTGAGTTCCTGGGACAGGCCAGAGGGAGCGTGTGGAGTTTGCCGTCTGGAGTGCATGGAAGGTGCCCATTCAAGGGAGTGTGAATTCCAGGGACAGGCCAGAGGGAGTGCTGAAGGTCGCCCACTGGAAGGGGCCTATTCAAAGGGAATCATGAGTTCCTGGGACAGGCCAGAGTGAGGGCTGGAAGTCACCGACCAGACCAAGTGGAAGGCGCATATTCAAGGGAATCGTGAGAGCCCACCCAAAGGAATCTACTCTTTGACATAGCATGGGCAGCCCAGGGGACCCTAGGTCCATGAGACGGGGGAGAATGGCCAGTGGGAGTGCTTGTGGTGATCGCCAACACATCAATCTATCATACACAGCCCAGGGAAACAGAAAGTCAGGATAACCAGTGACTAGAGGGGCAAGAAGGAAGCTCAGGCTGGCTCCCAGGTGGGGAGGGCTAGTGATCTAGGCTCAATGGTGCCCTCTACCATTTTGGCCAGGAGTGAATCTACACTGTCTGGCAGGAAGTGGGTGGCGATTGACCAGGCTTGTCTGGAGGACGAGGGAAGGACCAAAACTCAGCGACATCACCCAACATACTCACATAGAGCAACAGCCCAAGAAGGGACCCAGCCCCATGCCACAGGAAGCGAAAGCGGGCTGAAACCTGAAGGCACTGAACTCCAAGCCAAGCCAGTAAATACAAAGAAAGATGGGTAAACCAAGGAAAACATTAATAACAGGGGAGATGGAAAGAAACTAGAACAAGTTTTCATATCCACCAAAACACACAGACCCAAGAGAAGACCTAAAAGTAGCCATGAGAATATAATTCCAAGCCATGCTTGAAGAAATGAAAGACACACTGGCCAAAGATTACAAGAAATCAATATATGAGCAAATAAACCAAATTAAACAAGAATTGCTACAAAATATGAAAGACTCCATAAAAACAGAGTTAAAAGAAATACATAAATCCATAGAAAGCCAGAAGAGCAGAATAGCACAGCTCGAGAATCACATAGAACAACTCAAAGATAAACTGCAAACAAAAGACAACAAAGAAGCCAACAAAGAAATAGAAGGAGAAGCACTGGAAGTAAAAGTCCAGTATTTAATGAACAAAGACAAAAGAAACAATCTAAGAATTGTAGGTATATCAGAAGGGGAAGAAACAGGGAAAGGAGAAGAATAATTAGTCAGGGAAATAATAGTGGAAAATTTTCCCACCCTCTGGAAAGACGCATCTGAGCAAATCCAAGAGGTGAAGAGTCCTCAACAAAATAGACCCTAACAAACCAACTCCAAGACACATAGTAATTCAAATGACAAGAAACAAAGAGAAGGGCGACTTACTTAAAGCAATAAGGGAGAACAAAAACCCTCACATACAAAGGAAGGAACATTAGAATCAAACCAGATCTCCCATATGAAATACTTCAAGCAAGAAGACAGTGGAATGACATATTTAAACAAGTGAATGAAAGAAATTTTCAACCTAGAGTACACTATCCATCAAAATGCTCATTTATATGGGAGGGAAGACTAAAATTATTCTCAAACAAAAATGAACTTGCATTATTTGTGCAAACAAAACCGACCCTAAATGATCTACTCAGAGATGACTTATACAATCCAAATCCCCAATTGTAACAACAGCCACACTAAACAACACAACTGCACAACAGCCCTCTCTGTCAATTATCTCCTTAAATGTTAATGGACTAAACTCTCCCACCAAAAGACACATAATAGAGAACTGGTTTAGAAAACATAAACCAGATTTTTTGCTGCCTACAAGAAACACACCTACAAGTACAAGATAGGCACAGGCTTAGAATAAAAGGATGGAGATCAATTATCCAGGCCAATGGAAATAAAAAAAAATAGAGCAAGGACGGCCATTCTTATATCAGACCAAATTGCATTCAACCTCAAGAAAATGATCAGAGACAAAGAGGGTCAATACTTACTGATCAGGGGAACACTAGACTAAGAAGTGCTAACACTGGTTAATATCTACGCACCTAATGTAGAGCCAGCAAAATACATATGGCAACTTTTTGCAAAACTGGAGAAACACATGAAAGGAAATGTGATAGTAGTAGGAGATCTTAATACTCCACTATCACCACTGGACAGATCCACCAGACAGAAAAATAACAAAGAAATAAGAGCCCTAAATGAAAAATTAGAAAAACTAGGGCTAATAGACCTATATAGTGCTCTCTGCCCCCAGAAAGTAGAGTACACATTCTTCTCAAGTACACATGGAACCTTCTCCAGAATAGACCATGCCTTAGGATACAAATCTAACTTGAACAAAATCATAAAGGTAAGGATCATTGCAAGCACCCTGTCAGATCACTATGCAACAGAGGTCAAATTGACTGTAAAAAGAAGCAATGGAGAAAATCCAACACCTGGAGATTAAACAACATGCTGCTCAAAAACAGCTGGATCAAAGAGGTACTCAAGGAAAAAATAAAAAGATTCCTTGAGATAAATGACAATGAAGAAACAAATTGTCAAAACTTGTGGGACACAGCAAAAGCAGTAATCAGGGGAAAAATCATAGCAATACAATCCTATGTCAGGAAAGAGGTAAACAACAAAATTAGCACCTTAAAGAACCATCTTAAGGATCTGGAACAACAGCAACAAAGAAACCCAAACACAACTAAAAGACACAAGATAATAAAAACCAGAGCAGAAATAAACAACATAGAAACTAAGAAAACAATACAGAAAATCAATGAGACCAGGACTTGGTTTTATGAAAGAATAAACAAGATAGACAAACCACTGGCTATACTCACCAAAAAAAAAGAGGGAGAGAAAACACTCAAATAAGCAGGATCACAAATGAAAGGGGAGAGATTAAAACAGAACCCCAAGAAATTCAACACCTCATGAGGACATATTATGAACAACTATACTTCAGTTAGGCTAGAGAACACAGAACTAGTGACAGATTCTTGGAAAAATACCAGCTTCCAAGACTAGAAAAGAAAGATTTAGAAAGCCTAAACAGGCCAATCACCACAGAGGAAATTGAAACAGTATTTAAGAAAGCCCCCAAGAACAAATTGCCAGGCCCAGGTGGTTTTACAGGTGAATTCTATCAAGCATTCCAAGAAGAATTACTTCCACTGATCCACAGGTTCTTCCAAACCATTGAAAAGAAAGGAATCCTCCCCAATTCCTTTTATGAAGCTAATACCACTCTGTTTCCCAAAGAGGGCAAAAATACCACCAAGAAAGTAAACTACAGACCAATCTCACCAATAAACATAGATGCAAAAGTACTCAACAAAATCTTAGTGAACCGAATCCAGCATTACGCCAAAAAAGATTATACAACATGACCAAGTAGGCTTCATCCCAGGGATGTAAGGCTGGTTCAACATACAATACAAATCAAACAACATCATACACCACATCAATAATAAAAAAGACAAAAACCACATGATCATATCAATCGACACAGAGAAGGCATTTGACAAAATCCAACACCCATTCATGTTGAAAACACTAAGCAAAATAGGTATGGAAGGAACCTTCCTCAAGATCGTTATCTATGAAAAGTCCACAGCCAACATTATCCTTAATGGTGAAAAACTGAATGCATTTTCACTAAAGTCAGGAACAAGGCAAGGATGTCCACTCTCTCCACTCTTATTCAACATAGTCTTAGAAGTCCAAGCAATAGCAATAAGACAAGAGAAGGGAATCAAAGGAATTAAAATAGAAAAAGAGGAATTCAAACTATCTCTTTTTGCAGATGACATGATGATCTACATGGGAAACCCTAGAGTCTACAGTAAAACTCCTAGAAACAATAAACCAATATAGCAAAGTGGCTGGTTACAAAGTCAATACACAAAAGACAGTAGATTTCTCTATACAAATAACAAAGTAGAGGAGAGAGAGATTAAGAATACAACTCCATTTAAAATAGTATCAAAAAACATCAAGTACCTAGAAATCAACCTTACAAGGGAAGTGAAAGACTTATACCAGACAAACTTCAAAACACTTCGAAAGAAATTGAAGAGAATCTAGGGAAATGGAAGAACATCCCATGCTCGTGGGTAGGTAGAATCAACATAGTCAAAATGACTATCCTACCCAAACATCTATATAAATTTAATGCAATCCCCATCCAAATTCAGACATCATTCTTTAAAGACTTAGAACAATCAATCATAAAATTCATCTGGAACCACAAAAGACCTAGGATAGCCAAACACATATTAAAAAACGGGAAGTTGGGGGCATCTATTTACCTAACCTGAAGCTATACTATAAAGCCATAGTAACCAAAACAGCATGGTACTGGTACAAGGACAGAGCCTCAGACTAGTGGATTAGAACAGAAATTCCAGACATAATCCCCCAGATATACAGTCAATTAATATTTGACAAAAGAGCCAAGAACTTGAAATGGGACAAAGAAAGTCTTTTCAACATATGGTGTTGATACAACTGAAAAACCATTTGTAAGAAATTGAAAATTGACCCATACCTCACCCCATATACAAAATTCAACTCAGAATGGATTAAAGACCTTGAAATCAAACCCAAATCTATAAAGCTTATTGAGTAAAAATAGGCAGAACACTAGAAGACCTATATATCAAAAAAGTCTTTGATGATAGAATGCCAATGGCAAGAACTTTAGCATCAAACATAAACAAATGGAATTACACCAAACTAAAATGCTTCTGCATGGCAAAAGAAACCCTACTTAACACAAGAAGACAATTAACTGAATGGCAAGAAATTTTTTCACTCAACATGTCAGATAAAGGGCTGATATCCAGAATATACAAAGCACTCCGAAAGCTGAACCCCCAAAAACCAAATAAACCCATAGAAAAATGGGGAGATGAAATAAATAGACACATCTCTGACAAAGAGCAAAAGATGGCCAACAAACATATGAAAAAATGTTCACCTTCACTCATCATTAGGGAAATCCAAATCAAGACAGCAATGAGGTACCACCTTACAGGAGTGAAGATGGCTCACATCAAAAATAATGAGAACAATATGTGTTGGTGGGGATGAGGTATGAAAGGCACTCTCATCCACTGCTGGTGGGAATGCCTCCTAGTCCAACACCTATGGAGAACAGTCTGGAGAGTGCTCAAAGAACTGAGCATTGAGCTGCCATTTGACCCAGCAATTGCTCTCCTAGGTATGGACCCCCACGTTGAAAGAACATTTATCCCAAAGTATGTGTGCACCCCACTATTTACCTCAGCACTCAGTATAATAGAGGTCTTGGAACCAATCTCGATGTCCAACAACAGATGAATGAATCATTAAGATGTGGTATCTATACACAATAGAATACTACATGGCAGTCAGAAATAGTACAATCACAGACTTTGCAGCAACCTGGATGAACCTAGAATATATTATGTTAAACGAAGTAAGTCAGAAGACAAAAGATAAACACAGAATGATAGCACTATTCTGAAGCACCTTATATACAACTAATACTCAACAATCAACTAACAGTGTTTAACAGGGTAGAAACTCCAAACACTGTAACAGTCAACATATACCGGGGAGCAGTGCCCAAAACACATGTAAGAGGAACAACACAAACTCTTGACTATACATTATAGGACAAAGAAACCAACAACAGCAGAAACAGCAGCATAGAGAGAACAGGTATGTAATCAGCCTTCTACTACAAAGGCCCACAATAATCCCTTAGGGATCTTATACAGGACCACAGGTAAAGAATACCATGGGAAATTACTGACTTCAATGGAAGCATTTTATAACAATGTGTTTTAATGCCTTAATCTTACTATATTTAAAATAAGCTCTAAGCTTTTCTGTCCACAGGTGTTCTTAGATACAAAGGGTGGACAAACTAAGATGGCATCTCGGGGCTCAGACACACGAGATACCATACCCAGATGGCACTACGAAAATGCTTCTGAGAAAACTCTTCAACATACCCTTTATCTATAGGTTATACCTTCTTTTAGGACCTGAAACACGTGACCAGCCAGACCACTGAAGCAGCAACTGTGACCTACAGACTTATACTACAGGCCCTGCTCATCAAACACATTCAAGCAAACTAGCATTCCCTTGATCTTTTTCCCTCTATTTTCAGTACTTCCTTTTTCCCCCCTCTCCTTTTCTTTTTAATTTATTTTCTCTTTTCTTCTCTCCTGCCCCTTCCATATACTTTCCCCTTTCCCCACCTTTGGAAATCTGACTATCCCTTCACCCCTCAATCTCATCCAGATTTCCCACCTCATTAAAACTATTCACCCTCAGTTCTTAATCCATTAGGCAACAAGACTGACTTCCTACTCCAATGAACCAATACCCAGCACCCAAGCGCAAGGACAACCAGTCAAACCCACACCTCGTCCCCTGCAAGAAAAGGCAACCAAGACCCTTGCTGACTGATTCTGCACGGTCCTCCTTACCAACCCTTCCTAACTTGGACTGTTACTTGAAACCTGGCTTAGCGCTAAAAGTATCCCCAATGCAAGAACTCCTCCCAAGACCTTACCTGCCGCAAAGCTTTTGCCATTCACAAGAGGGTCAAATTGTGTGATGAAAAGGCGCCCGGAAACCCACACACCACAAGAAAACCACAAAAGACAATGGGGAAACCTATACTTCCATCATAAGTATAAGACCTGTATTACACTACCTCTTTATCTTCTTTTCCCCTAATGCAAAGTAGTCTTTTGCATCACTTTGCTCCTTTAATTACTTTTTTACCTCATTTTATTAAAATCTTTTTATATGTATACGTGAGCACACATATTTTTATTTTTAAAATAATTTTTAAATTTTTATATTTTAAATTTTTTAATTTTAAAATTATTTTAAAATAATATAAAATAATATTTCTATTTTTATCTTTTTTTGGGTGTGTGACCTATTTTTGGTTTCTTCTCTTTCCACCCTCAAATGCACTGACAATACAATGTAGCACCATTTCTCCCTGCAAAGTCACACTAAAAAAAGGGGAAAACTTAAGTAGGAAAACGAGCTCTGATCTACTAGGGATAAGAGCTCATACTTGTTTACAATATAGGGGCATCTCCAACCTTAAAAATATGTCACGTGGGGGCTGGCATGGTGGTGCTAGAGGTAAGGTGCCTGCCTTGCCTGAGCTAGCCTCGGTTCGATTTCCCGTTGTCCCATATGGTCCCCCAAGCCAGGAGCGATTTCTGAGCACATAGCCAGGATTAACCCCTTAGTGTTACCGGGTGTGGCCCAAAAACCAAAAAAAAGAAAAAGGAAAAGAAAAAAAGAAAAGAAAATATGTCACGTGGACCCAATTTAGACACCAGGTAATCAGACACCAAACGTCCAGCCTTGAACTCTTGATCACAGACATAAAAATGACAAAGTTCTTCACAACATCCATAGGAAACAAATTCTATTCGAGATATCCTTAATACTGTTCGGACACCAACAAGTGCCAGCTCTAATGTGATATCCTGATAACAAGGAAACTGGGAACAACTTGACCTAAGAGCAGGTTATCCTACCTCACCAACTAACAATAAGACAAAATCAGAAGACTTGTCTCTCTTTGGTCTGTCCAAATGCCAAGATCATGATTTACAGATGACTGGCTGATAGAACCATGACCTGACTGTATGTATCCTGGGACCAATAAAAAAGGCCTAGTCTAGGGATTGAGCTATGACCTGCACAACAACCATGACCTCTACTTCCAGAGGTCTGTCTGAGGCAATTAGCAATGGAAAGGGTCTTCTGGAAACATAATAAAAGACGCTATCCAAGGCCCCATCCTAGGATCAGTGCAAAGACCAAGACCACCAACCACAGAAGAAGGGTTAAAATGACACTGAGGGAACAGAACTTCTAGAACCACAAAGAAAGACTTCATCATAAGTTCCAATCCCTGACCTGTGCAGACATCAAGATCTCTAGATACAGAGGTCTGATTTTATCACCCAGGACAGAGCAGAAGTCTTCTATACACCACAGAAGCACCAAGAGGAGAGTAAATGAACCTGACAGAAGTCTATAGTTAATCCCATGACAATATACTTCAAGGGCGTAGAAACCCTGTATCTCTTAGGTCGAGGGAATTCAATTTCGAATGACCCCATTATTTATTGTGCCTGTGCAGGAGGGAAGAAAAAAGAAAGAAAAAAGGCAAAAAAGCACAAAACAATTTTCTTTTTTAGTTATTTATCTAGTTTTTGTCGATTTCTTTGTTTTGGTGTGGTTATTGAAGTTGTTGTCTCCGTTTATATTTGTTTTTTTTTCTTCTTTTCTTTTCTTCCTTTATGTACTCTGCCTTTTTTTTTTTATCTCAAGACCATGGCCTTTATGTGGTGCTTATCTTTATTGTTGGAGTGCTCACTGGATATTTTACTTGACACTTCTTTTTGTTCTATTTTGGTGTTTCACCCTCCTTTTCCCCTTCGCCTCTCAAACCTAGGATGAGAGCCTTCAGAAGGACTCGCCCATTTTCGGAGTATTTGATTCCCCCCCCCCCCATTTTAGTACCTTTCTCTTCTTCAAACAAAACCACATAACTTGAACAATCTAGTCCCGCCTCCCAATTAGAGCAGGAAATAAGGGAGGTACCAAGACCAAACAGGTGTTGGACCTCTAAGTAGTAAGCTAGGCACAGAAGGGACCACTTATTCTAGCAGCCCTTGGGGTGAGGGAGGAAGATATGGGAAGTAGGATGGGAGCGGAGGTGGAGGGAGGACAATTTGGTGATGGGAACTCCCCTGTTTTTATATTAATATGTACCTAAAATATGATTGTCAATGATATATAAGCCACTATTATTAAAAATAAATATATTAAAAAAACAAGTTTATAAAGGAGGGTGACAGTCATTCAGAACAAGTGTAGATAGAACTTACTGCAGAGAATGCTAGTGGGACAATAGCATTCATATCCAGAACATATAAATGGTCATAGCTTATTTTTATATGCCTAATCTCTGCCAGGCAATGCAAAGGGTTAGCTGTGTGGGTTAAACAATTAAAACCTTTCTTGAGATTTTATGTTTCAATACTCCCATGTCATTTACAACATTTTTCAGATGAAGTGGAGCAGAGTAACAAATTAGTTACCCCCAGAAGTTTGTTTCTTCTGTATAAGTCTCCACTTGTATGTTCAACACAAAAATGCTAGTGGCAAAGCTACTATAGTTCAATTTAAATTGTATGATTTTATTGGTCCAGGCATGGAGAATAATTTGTTTAGTAAGCATATATTTTAAAATTGTTCTAGGTAGCAAAAGAGAGGAGGCTATTTCCTCAATATTTCTAAGATCTCAGCTATTATTCTAGTGGAAAATTAACAAGAGTAAAGTATACAAATTTTAGATAAAATCTATGTGATTTTAAAAAGACATCTTTGGGGCCAGAGTCATGGCACAGCTGTAAGGCCATTGCCTTGCCTGCTGCTAACCTAGGATGGACCTCGGTTCAATTCCCAGGCATCCCATATGGTCCCCCGAAGCCAGGAGAGATTTCTGAGAGCATAGGCAGGAATAACCCCAGAGAACAGCTTGGTGTGACCCAAAAAGCAAAAGAAAAAAATAAATAAATAAACATCTTCAAGAAACGAAGACTTAAATAAGTACTGGAGTGTGTGTTTGTAAAGTAACCTGAACAAAGAGAAGAAAACAAGAAAACCTAAATACTTAGACAATAGAAAAATGGAAGTCATTTTAACACTGTTTAATACTTATTGGAATTCTCTCCACAGAAACTTCACATTAATAGTATGGATTTTTCCTTTCTTCTCATACCAATAGATTACCTTCCACATAAAAATTTTGTCTACTGCTATGGGAGAGAAAAAAAAAGGTGAGGAGGTAAGAACATTCACCCTTTACTTTTCTGTTTTTAAGTGTCTCAAGCTCAAAGTCATTGTTATGTTTTGAGGTAGGCTGATATAATCTGGCACCTTTTAATAGAATAATAAAAAAGACCAAGTGACTATAGTTGAATAGTCAGGATATGAGTTCCACCATTTTAATTCTTTTTTTTTCTTTTTTCGTTTTTCACCACTCAGACTGCATCCTCTCCCTCAACCCCTTCCAAAGAAAGGGAAGAAGAATCATCAATGGCAAAAGGCAGCCGCAGAAGCTAGAGCCGGCTTCACGCTCAGGAGAGGATGCTCTGGCTCCTCCTCGTGGCTTCGGGTGCTCTACACGATCAGAGAAAATTCTCTAGTCACATACTATAGATATGATCCCTGAAAGTATAGTCTTCCACCATTTTAATTCTTAATATTTTAGTGGAATTTAATATTATCTGAGACTCAATTTTCCAATATGTTGATACAAATAAAAGCATTATAATGCAATCAGGTAATAGTTAATGTGAAGTTACTTAGAAAAACTAAGACTTAGCACAAAATTTGAATTAAAAATTTAAACCAATAGTAAAAGGATTGTGTTATCATAAATTGAAAGTCAATATTATTATAAAATATACCCCAGTATGAAATTTTATTATAAAGCATATTGATGTTTTTAATTTTCTATCAAACAACAATAAGGTAAGACAAAGCATAGATTTTTAGTTTCTTCTAAAATTTGACTCATAGATATAAACTAATATAGAGAAAATATATGGGGGATATTGGGTAACACCACCTGGTAGCTCTCAGGGGTTATTCCTAGCTCTGTGCTCAGAAATTGCTCTTGGCATTTGGGATGCTGGGGATTAAACCTGAGTCCATCCTGCTCATTGCGTGCAAGGCAAAAACACCCTACCACTGTGCTATCACTTCAGCCCCAATATACAGAAAATATTATAAGTAAGCCTATAAAATATATATTATGTTAATCTCAAATAATAGAAATACAAAGCATTGAAAGAACAATTTTCTTAGATCATTTGAATGTAACATCTTTATCTATGTAGTGATTAATATGCTGGTTATTCAATTCCTCTAGCTATTATTTTCCTGATATTTATCACATTTGCATTTTATTCAAAATATTTAGCAGAATGTTCATGTTAATTATCTACCACAATACAGATAGAACATGCCTTACATTTGAAAGGTTTACAAATTAGTATCTATTTAAGACTATGGTATTTTGAATGAAAGGTTGATTTCAAGGAAAATTATGAAAGAAGTCTATATCAGAATTTTTAAGCCATTTAAATAATTTAAAAGTTTGATGAAGTCAAACTGCAACATAATGGTACAGTACTAACTGGTTTTCTATTTGTTTATGTCATACTGCTGTCATATGTCATTTGTCATACTGCTGAGTCAACTTATAAATGTTTGAACATTTGATTCTCTGGTACCAAGGATATTGATCAGTGGCAGAACACTTCCCTTTCATACGTACTACCTGAGTTTCATACCCATAGAAAATATTTCTGTAATTATATGTACTTCTTTTACTATATTAATAATGATACCCCCCTCCAAAAAAAAAAGAAAAAAGGGGTCGGAGAGATAGCACAGCTGTAAGGCAATTTTCTTGCATGCAGAGGGCAGTGGTTTGAATCCTGGCATCCCATATGGTCCCCCACGCCTGCCAGGAGTGATTTCTGATAGTAGAGCTAGGAGTAACCCTTGAGTGCTGATGGGTGTGATCCAAAAACCAAAAAAAAAAAAAAAAGAATAATGATACCCAAAACTTGTCTGTCTTAAATATTAGTTTGCATCAGTTATATTTACTTTATACTTTATTTGTAATTTACTGTTTAATATTTAATGTTTCTTTTGAAAAGATTTCCAATTCAAAAAATAATATATCAAAAAGTAATACCTCAGTGCTAATTTCTCTAAAATTATAACTTTCATTTAAAAAGCTATAAAATTATGTACAATTTTTATGTGGCTATCATTTTTGAGACACACATACTACCTTGTATTTTTTAAAACTCCGTAAGAAAATTTTAATTTGAATATATAAAATTTCAATCATAAAAATGTTCTATTTTTTGTAAATACATTGTAATATAGATTTACATATTCAAGTACTGCAGTTTTAGGAATTTTCATTTGGGAAACTGTGTGTGTGTTTTCCATAGAACTAAAGAATTCATTTAATTTTTGACTGATTATATGTAAAAGATTTTTGAATAAAGCAATAATTGAAAAATTTATTAAATAGATCATAAAATTATATATGTTTATTGCTTGCTGGCACTGAGGGGTGGCAGGCTAAACAGGTTACTGAAGTGACATTAGAGGTTGTTTAAATGGTAATTATATTTTATTGTACAACTGTTAAAATTCACAAAACCAAAATTTCAATATGACCTTTCCATTTATTTAAAGACTTTTGCCAAATATTAATTTATAGACATTTTACTTGGGACCTTTCCAAATATATATCTTTGAATGAATTATCTCATCTTTAATTCACTTGAAAATTGAATCCTTAGGTGACCTATTTTTTCTCTAGAATTAACTCTGCTTCATTTAGCTGATTCTTTATAATGCATAATTTTTGTTTAAGCATGATAAAATAATTTATAACTTCCAGATCATTTAATTATTTTTTTGTATCTACTAAAGTTACCTTATAATAGTTCTCAATTTAGCTTTTAATATTGCAATACAACTGTGATATAGCATCAGTGCCTTTACCTTACGATGTAAATATCAAAGGAGCAAATTTTAATGCATCTTTATTAGTTTTAATTCATTATCAAAACAAAGAAGTAAATATTAACAGTTTATTAATTCATTTAGCCAAATATTATAGTATAATTTAAAATGAATTTAATTGTAATCTCTGTTACTACCATAATGGACCAATTTTAAACTCAGCAAGAAAATTGAACAAATGCATAAAAAGATATTCAACAAGCTATTCCTCTTTTATTGGTATGAATACTTATGTGTTTCCACTCATTTAATTAAGAAAAATCTACTTTGAACCATCTATATTTATCAAGAACTCTAAACTCAAAATACTTACACTTGCAAAATAATTGAATAACGTTAATGATAGATTATTTTTAAAAGAACCACTTAATACTACAAAACCAGATTGTCATAGAATATGACATATATTCAAACAGCTATAATTTGAAGTAGTTAAAAATGAAGATTCAGAGGGTTTATGATTCTCTCTGAAGAGATTACTTAAATTTCCAAAGCAAAGTTTTCTTTCTTTCTTTCTTTCTTTTTTTTTTTTTTTGGTTTTTCGGGCCACACCCGTTTGATGCTCAGGGGTTACTCCTGGCTAAGTGCTCAGAAATTGCCCCATATGGTACGGCAGGGGATCAAACCGAGGTCCTTCCTTGGCTAGGCTTGCAAGGCAGACACCTTACCTCTAGCGCAACCTCCCTGGCACAAAGCAAAGTTTTCTTATTGTAAAATATAAAATAATAATTATATCTACCTGTCAAAGTTATTATAAGATAAAAGCAAAGAACAGAGAATAGGTATTCATTACAGAGCCTAGTAATTTCTGAGCTTTGTAGTAAATGAAAGCTATTATCATATATAATAAAGTTAGTATAATTAGTGATCAGGGCACACACACAAAAAAAATCATCCCATTCAGAGGCGAAGCAAATAATCAAACACCAGAAAGACTGATGTGGAATTGAGATACTTCATTAATAACAAATATTTTCTTTTTTTTTTATTTTTTGGTTTTTGGGTCATACTCGGCATCGGTCAGGGGTTACTCCTGTCTCTACACTCTGAAATCACTCCTGGCAGGCTCGGGACCATATGGGATGCCAGGATTTGAACCACCGTCCTTCTGCATGCAAGGCAAATGCCTTACCTTCATCCTATCTCTCCGGCCCCACAATAATAAATATTTCTCTTGTATACAGGGGAAGGGTCCAGAAAAATTGAGTGATTCTCTCATATGTCTTCAAGGGTCATTTTAGATAGCTACGCAAAGAAGAGTATATTGGGAAGAAGAAAAGAAATGGTAAGAAGGATTTAAGGAAGGCAGTATAAAAAAAATCAACATGTAGATTTAAGTCCTACATGACTTAAGTGCTCCTTGAAAATATAGAGATCAGCTCTTCCAGGAACATACCCTAGAGGGAAAGGATTACATTAAATAAACATTTATGAAAGGCAGTCTCATTCAAGGCCCCTCCCAATCTCCAACACACACACACACACACACACACACACACACACACACACACACACACACACGCACGCACGCATGCACACAGACATCGATATACAGACACATACTTAGGACCCACGAACAGATGTGCCCAATAGCCATAGTCATCCAAGTTGTCCAAAATATCTTTTTTTAATAATGATAATTTTTATTTTGACCAAAGTGGATTATATATCATTCAGAGTAATATTTTAGGTACAAATTAACAATGAATCAGAGGAATTCCCATCACCAAAGTTGTCCTCCCACCACTCCGTTCCCAGCTTGCATCTCATATCCCCCATCCTTACCCCCAGGCTCCTAGTATAAGTGGTCCCCTCTGTGTCTAGGTTGTTGTAGGTTGGGTATTGCTGTAGTGCTCATTGTATTTTTTGGTTGATTTTTCTTTTGGTATTGTGGTTTTTCTCTTCCTTTTTCCCTTTCTTCTCTCATACTGATGTTGAAAGCTTCTAAGGACTCTGCCTATTTTCGGCTTGTTTGATTTTTACCACATAACTTGAACCAACATCTTTTTTAAAATATTATACTTTTCATTAGTACTAATTCATCTGTAGTTCTCCAGTTGTCCATAGAGAAGCACATTTGGGAGATAAGTAAGGGTGAAAGGAAATGGAAACTAATGGTGCAGATCTTACTAGTGCCTAGTGCCTTAGGCACTGTCCTTGAGTTTTATTTGTCTTACCCAAGTTAATGGTCAGATCCAAAGTTAGATAAAAGAATTATAATTCTCTTTTTACAAATTAGGTGGCTAAGTATATAGATAAGCCAATTATTTTATTCCTAGTAAATAATTAGTTAATCTTAGATGAAATTGAACCCAATTTTATCTGCTCTTGATAAAATGTTTTTTTACCTCTGCATGATATGATCTCAGATAAATAGAAATCCACATGCATATTTAAATACTGTGTTTGGAGAAATAATAAAATACAGTATTAGAGTAGGAAAGGAGTCTCACTACGGGACAGGATAGGTGATGCTAGAGGTAAGGCATCTGCATTGCAAGCGCTAGCCTAGGACGGACTTTGGTTCGATCACCCTGCATCCCATATGATTCTTCCAAGCTAGGGGCATTTCTGAGCACATAGCCAAGTGTAACCCCTGATCGTCAAACGGGTATGGCCGAAAAAAAGGGGAAAAAAAAGGAAAGGCGTCTCACTTAAGCAAATGAGAAGATGATGAGGAAGCCATTTTGATAGATGACTTTTTGAAGCAAGAGGTAAATTTGCAAGGAAGCTGTTAGTATGGACTTTTACTAACGGGAATTTAATTTGCATTTCAGATTTATGTTTTTTTCTTGTATAACACAATTCTGTTCTTCCACTTTAAAAAAATCTTGATTGTCTTTTCTTTAAAATGGAAGTCATAAGGAAAATTTTATGACAAAATAAAATAATTTCTTTAAGGCATTTAGTAATGATAGAAAATATTATTGTTGTTATTATTGCATTGTTTATATAATAACAATGAAAAATAGCCCTAACAGGTGATACACCCAAAATAAAAGAGGAAAAAAAACATTACCTTAGTGAGAATAGATATTAATCCTAGAGCAATGAAGACAAGCATATATATAGAATTAGTTTCCAAAATCTTGTAAGTTATGAGTTTTTGTAAGTTATAAGTTAAAATACTGTAAAATTTTAATTCTGGGGAGTGTTTTGGGGAGGTTAGGAGAATCATTCCCAGTGGTGCTTAACTGATGGATTTCAAATACAAGATATTTGCTCTCGTCCACTCAGTCATATTGCTTGTTCATTTCACGTTTTGCCTGGGCTTTAAAACTTCTGTGATTTTTGTTAAAGTTCATTTCTTCATGCTTCTATATATCATATATAATATAGAAGCCTAAATAATAATAAGTAATAAATAATATTAGGGTTCACATTGTAGTACTAGCTAATTAAAGATTCAGTAAACTACAATATTACAATTCATAACAATCCACCATAATCTTTTTGTTTTCAAATTTCTTTACATAAAAATGTTTACTCTTTATTAAATAATAAAAATAACTGTTAAGAATTTAACATATATATTAGATATTTCCACAGTAATGTTATGATTCAAATTTGATACATCTAAACTTAAGAGGATAACATAATTGTATTATAAGTTGTTTATATGTCAAATACCTAATACTATTTTTATCCTTTTGCTCTATTTTAGTTATAGTAAAGAAGATAAATATTGCTTATTTGATATTTGGAAAGCTTACACTATGTTCTTATAGAAATGAAAAAATACTGAGTACAATTTCAAATTCTAGTAGGATTTTAGTGCTATACAGATGAATAAAAACCTATATTATTATACACAGAAGCACCCTGGTAATATTACTTCTACTTTTTGGGAAGACACTCTTTGGCACTGAAATACCAGAGATGATTTATTTTAGATATCAATTTTATTTTCTGATATGTCTTATTAAAATTCTCCATAGTATTTTTCCCTTTATGAAAATTTTTCTTCCTCCCAAAAAGCTATGAAGAAATTGCTGGCTATTTGTCATGTAAAATGCTTATATTATTTCATTTTATTGTCTGTGTACAATCTAAAAGTTAACCCTGGAATTTTACAGTTGTGAAAAACCTTAAAAATGAAAATATAGTATTTCCAATTACAGTGGGAAGGAAAGTTAGGATAGATGCCAGAAATGTGAAGTTTTTTATAGTCACATACAAACAGAGGAGAAAATGGAATGTACTCAATCCTAAAACTGAAGACAAGGATAAGGAAGCATTATGACTTTCAACTCTCATTTGCAGGGTTTCTACCTCAAAACATCATTACATATCATCAGTTCATGCTCTGCAACAGTAATGATGCCGTTTCAAACATAATGGTAGAGGAAAGTGAGCCATATGAAAAAGCAGCAGGAAATTGTTGTGCCTAAATATAACTTCTTTCAGAAAAAAAGACCTAATAGGAATCTTACTGTGCATAAAAACAAGATACTTAGACAAAGGTAAATTGACATTTCAGTTCTTTTTAGCTCTTTGTAGCCTGCGTATTGATACTATTTCAGATGTATATTGATTGTTTAGCTTCTCATGTTTATTATACCTAAACATGTATATGGGTAGTGTAAGGGAATAATTAAAATGAGTTCAAGCACTAAACCATATTGACCTAAATATATTTGGAAAATAATTGTCATACACGTGATTGGAGAAGTCTCTTTTCTTTTTTCACGAAGGCTAAACAGCCAACTTTACTACCAAATGGATAAAAGGTTCATTTTTCTGTCCATCTCTACCAGCACTAATTGTTTCTGGCCTTGTGATATGGGTCATTCTCAGAGTATAAGGTGGTATAAGGTGATATTTTACTATTGTTTTAATTTACATCTACTTTATAAGAGATAAAGAGAACTTGTTTTTCATGTACCTATTGGACATTCACCCATATGTTTTCTTTAACAAAGTGTCCACTCAGAAACTCTCCTTTCTTTTGTTTATGTTTTTGAAAGAATCAAAATTGCTTTGGGTTAAGTCAAGCCTGAGCACTGCAGGTTGTGACCAATAAAAACAAAATAAACTAAAGTAAATAGGGTTAGAGGGGATCAGGATTAACAATATAGTACAATGCACACTAGGCACACTTGTTTTGAATTTAAAAAAGTGTACAGACTCAGAACTTTAGGGACAAACTACATGCCAATATCCAAATATACAGATTTAAAGGACAAAACAAAAAGGTGGCCATTGGAACCTGTTTCTAAATAAAAGGCAGATATCTATGTATAAGGGAAGATCATTAAGGTATGAAAAGCAAACAAACTTTACAATCAGCATCCACATTAAAAGTTAGAGGTCTGTCTTTATCACCCAGATCAGAGCAGAACTTTTCCATACCGCACAAAAACACCAAGGGGAGAGTAAATGAACCTGAAAGGAGTCTATAGATAATCCCATGGCAATATATTCCAAGGGTAGAGAAACCCTGTATCTCTTAGGCCAAGGGGATTCCCGTTACGGATGACCCCAACATTTACTGTGCCTATGCGGGGGGGGGGAGACAAAAAACACTAAATAATCCTTTTTTATTTTATTTTTTATTATTTTTATATCTAGTTTTTGTCGATTTCTTTGTCTTGGGGTAGATATTGAAGTAGTTGTCCTTTTTTTTTTTCTTTCTTCTCTTCTTCCTCTTTGCGCCTTGTCATATTTCCTATCTCAAGACCATGGCAACTATGTGATGCATATTTTTAGTGCTGTAGTGCTCACTGGATATCTTATTTGATTCCTCTTTTTGATCTGTTGTGGTGTTTCACCTTCTTCTTTTCCCCATCGTTCCTCAAACCAAGGATGACAGCCTCTAGAGAATGACTCTGCTCATAGTCGGCGTAGTCGATTTTTACCCCATTATATTACCTTTCCCTTCCTCAAACAAAACCACATTACTTGAGCTTTCTAGTCCCGTCTCCCAATTAGAGGGGACAGTAATGGAGGCACCAAGACCAAACAGTTATAAGACCACTAAGTAATACTAAACACAGAAGGGACCACGCATTCTAGCAGCCCCTGGGGGGTGGGGTGAGAGTGGAGGACATGGGAGGCAGGATGGGAGCGGTTGTGGGAGGACAATTCGGTGGTGGGAATTCCCCTGATTCAATGTAAATATGTACCTGGAATATTACTGTGAACGATAAGCAAGCCACTATAATTAAAAAAATTATATTAAAAGTTACATTTTAACATGTTATATATTTTTTTTTTTTTGGTTTTTGGGCCACACCCTGTGATGCTCAGGGGTTACTCCTGGCTATGCGCTCAGAAGTTGCTCCTGGCTTCTTGGGGGACCATATGGGACGCCGGGGGATCGAACCGTGGTCCGTCCTAGGCTAGCGCAGGCACCTTACCTCCAGCGCCACCGCCCGGCCCCAACATGTTATATTTTTAAATAGAGAATTTTAAAGCAGCTTGTACATCAAACATAAAGACACCAGTAAAATATTTAATATTATTAACAGCTTAGTGATTCTCTATAATGAATAAATGTTAATAAAATATCAGATAAATGTATATATTATATATATTTCAGGATAGAATGATATTTTACATTGATTTTATTAGAACCAAATAAATATTATCTATGTTTTTTAAAAAAAAGTCACAATAAATTCCTTGATTTTAATAATCTGGCTGAAATCAGTGAGCCAATTTCACTAATCAAAAGGCCCATAGTGGTTAGATGATTCAGAGAACTCAACCTAACCTTTCTACTTAAAAGTTTTTGTTACGCTCAGGGCTTACTCCTGGCTCCAAGCTCCTGGATCACCCCTGGAGGGTGCTGAAAATCATACTGCATGCAAGGAATAGAATTCATATGGGCTGTAAGACAAGGGACCTGCCACTATATTATTGAATGCCCTATCCCATTTTATGATTTTAGTTTTATACTACACCCAAAAGATTTTCCTGTCTTAAAGGTAATTATGGAGTACTATTTATAAATCTGTTATAATGAATCTAACTTTTTTAGCTCTGTTTTTCCATTAAGTTTTGTGTTTAAATTGAATCATAATCTAGCTTTCACAAAATCTCTTTTTTTTTCTCTCAGGCATTTCTATATTACAGATAGTAGTGTTTTTAAAATTATCTTACTGAAATTTTCTTTTTTTCATTATTTTTCATATTTTTGTTTTTTAATTATGGTTATGTGTATCTTATTCTCTACATTATCAGCTTATTAACTAACTCTTCAGCTTATGTTATCCTACTGCTGAATTCATTCAATGAGCGCTTTTTTTTTGTTTCAAATTTAGCCCCTCACTCTTTAAGTCAACAATATCTGTTGTACTCTTATTAAATTCTCTTTATAGAGGTCTGTTTTATTTATTTATCTTCTTCAATTAAGTCAGCATCCTTACAATATGTTGAAGTAATGATCTGAAAGGTAAGAGACTTCTGAATACATGGCTTTACAGGCTCCTTACTCTTGGATCAAATATTAGCTCTGAATCTGAGTCAATGTTTACAATTGGTTAACTAAACTATGGGGAAGGCATGGGCTTTGTATTTATCTTTTGTCATCTGATGTATTGCAGTAACAGTCATCTCACTATTTAGGGTACCAGGTGGACATCTACTACAAATATAAGGGGTGAATTAGGCCAGATCCAGATTGAACTTTCCACTCAGAATTTACATAGGTCTAAATTTATAAGACTGTGTGAGTATTTTCATCATGCTTTTTTTTTCTTCCCTAGGCCATGCCTCTATTTGCCTTGGACCCCAATTTTGCATATATGCCAGTCAAGCTCATTAGTGTCCTGAGGTTGTTCACATAAAAACTCTTCCAAAGATACTTGCTGTATATACTATGCAATTTCTCTTTAATTAGACTGTAGTAACATGCAGTCATGTATGTGTGTATGTTAACTTTGTTTGTTCATTTATGCTTTTTGGACCTGGTGCAACCTTACAGGGTATTCTACTCTGCTGTTGCCTCTGTCTTCTCCCTGGCTTTCTTATAATTTAGAATAAGTTAGACTGCTTCAGGATCTTTCTCACTGATTTTATTGAAATAAAATAAATTTCAACTAATAGCAAAAATATACATTTGACCTGTTTAAGTTCTGAGCTATTATTTTTAAATGCCTATGTACATTTATGTGTATGTTTGTAATGGCATTTTTCTTACTTTGGATAAACCTAAGAGTGACATGAGTAAACCATAGGTAGATAATAGTTTAAAATTTTAAAACATTGCTAAATAAATTTCAAAAATAACCATACCATTTTATATTAGTACCAAATGGCTTAATTGCTTCAGTTGATCAGTGCAATGCATTGTCAATCTACTTTTCTTCATTCTCAGATGATTGGAATCTCACAGCTAAAGTTTCCAAACATGCTTTTTTTCCCTAATAACTATACATTAGTGAATTTTTCATATGCTTCTTAGATGATTTTATATGTTCCTTTTAAAAGTCTCTGTTAAGTACTTTGCCATTCTCAAATGCATTTTCTTGTTTTCTTACTGTTGCACTATAAGAAAATTTTCTGTGATTCAGAAATAAGTACTTTCTTGTTGTATCATTTCATATATTTCCTATTTTTGCCTTGCCTTTTTCATATCTTAATTGGCATTCAAAGAGTAAATACTTTTGATTTGAAAAATGTCCAATTTTTAAATTTGTGGTCATTTAAAGTTGGAATTTCCTTAAAGCTGTCTATTTTTTTATACATATGTTCTGGTTTTTTTATTCAAATGTGAATGCTTCCTGCTCAGATTTTTATAACATTTTCTTCTTCCAGTTATTTTCCACCTTGTTAGCTACCCTTACCTCACTGAGCCAGATGAACACAAAATTCTGTTAGCAGCCAGCACTCAAATGACTCATGAATTTACAAATTTCCCATGAAAAAACATAAGGAATAGAAAAAATAAAACAACATCTTCTATTTCTTTAAATATTTAGCCCATGGTTATAGCCAAGATATGTGTAATGGTTAAAAATGATCTGGTTATAAATGACTACTTTCTATGAGGGTAGTATCAGGGAATTATCAGTATAGCATGTATAAGATAATATTAACAAATCATTGTAAATTTTAAAGTATTAACAGAACAAAGAGGAAACAAAAGAGCACTAGTATTTTGCATATTTTTACATACTGCTTCTCATTTAGGAAAAATACAAATACACATAGTAAAGTAGGTCATAAATTTCATTTGTATACAGAGAAACGGGATTTGGTCTTCATCACCATATACGTTACCCTCAACATCACCAGAAGTGATCACTGAGCAGAGAGCCAGGAGTAACCCTGAGCACTGCCAGATATAGACCCTCCATAATAAAACAGATAAAAAATAAGATAGCTGATAATTCAAATTTTTAACTGATTAGTTATATTCTTATACTCATGAAATTCATAAATTAAGTAGCATTTCAATTCTTCATGCATTTAAGATAACTACAAAAATAAATGATTTTAAATAAAAACAAGTTGGCTGCAATATAAAAAATAGACATAAAAATTAAGAGAATATTATATGATATAATATAAATGATAAAATATAATATAACATAATAAAATTTAGTATAAAATAACTAATATACCTATATAATCATTTTTGCATAGGCATAACTTGATAAACATTTAAATCTATTAAATACAATAATAATCAAGTAAGTTAAAATAAAGCAACTATATTACTGTAATAGTAAAATATATTTACTATTGCACCACGTGCAATTTTGAGAATGTGACAATACTAAGATATTTAAAGACAAAACATGACAATATAAATGCTTGTAGTTATTTTTTTTTAAATCTGGCAGTGTGAATTTAGAAAAATATTCTTATTTGTTATTAAAATAATTGACTTGAAATAGTCTCAAAAGGAAGGGCTAGAGCCATAGTACAGTGGATAGGGCATTTGCCTTGCATGCGGCTGACCGACAAAGGTTAGATCCCCGACATCCCACATGGTCCCTGAGCCTGCCAGGAATGTTCTGAGAGCAAAGCCAGGAGTAATCCCTGAGCACTGCTGGGTTTGGCCCAAAAACTAAAAAAAGAAAAAAAAAAATAAGGAAGGAAAGTAGGAAGGACGGAAGGAAGGAAGGAAGGAAGGAAGGAAGGAAGGAAGGAAGGAAGGAAGGAAGGAAGGAAGGAAGGAAGGAAGGAAGGAAGGAAGGAAGGAAGGAAGGAAGGAAGGAAGATAGTAGTTTATTTGCAGTGAATGGCTCACAAGTGGTATTGAAGCATGCTAGAAAGCATTATCTTTGATAATTGGTACAGAGTTCTAGTAGTTCCCTGTTAAGTCCACTACCTATGTCCTCCCTAAGGAGTCATTAACACCAGGACAATACAGTAGTAAAGTGGATTGTGTGGTGTTTGGCGATTATACAGATCTAATTGGGCCCTTACATACTACTCCAGTCCCAATAATTAAAGTTGTCATAGAAACTTGTCTATACTTGGATAATCTCTAATAAATATTAAAGAACTAATATTATGCCAAAATATTATTTCTAAAATTTTGAGAAAGCATTTTAATCAATACATTAGATAATACAAATTAGAGAATATATTTTAAGAACAACCCACTGAACACAAAATGTAGAAGCTATCATTTCTTTTATTGAAAGTTTATTATTTGTAGAGAATTTGCTAATTGTATCTGGCCTTTAAGCAAACTAACTAGATAAATAACAAAGAACAATAAAACTAGGTGAGTATCTCCAGAATTAAAACACAATAATAAATTAAACACAATTAACAATTGTATAAAACCTGTATTGGTTTTATATTATATGTGTATAATATGATTCTTGACAATAATTTGTAAATACAGTATAAGGATAATAATAAAAGATGGAGTTCTTTAGAAGAGTTAGCAAAACGATTCAGTAGTTATAGATAATTATTATCCCACTAGACAATATTTTTGGTCACCAGAAAATATTATTTAACATAATATTTTAGAGTTCGAATTAGAATTAAATATAGAATTAGAATTTAAATATAGAAATCCAGATAGTACATATTTCACAAATATAGCATTATGACATTTTCAGCTATAAATAGTAACCAATTTTGCTACATTGGCAAAATGAAATTTGGTATTAGAGCAAGCAGGGAATGGTTTTTAAATGCATGTTTGATTTCCTTCAACCATTGACACTGTGTTATTGAATAGTGTAAATAAATATACATTACACGAAAACGTTTATAACTAAGTACATCCTTTGTCGAGGTTAAAATGAGTATTTGAAAGAATCCTTCTAAGTACTCCAGGGGGTGGGGCATGAGGACTCCGAGTACACCTGGACCTGAACAACGAATATCAGATTAATCAATCTGTGGGGAAAAGCCACCCACGCCCCTGTATACCACTTGAGATGACCCTAATTTTTTTTCAAATAAAGTGACAACTTTAACTTTCTAAATGGATGTTACTCCTGCATACATACCTCTTTATACATTCAATTCATTCATTATTCCTTTAAAGAAAGATTTGCATAATTAGTTCAATGTCACAAATCTAAGAATGTTATTTCTCCAGTCATTTGACAAGCTGATCCAACTAAATTTCATGTGGTATAACAAGAATGAATGCAAAATTTCACAGTGTTGAATATGAGATGAATAGAGAATACATAACCAGTAGAGATTAAATGGGTGTAATTTGACAACTATGGCATAATATATCTACCTTTTCTCTTAATTTTGGTGACCCCACCCAGAAATGTTTAGGGGCTAATCTTAGCTCAATGCTCAGTGGTCACTTGTGGCTGTGCTCAGGAAACCATGCACTTCTGGATATCAGATCCAGACCTACAGAATGCAAAATATGTTCTAAACATATTAAGCTGTTTCTCTGTCTCTTACATATCAACTTTTAATATTTTTCTATATTGTTATACTAATATTAAAATATAAAGTAGTTATGAAGAAAAAAGAAAAAAGAAGAAAGATTGGTTAAGTATGAGTGATACAGGATTCCTCCTAAGTCTGTGTGGTTTGTTTCTTGCAAAATCTATTTTTAATGCTTAATAAAATCATAGGTAGAGATACATAGTTTACTTTAACTTTATGTTGGTAAGTGCCTTATCAGTATTTTTCACGTTGCCATTTTTATATAATTTTCAACATTAGTGGAAATTTTACTGCATAAGTGTTCATTAAATATCTTAAATGTGTTGTTTGTTTTTGTCATTTTATGGATTTGCCACAACACATTGTAGAAGTTTTCATTATAAGGTAAATTCTAATTATTTGCATTATCAATTAGACCTGGCCTAGTTTCAATTATAGAAAAAAAACTATATGCCTATTTTAAGTAAACCCAAATATCTTATTTCATAACTATAACATATTTAACTTGTATTGTTAGAATCTATTTAAATTATTGAGGACAATGAAAACTTTAAATTTCTTCCACTGAATATTATTTAAACTGTGTAAGAAAAGATGTTATATAATGTAAAAGTTTGCTTTTGAAATAAAACTCTTTTAGAAAACCTAATAAAATTACAGTAATTTAAAAAAAAAAGGAAAAATCCTAAGTGGTGCTTAACTATATCCAGACATTCTTTAAAGATTTTCTGACAAAAATTTAGTTATTCAAAGAAAAGATCCAAAAATGCCAAACTACTCAGACCTTTGGTAACAGAGATTATTTGGGTCAATATCCTGGTAGTGTAGAGGGAATGCAGGATCACATAAAGTGTCCATGAGCCTACATGATTGTACCTGGCAATGCTCAAGGTTGGTGCAAGATGAAACAAATAAGCCAAAGGCAAAAAATGAGTTGTAACCCCTATGTTATTTCTCCCACCCATAGATACATTTTTCCACTTGAAATGTACAAGTGGCAGGATGGAATAATTACTAAATTTAAACTATTATAGTCATAATATTGGTTAGCAGTTAAATGTGACAAAAGGATTGGGCAAAGAACTTTCCTATAAATCAAGAATGAATGAAAGAAAGAAAGAAAGAAAGAAAGAAAGAAAGAAAGAAAGAAAGAAAGAAAGAAAGAAAGAAAGAAAGAAAGAAAGAAAGAAAGAAAGAAAGAAAGAAAGAAAGAAAGAAAGAAAGAAAGAAAGAAAGAAAGAAAGAGAGAGAGAGAGAGAGAGAGAGAGAGAGAGAGAAAGAAAGAAAGAAAGAAAGAAAGAAAGAAAGAAAGAAAGAAAGAAAGAAAGAAAGAAAGAAAGAAAGAAAGAAAGAAAGAAAGAAAGAAAGAAAGAAAGAAAGAAAGAAAGAAAGAAAGAAAGAAAGAAAGAAAGAAAGAAAAAGATGAGAAGAATATGCCAATATACAGAAAAAACTGATTTAGCTGACTACAGTCACGGGAGCATTAGTATTTATCTCCATCCAACAATAGACCTCAAGGTCATTTTATATGAAAATTCCACCTTTTCTGGAAGAGGCAAAGAAAGAATGAAACTAGAGGAATGAGGATGTTCAGACTGCAAAAAATGAAAATGCATTGTACTATCAGAGGTACTCCTTTCTTGGACACCCCATTCTCATTACCGAAGGGAGGGAGTGTCAGTTATTTTCACTTTCTCTATTAAACACTTTTTTCATCTTCTGACTATTACTCTTGTGAATTCCTTTTTTAAAATATACATAAATGTACTGATTCCAATAATGAAAGATTGCGGGCCAATTATAGTTCAACTATTTAGTATTCAATTATAGGAAAAATACCCTATAATTTTTTCAAGAGTCTATGTGATATAAATTATGCAATATTGGGTAAATTATGTTTTATAACCTCTTTTATCAAATAATAAGAGTTAAGAGGAACAGTGGAATTTTTAATTTAACTTCAATCTAATAGCACCTCACATATAAACACTAACAGGTTCTTGTCAAAAGCCAAAAGCTGTATTATTAATCAATTAAACATGTAGTCCATCTGGTAATAAAATATGATAACATAATGAAATTTGTTTTTTTTTCTGGTTATCAGATGAAGGCAAGTATATAGAATGAAGCTACCAACAAGTAAAAAAAAAAAAAAAAGACAGTTACTGTATTTTCTGGCGTATAAGACAATCCCTCTAATTTTAGACTTCCTCTCTGACTTTGGCCAATCTGAGCAGACTTTTTACAGTGTAGATTCAGGTACAGAACATTGTATAATTTGTATGCCTAAGAAAAGCCTGCTTGGTTTGGCTGAGAAACTATGGTACATATATACAATGGAATGTTATGCAGCTGTCAGAAGAGGTGTAGTCATGAAATTTTCCTATACATGGATGCATATGGAATCTATTATGCTGAGTGACATAAGTCAGAGGGAGAGAGATAAACACAGAATGGTCTCCCTCATCTATGGGTTTTGAGAAAAATAAAAGACATTTGTGTAATGATTCTCAGAGACAAAATAGATGAGGACTGGATGGTCCAGCTCGGGACATGAAGCTGTAAACAGTGAGTGACAGGTGCAGTCACAGAAATAATTACACTGAGGACCATCATAAAAAATGTGACTGATGTGGGAAGTAGAAAGCCTGTCTAGAGTACAGGCTGGTGTGGGGTGGGGAGGAGGGACACTTGGGACATTGGTGATGGGAATGTTGCACTGGTGAAGGGTCTTTTTTAATATATAAAATGCTAAACAATAATAAAAAGGAAAAAATTAAAAATTAAAAATTAAAAATTATTGGGGCCGGAGAGATACCATGGAGGTAAAGCATTTACCTTTCATGCAGAAGGTCATCGGTTCGAATCCCGGCGTCCCATATGGTCCCCCGTGCATGCCAGGAGCAATTTCTGAGCACGGAGCCAGGAAAAACCCCTGAGCACTGCCGGGTGTGACCCAAAAACCACAAAAAAAAAAATTAAAAATTATCATCATTTATTTTATCACCACTTTTCCAAAAAATATTGTATTATTATATAATACTTATAAAACTTTCATGCTAAACCACATAAAATACTAATAATATATCTCCCTTCTAGGAAAAGATCAATAATAGGAGGTTCATGGGGTTAACGTTAAGAAGAAAACTTTTGGCTTGTGATAAAATATCAAGAGTCAAAGTCATATAGATGGTAATTAAAACCTTGAGTCAGAGAGTTCAGCTATGGAGTGGACTGGACACTTTGATACTTAAACAGATAAATTTTAGAAAGTGTAGTAGAATTTTTAAAATTCAACTGTGAAAGGGTGGACAAATTTGGTATTTTGTGGGTTTGAGGGAAGGGTATGGAAGTGTTTTGGGTTGTCAAACATATAAAATCTATAATCTAAACACTGTTGTTAAAAAGAGATATTTAATGATCCTATATTAATGCATAAGTAATTAAAGGATGGCCAACTTTAGCATCAGAACATCTTCAAATCTTTTTTATTCTCCTCTCAGGCAGTGTTCAGTGTTCCGGGGAACAATTGTTTAACCACGTCATATGATTGGATGCCAAGATCCAAGGACAGAGTTCTGCTAGAGTCCTAGGTGTATAACACTATCAGGGTTTAACTTAGCCTATGTTTGGATGTCATGCTGTACTTGGAATAAAATCAGGTTTACCTTTAATCTCCATTTGCCATTCCCTAGCACCACATTTCCAGATATTTTCATACTAAGATCATCTCTGCAGCAAATAACAAAATTTTCTCAGACTGACATATCAAAACTAGCAACTTTCACTTTTTTTTTAATTTTTATTTTGATCATAGTGGCTTACATATTGTTGACAATAATATTTTAGGTACATATTTACATAAAATCAGGGGGGATTCCCATCACCAAATTGTCCTCCCTACACCTCCGTTTCTGTCCTACCTCCCATTTCCTTTTCCCTCACCCCAGGGCGGCTAGAATATGTGGTCCCCTCTGTATCCAACCCACTACTTAGTAGTCTTGCACCTGTTTGGTCTTGATGCCTCCCTTATTTCCCCCTCTAACTGGAGGCAGGACTAGCTAGTTCAAGTTGCGTGGTTTTGTTTGAAAAAGAGAAAAGTGATAAACTGGGGTAAGAGTCTAATACCCCGAAAATGGGCAGAGTCCTTCTAAAGGCTCTAATCATCAATTTGGGAGATGGAGAAAAAGGTGAAACACTCCACTAGTACCAAAAGAAGTATCAAATATCCAGTGAGGGCTCCAGCTATATCGATAAGCACCTCAAAGAACAGGCAAAACAAACAAACCAACAAAAACAAAAACAAAAACAGACAAACAAAAATCACGCCATGGTCTTGAATTGAGAAACATGGCATAGCACATAACGAAAGAGAAGAAAGGAAGAGAGAAAAAAAAAGTAAGTATAATTGGGGACAACACTTTCAATAATCGCACCCAAACAGAGAAATCGACCAAAATAGATAGGTAAATCAAAAATAATAATAACAATAATAAATGAATGTAATATATATATATTTATATAAAAAATAACCAAGGTTTTGTGCTTTTTTGTATTTGTTTTTTTTTCCCTCCTGCCCTGGCACAGTAAATATTGGGGTCATTCGAAAAGGAATTCACTTGGCCTAAGTGATATGGGGTTTCTCTGTCCTTGGAGCATACTGTCATGGGATCAACTCTAGACTTTGCTCAGGATCAGGGTCCTTTACTTTCCCGGTGGTGGTTTTTTTTTTTTTTTTTTTTTGGTGTGTGGAAGACTTCTGCTCTGTGTTTAGAGGTCTCAGTATCTGCACAGATCCTGAGGTGGGACTTATGATGAAGTCAGTCTTTGTGGTTCTAGAGGTTCTGTTACCTCAGTGTCATTTTAATCCATCTTCTGTGGTTGGTGATCTTGGTCTTTGCACTGAACCTAGGGTGGCACCTAGGATAGCGTCTTTCTTTGTGCTTCCAAAAGCCCCATTCCGTTACAATTATCTCTGCCAGACCTTTGGGACTGGGGATCCTGATTATTGTGCAGGTCATATTTCAAACCCTAAACTAGGGCTCTTTTATTGGTCCCAAGATGTATACAGTCTGGTCGTGGTTCTAGCAGCCAGTCATCTGCAAATCCCGATCTTGGTTTTTGGACCTACCAAAGGGTGCCAAGATTTCTGGTTTTGTCTTTTCGTTAGTTGGTAAGGTAGGCTAATCTGCTCTAAGGTCAACTTTCACTTTTGTGTCTCTTTTTCCCATCACATTTTATATAATTTGATAAATGAAATTATATAGCTCTTTGAAAAAACAAATTTAGATCTTTGTCCTTTTGGATTCTTACCTAGCAAACAAGTAACTGTAGAATGGGGAAAATTTTGGTGCCATTTTAATGATGGTTTAAATTAGCACATAATTTGATTAAGCCTACTTGTAGAGATTTTGGAGCTGTTGCCAAGCAAACCATATTGTAATATGTTATGGCATGTCATGACTCATTTTTTTAAATGTACTCACAAAGTAACATTAATTGTAGATATTATTTGAAGTGCATAACAAAACTTTGAAATAGAAATTTAGACTCCTGTTTATTTAATTAGGTTGCACAAATTAAATTTAGACCTATAAGACTAAAATTGATTATTTGTTTAATATTGAGCAAAGCCCAAATAAAGAAGAGATCTGGTTTTCTTTAATTAAAGTAAAACATTTTACATATATTAATGTTTTTGGTTTAAGCATAAAATGCTATTTCATCATTCCTTGTACAAAAGGATTAGTATTCCTTCAACTTTGTCCTTCAATCCCTTTTTAACAATTCGACATTTAATTTTTCATTTGTATAACATTGATCCTAACCTTCCAACTTCTGCTTTGTTTATGTCTAGTTCTGTTGATTGACTCAGTACTTATTTTCATAGACTATTATCTATCACCTTATTTTGTTTCTTTAGGTTTGACATCAAAATTAGACTATTATTCATCTTCCTTTTTTGTTTTATTTGTTTATTGCAGCATGTATATATATATATATATATATATATATATATAGCTTCATTATATAGTTTCGTCTAACTTGCAGCAAAAGGTAAATCTGTATTTTCCTAATAATAAAAGACAGAAAAAAATTTTATGTGTAAATGGCTACTCACATGTCTTTTTTATGGAAGTGTCTGTACATCTCTTCTTTTGATTTAATTATGGAGTTAGCTGATTTTATGAAATGTGTTATGTATGCTGTGTAAAAATTTCCCCTACTTGGTAGATTGTTTATATTTTAACATAGTTTCTTTTGCAATCCAAAACATTTCAATTTGATGCAATTGCATTTATTTGTCAATGGAATTAAATCACAACAATTAACTATTAGTTATATATTGTCAATATTAATATATTATCTAGATGTTCATATATTTTCATGATGTATGTTAGACACTGGTTTAATGGTGATATAATTAATCTACTTTGAATTTTCTTCTGTGTGTTTTTATATGTGGATATAATTTTATTTAGTTGCATGTGGCTATCTATTTTCAATACCATTTTATTTTTTGGCTTTGGGTACACATCCAGTGGTGATGAGGGGTTAATCCTGGCTGGTCTTCACTTATGGGCAATCTTGGTGGTGTTGTTCAGGATAGTATGTGGGATTTAAAGATCAAGCCTCATCAGTGACATGCAAGTCAAGTGCCTTACCAACTGTACTATATCTCTTTTTTCACACCCACTTACCATTTGTTGAAGAGATTTTCTTTATTTACTTTATGTACATAATACTTTTGTAGTAAATTATTTTCTATAGATTGAGAAATTAATTGTATTTTTTTCTTGTTCATTGATCTGAGTGTTTTACTTAGTTCCATTCCAAGCTATTTGGGTTTCTATAGCTTTCTGAAATAATTTAAAGTCAGGAAAGTATATAATATTCAACTTATTTTCTCTGAATGACTTTTCTATTGTGGGATTTTTTATAAATGTGTACAAATTATAATATAATTTGTATTAAATCTTAAAGAATCTCAGGGAAATTTTAATAGAAATTATATAGAACCTATATAGTTTGGATTAACTTTAATTCTTTCAGTACAAGAACCTGAAATATTTTTCTATGTCTCGCTTTCTTTTTGTTTTAGTGTAACAGTATTGAAAATAGGACATTTTCATGTTTTTTATTTAAAAAGTTCAATGATTTTTAAAATTTTTTGAAAATTACTTTAATTTTTTCTCTTATAATTAGTGCTTTTACAAAGGTGTGACCAATCTTTGTGAATTAATTTTGTTGCCTGCTCTTTTTTTTTGTATTATTTATTGCTCTTAATAGTATTGTTTAGGGACTAAAGTGATGGTGCAAGGAGTAAGGTGTCTGCCTTGCCCATGTTAGCCTAGGACGAACTGAAGTTCGATACCCTAGCCTCCCATATTGTCCCCCAAGCCAGGAACGATTTCTGAACACATAGCCAGGAGTAACCCCTGAGCGTCATTGGGTGTGACCCAAGAATAAAAAATAATTAATTAATTAATTAATTAATTAAATAAAGAAGAATATTGTTTAATGTCTTATTCAGGGGGATTATGTAGGTTATTAAGTAATCTGCAAATAATGATAACTTAATTTCTTATTTTCCAATTAAGAATGTTTTATTTATTTTGTTGCTTAATTGCTCTCATAAGAACTTCCAAAACTATAGTTAAGAAACTGTGGAGGAAATGGAAATTCTTGCTTTATGGATTCTTAAAGCAAAGGCTTTTATTTTTTGAAACTGAATATGAAATTAGCTGTTGATTTGTTAAAAAATAGTCTTTCCCTATCTTAGTTCACTTTCCTTCTATTAATATTTTGTTGAAAGTTTTTATCATGAGATATTTGAATTTTTCAAAAGCATTCTATACATAATTTGAAACTATTGCATGATTTTTTTCTTTTCTTTGGTGATATAGTGAACTGGATTACATGAACTAGACCATCCTAGTATTCCTGAGTTGATGTCTTGATCTTAGTGTAATATCATATTGATCATTTTGTTGAATTTTGAATGAAAATATGTTGATGATTTTCATTAATGTTTATAAATTATTGATGTGTAATTTATTTTTAATTTTGACATCTGCTTTCAGCATCAGGGTAGTGTTGGCTTCAGAAAAGCTGTTAGGAAGAATTCATGTTTCCTTGATATTTTGGAAAATCATGAATATACCAAGTAACTACTTTTTGAAGATCTGGTAAAATTCATAAGTGGATCCATCTGTACCTGGGCTTTTATGCTTCAGGGTTTTTTAATTATAATTTCCATGGGTTTTTTTTCTGATTATTCAGGAAATTAACTTCCTGCTGATTCTTGGGAAGAATTATGACTAAGGATTGATCCATTTTTTTTTAATTCAGTTTAGTGACTTAGTGTTATTCATTGTAACCTTATATGATCTTCTTAATTTTTTTTAAAATATGGAACGCTTCACGAATTTGCGTGTCATCCTTGCGCAGGGGCCATGATAATCTTCTCTGTATCATTCCAATTTTAGTATATGTGCTGCCGAAGCGAGCACTGATCTTCTTAATTTAAGAGATATCTGTTTTACTTTCTCTCTTTCTACCTCTGATCTCAAGACTCCCAAGATTATAGTTAGTTTTCTCGATCATTTTTATTCTTTCAGAAACAACCTCTTCACTCAGGATTTCGATATAATATTTCTTTTCCTCCTCACTTTTTTTAGTTTTTATAGAAAAATTTGATGAAAATTTTGTTGAAGCTTTGTTTTTCTCTCTACTGTATGTAATTAATCCTTTTATTTTTCCATATTGATTACAATCTGTCTCGGTGTTATTTTGTTTGTGTTTACTTTGTTTGGCACTCTGTGCTTCCTACTTTAATATGTAAGTTATTTATTAATATTTCTTTTACCAGCTATTTTACCAGCTATTACCTTCATGTTTTTCTTCCTTTGAGAATTTCTATTATTCTGAGTCTACTGTTATAGCTTACTAGATATCTTAACTTCATTAATTTTTTACTACTGCTTCATTTTTGATGATGATGTCAGATGCTTTGTTGTAAAGATCACTGAATCAATTTTGACTGTTGTTGGATTGTAGAAATAATTTGCTTACTTTTTAACAGTGACCAACCCTGGTTTGATTCTGGCACTGCAGATAAACACTATAGGACTGCCTCTAAGAATAAAGCCAGGAGTAAGCAATAAGTTCTATTGTATGTTATCCACCCCCAAATTTGGGGGGAAGATTACTTCTGCTTTTACTACTTGTTACTGTATTTTTTCATTCCTTCATTCTTTTTGAAATATTAATTTTTCCATAAATCATTCCTTCATTCTCTTTTTCAGTGATATCCCTATTTTTGTGAACATGTTTGATTCTCTGAAATCATCTTTGTCAATGATGAAAGTTCTGATTTTCTTAAGGACTTTCCTGAACTTTTCCTGTCATCTTTAAAAACGCAAAATTATTTATTTTTCATTAGCAATGGTGCTTTATTAGGGGGCTTAAAAAAGGCCTCTGATTTCAAGAGGTATTACAAATAATCTAATGCTTTCTTTCACAATGCCAGGTGAATTATTTGATTAATGACAATGTCTATTGTTTGATGACAACCACTTTACCCCTGTTAATGTTTCTGACCAAAGTTATAGGGAAATACATCCTGATCTTTAAGCAAGTGGTAGCTGGGAACTGGCCAAGGTTCATGGCATTCTATTTTTCCAAGTATTGTACTGTTTTTCAAACCAATAATGCCTAATTGAAATTTCCTCATATCTTCTCTGTTCTTAATGATGTTCTATTGCTTTCTTCAATTCGATAAATATATCTAATGTTGTCACTTTGATGTCTTCTTTAGAAGTTTAAAGATTTCTTGTGTCCTTAGGTCCATTCTTGTCCTCTTTTTTGCCTTATCTATTAATACAGGTGAATCTGTTTGCCCCTTTATTGCTTCAGGTATGATACACAGAGTTGTGGGGGACAGAATTTGGGATTTGAATAGTCCTGGGTGGTAATCATGGTTTAGAGCCTATGACACTGAGTTTGGCTTGCTTCAGCTGACTGCCAGGTATTTTTGGTAACAGATTGACTATTTCAGCTTTAGCTCTAATGATGGTTAGATCAGTACAATGTCTCAGAGTTCATAGTTGATGGTAACTGACAGTAACTATAATGTCTAAATCAGAATTTGGGAGTAGGGTGTTCATATTTAGGATCACTCAATAGTACCTGTAACACTAGTGAAATCAGATATCTACAAGCAAATACATGCAAGTCTTTCTATTGCCAAGCTCAGTCTGACCTGAAAAAAAGACCCTAAATTTGATAAGACTTAGATTCCAAGTAAATACCCAATTGTTTGAGCAAGACTTAATGATAAGCAAAGTAATCAGTGTTATGGTTTTGCCTGTTTTTCTCCATATTCTTCAAGTCCTTTCTACCTGTAGGCATTCTTATCTCTTTCTGAAATCAGTCAGATGTGGAGGAGGCTAGGTTTTATTTTTGTCTTCACCTGGGGCAAACATATGTCACTTGGGAATCTGCTGAACAATCCTTGACTTGGAAAAAAATAGCATCTCCCTGGGCTGCTATCCAGATCCAAAAGAGTTCAGGGTCAGCTGGCTCCATACAGGCTAGCAGACTTGCTCCTACTGTCATAAATATCTGCCAGTATTGGTTCTTTCCTGGAGATCAGCTATTGTACAAGTAGCATTTCAGGGCTGGGTCATTCTTTTTCAGTGCACACTTTTTGACTAGGCAAAGTAATGGCTATATTAGTAGTCTCTTCTCCTCCCTCAGGACATTCTCAGCAAAATTTCTCAGCTGGATCCCACACACATTTCTATATTTAATTCTGTTTTTGAAGAGAATTTTTTTGACATTCCAAGAATGATCTTACATTGCTTCTTTTTTATGTCACCTTGGCCCTGCTTTCTCTCTAGTTTTCAATAATACATAACATAGAGACAAAAAATGTCTTTACTTAGAATCCATGGAAAAAACTTGTGTTAGCATTCAGCACTAATATTGCAATTGATTTTGTAGAATTGAAATTACCAATAAGATAATATTACTTAGAATATAAGTTTCAGGGGCTGGCGAGGTGGCACTAGAGGTAAGGTTTCTGCCTTGCGAGCGCTAGCCAAGGAAAGGACTACGGTTTGATCCCCCGGCGTCCCACATGGTCCCCCCCAACCAGGGGCAATTTCTGAGCGCGTAGCCAGGAATAACCCCTGAGCATCAAACGGGTGTGGCCGAAAAACAAAAAAATAAATACATAAATAAATACATAAATAAATAAATAAAATAGAATATAAGTTTCAAGGCTGGAGTGGTGGTGCAGGAATTAAGGCATCTGTGTTGCTGGCTCTAGCCTAGGACAAACAGTGGTTCGATTCCCTGGTATCCCATTGGTCCCCAAGCCAGAAGCGATTTCTAAGCGAATAGCCAGAAGTAACCCCTGAGCATCACCAGGTGTGCCCCCAAAATAAAACAAAAACAAAAAAACAAAAAAATATATAACTTTCAGCATTTTACTATACATGTTTACCAATGAAATACATTTATAAATTTCTGTGCAGTTGTTTAGGCTAAATTATGGCATGCAGACATAAATTTGAAATACAAGTTGTAAATAAAATACATGGAAATTAGTGTATATGAATTTATAGATAAATTGTGAATATATTTAGCTGAATAGATAATATAAATTAATATATAAATGATAAAATACTATACAATAAAATTAAACACTATATAAATATAATTGAATTATACATCATTAATAAAAAATCAAATTAAGCAGCAAATGTAATCAGAAGAGAAATATAGATATTTAAAAAGAATAGAGTTAGTTTGCTAGTTTTTTTTAACTTTTGAACAATTTTCCTTTCAGGAAACAAAAAATTTTGCTACTTTTTTCATTGGCTTTTATAGTCATAGTAACAGAGAAGCATGCATGTCTATTTGGTAATAAAGTACTTTCAAGAGCTTTTAGGATTGTATTAACACTAACACAGACAACTTTTGTAAAATATTTTTGTTAGATAAAACCTATATAAACTTTTAAAATAATAAACAAAAGCTTCTGAAAAGAAATACTCAAAATTATTGATGGAGGGTAGCAGAAGCTGAAATAGTTTTTATTAAATTAGATTTGAGTAATATAAGTTTTATTACTTCTATATTATATAACAAATAACATTAATTATAGTTGTGAACTTCCTTGCTACATTTTTAATTTATTTAAAGACAAATGGCAGAAGTAAGATCAAAACACACCTCCACACGCAGATTACAATCACAAACATATTTTTTCTTTGTTTTCCATTAATTTCTTTTTATACCAGTGGTTCTCAAACTTTTAAAACAAAGGGCCAGTTCACTGTACCTCAGACTAGAGTCAGATTAGTTTTAAAAAACTATGAGCAAATTCCTATTCATACTGCACATATCTTATTTTATTATTTATTTATTATTTGTTAATTATTGTTTTTATTTAATTATTTTATTGATATCATTGTGATGTACAAAATTCTTCATAGTTAAGTTCCAGACATACAATGAATCAGGACCAATTGCACCACCCGTGTCAACCTCCTTCAACCTATGTTCCCTGAGTGCATCCCATACCATCCCTGATGCCTCCCAGCCTGCTAGTATAATAGGTTTATTTTAAGTTTAGATTGTTAAAGTTTGGGTCTTTTTATTCCATTGTTGTTGCTTTTGGCTTGGGTATTTAGTTCTGTCCCTTTTTAGCAATGCCAATACATCTGAGACCACTTGGCCCCTTGCTGAAGGTGGCTTCTGTCCTACAGCACCAGTGAGAATTCAATGAATCCACTTCAGGGAAAGTGGGTTCCACTGGCATCAAAATATGAAATACGAAATAATGAAACCACACACAAGTATGCGGGTCAACACATCTTTTGGCAGGAGTGCGAGAAGTTTAAATTTTAAGCGGGGAGTTTTATAGGGGTAAACCAGTCATAGGTATAGAGAAGAATATTTACAATCACAAAGAAGTTTAACAATAAACAATACTTAAACTATGGGTGTGAGCCATAAGAATTCTGAGTAACAAAGGAAAAGATCACAACCCAAGGCAGCTCTTAACAAACCAACTTCAAATGCAAATTAAGGAATTATTAAAAAGTAGAAAAGAAATCTAGGAACGTGATCTTCACTGAGATGAGCCATATAGTTTTAAAGGTCAAGGAAAGAGCCAAATCCCCTAAGGTGTAATTCCCATTTTCTGAGAAGAGTCAATAGCCCAGACTATGCCCTTGATAAGCAGAAACTAAGGCTGCAAGGACATATTTGAAAAAGAGAAAAAATATTCTTTTTGATTTTGGTGCTAAATATTATATAGAAAAGGGTTTCTCTTAGTAATTTTTGGTGCTGGGATTTCTGAAAAGAATTTGATCGAGGCTATATTTTTGCCTGATTTTACAAAAGAGAGATAGCCAAATAATGACAGAAAATGTAATACCAAGCATGGATTTATTTCTTTGGGAATTTCTCAACTATCCACGTAGAGGAAGAAGTGTCCACAACGGGCCTTTGGAGGAACCCCGTGGGGGTTATTTCAGTTCTCAACATCAGGAAAATCTGGGGATACATCTGGTGTGCCTCCTGAGTTCCCTTAAAATGGAGATGTTTATGAATGTCATGGCATTACTTTTTTTTAAATAGTTACTTTACTGTCTAACTGTAAGATGGAGAAATAGCAGCACAAAAAATTAATAATTAGCAATCTGATCCTAGCAAAATAGGATACAGAAGTTGTAATTAATAAAAAACTTATGTCAGCTAAATAGGTCAAAATAGTATGAAGACTAGACTATCAGTTATTATCTATCTTATTGAAAAGTTAATATGAATGTAACCCAGTGTGATCTTTTATTTTTATTTTTTTCATATTATGTATTATTTTTTTCTTTATTTATTATTATTACTATTTTTTCTATTTTAGCATTATTCATTTCTTTTTTTCTTTTTTTTAATTTATTTAAACACCTTAATTACATACATGATTGTGTTTGGGTTTCAGTCATGTAAAGAACACCACCCATCACCAGTGCAACATTCCCATCACCAATGTCCCAAGTCTCCCTCCTCCCCACCCGACCCCCGCCTGTACTCTAAACAGGCTCTCAATTTCCCTCATACATTCTCGTTATTAGGACAGTTCAAAATGTAGTTATTTCCCTAACTAAACTCATCACTATTTGTGGTGAGCTTCCTGAGGTGAGCTGGAACTTCCAGCTCTTTTCTCTTTTGTGTCTGAAAATTATTATTACAAGGGTGTCTTTAATTTTTCTTAAAACCCATAGATGAGTGAGACCATTCTGCGTTTTTCTCTCGCTCTCTGACTTATTTCACTCAGCATAATAGATTTCGTGTACATCCATGTATAGGAAAATGTCATGACTTCATCTCTCCTGACAGCTGCATAATATCCATTGTGTATATGTACCACAGTTTCTTTAGCCATTCGTCTGTTGAAGGGCATCTTGGTTGTTTCCAGAGTCTTGCTATGGTAAATAGTGCTGCAATGAATATAGATAACCCAGTGTGATCTAATGTTAAACGTCTGAGTTGTTTTTCTTATTCTTTTAATACTTTATTTAAGTTGTCTTTCTGATGAGTTACCGCCTAAGCTGTCTTTACTTAATTTGTCTTTTTTGATGAGTTTGGGCCCAGATGTAGTCTGTAATTTCCCATTTACAGCCCCTTCTCAGGCAATTCCCTTTTATCTAAATGTCCCGGGTATGTTTAAATGACGCATTTCCTTTCTTTACAGCCCTGATGTGGTCTGTATTTCCCGCCCTTTACTGCCTGTTTCTCTTCAAAGCTTGCCCTTGACTTTAACAATTACTGACTCAGAGTGATTTTGCTTTTGCCTGAAAAGTATATAAACAGACTGGACAAAGGCTCTGGGTCTTTTTGCCTCTGTCTTGTTATAGACATGCATTAAGACCTTGATCGGCCAGAAATAAAGAACTCGCTTGAACATTCTTCTGGGTCATCGTCTCATCATTTTCTCTGTGTCGGGCAGCTAGATTAGGACTTCCGGGCCTTTCATTATGAGGTGTAAGGGCTGGAACACAGTTCCAGGAAAGGAGCTTGACCTTTCTAAAAGGCAGGTGTGTGGAAACTCCCCCTGGGCAAGGTAGAAATTCCTATAATGTCGGCTCATTGTGGGGAATTTCCTCGTATAACCATCATGTGATATCTTGTACTTTTCCACTGCCTCAGAATGTCTTAGCAGATGTTATGCCCTTATAAGGAAACATTAAATCATCCCTTACCCCCTCTCCCCTCCTTATTGTATATAAGGATTGACAAAGAAAGCCACGAGGTCTTTTGCCTGAGCCTGCTTACAGCAAGGATTGGACCCTAGCTGGTAAGAATAAACTGGAGCTTACTTGTGTGCCTTACAGAGGTATTCGTCTCTTCACTTCCCTGCGCCGAGACCCTTATTGTAGGCCTGACAAACCTAACATTGGCTTAAATATAGGCTGGTTACTTTAATATAATAAAGATTGTAAATCTATCTAACACTGAGAGTTAATACAAATAATTAAAGCACTTCATGTGAGAAAATTATAAGGAGCAAAAAGTTGGAGTAATACTAATATCTTCTGTCCCTGACATAAGCATAGAACATATTTTTTACTGTACTTCTTTGTTCTTTCTTTATTTAAACTTTTCTTTCTTCTTTTCCTTTTCTTTTCTTTTTTATTTCTTTTTTTTTTATTTAAACACCTTGCTTACATACATGATTGTGTTTGGGTTTCAGTCATGTAAAGAACACCACCCATCACCAGTGCAACATTCCCATCACCAATGTCCCAAGTCTCCCTCCTCCCCACCCGACCCCGGCCTGTACTCCAAACAGGCTCTCCATTTCCCTCATACATTCTCATTATTAGGAAAGTTCAAAATGTAGTTATTTCTCTAACTAAACTCATCACTCTTTGTGGTGAGCTTCCTGTGGTGAGCTGGAATTTCCAGCTCTTTTCTCTTTTGTGTCTGGAAATTATTTTTGCAAGATTGTCTTTCATTTTTCTTAAAACCCATAGATGAGTGAGACCATTCTGCGTTTTTCTCTCTCTTTCTGATTATTTCACTCAGCATAATAGATTCGTGTGCATCCATGTATAGGAAAATGTCGTGACTTCATCTCTCCTGACAGCTGCATAATATTCCATTGTGTATATGTACCACAGTTTCTTTAGCCATTAGTCTGTTGAAGGGCATCTTGGTTGTTTCCAGAGTCTTGCTATGGTAAATAGTGCTGCAATGAATATAGGTGTAAGGAAGGGGTTTTTGTACTGTATTTTTGTGTTCCTAGGGTATATTCCTAGGAGTGGTATAGCTGGATCGTATGGGAGCTTAATTTCAAGTTTTTGGAGGAATCTCCATATCGCTTTCCATAAAGGTTGAACTAGATGGCATTCCCACCAGCAGTGGATAAGAGTTCCTTTCTCTGCACATCCCTGCCAACACTGTTTATTCTCATTCTTTGTGATGTGTGCCATTCTCTGTGGTGTGAGGTGGTATCTCATAGTTGTTTTGATTTGCATCTCCCTGATGATTAGTGATGTGGAGCACTTTTTCATGTGTCTTTTGGCCATTTGTATTTCTTCTTTGTCAAAGTGTTCATTTCTTCTCCCCATTTTTTGATGGGATTAGATGTTTTTTTCTTGTAAAGTTCTGTCAGTGCCTTGTATATTTTGGAGATTAGCCCCTTATCTGATGGGTATTGGGTGAATAGTTTCTCCCACTCAGTGGGTGGCTCTTGTATCCTGGGCACTATTTCCTTTGAGGTGCAGAAGCTTCTCAGCTTAATATATTCCCATCTGTTAATCTCTGCTTTCACTTGCTTGGAGAGTGCAGTTTCCTCCTTGAAGATGCCTGTAATGTCCTGGAGTGTCTTGCCTATGTGCTATTCTATATATCTTATGGTTTGGGGGCTGATATCGAGTTCTTTAATCCATTTGGATTTTACCTTCGTACATGATGTTAGCTGGGGGTCTAAGTTCAATTTTTTGCAAGCAGCTATCCAATTGTGCCAACACCACTTGTTGAAGAGGCTTTCCTGCTCCATTTAGTGTTTCCTGCTCCTTTATCAAAAATTAGGTGATTGTATGTCTGGGGAACATTTTCTGAGTATTCAAGCCTATTCCACTGATCTGAGGGCCTGTCCTTATTCCAATACCATGCTGTTTTGATAACTATTGCTTTGTAGTACAGTTTAAAGTTGGGGAAAATAATTCCTCCCATATTCTTTTTCCCAATGATTGCTTTAGCTATTCGAGGGTGTTTATTGTTCCAAATGAATTTCAAAAGTGCCTGATCCACTTCTTTGAAGAGTGTCTTGGGTATCTTTAGAGGGATAGCATTAAATCTGTATAATGCCTTGGGGAGTCTGGCACAAGACAAGGCTATCCTCTCTCACCACTCCTATTCAACATAGCACTGGACGTACTTGCTATAGCGATTAGGCAAGAAAAAAATATCAAGGGAATCCAGATAGGAAAGGAAGAAATCAAGCTCTCACTGTTTGCAGATGACATGATACTCTACTTAGAAAACTCTAAAGACTCTACCAAAAAGCTTCTAGAAACAATAGACTCATATAGCAAGGTGGCAGGCTACAAAATTAACACACAAAAATCAATGGCCTTTCTATACACCAATAGTAATAAGGAAGAAATGGACATTAAGAAAACAACCCCATTCACAATAGTGCCACACAAACTCAAATATCTTGGAATCAACTTGACTAAAAATGTGAAGGACCTATACAGAGAAAACTATAAAACTCTGCTCCAAGAAATAAGAGAGGACACGCGGAAATGGAAACGCATACCCTGCTCATGGATTGGCAGGATTAACATCAAGCATAGAAAATTTAAAGTTCAGAGAAGAAGAATTAATAGAAACAATGGAATAATACAATAGAAATAATAATAATAATAATAATAATAGAAAACAATAGAATATATAAAAATTTTGATAAGAATATTGGTAGGTTGCTGAGATTGCTGAATCTCCCCCTTATATATTTTATGAATACTGGTAGGGTAGGAAATTTCTCTCCATCTCCTGGTTGATGTCTCGAGCCCCTTCAAAGAGAACACAGATCATGGAAACAGCAGAGGTGGTTTATTCACTGGCCAGGGTCCCCTCAAGAGAGAGAGACCCCAACTCACAACTTTGACAGGTTTTTTAAGGCTGATTCCAAAGGCATACCGTCGGTGTTACCACACAGACACAGATGTGAATCCAAAAGAAAACATCTTAACTTGGGCATTCTAACTTAATCAGAAATGGAACATCTATAACAGCAGAGAGACAACCATAAAAGAAAACCTTATCATTACAGAGAGACAACAATAAAACAAAACTAAGGAAAGTTACATATCAATGAAACTTAATTATGCAGGGTAAGTATTATATCTAGGGCTGTATTCCTATCCTAAAGATGGGGGGGGGGGTGGCTATCTTACTTTAATCTCTTAGAAGTAAGTTCCTAAAACAGGCCATGTGTGAATTGAGGGGATATGGCCTTATCAGGCCTTCTGTTGTTTCTGATTTGTAACAGCCAGAGTCAGGGTTGCTTGAGAGTTCTACAGGGGAAACTCTTAAACCAAAAGAGCTTCTTTTAGGGAAAACTTCAAACTTTTTCTCTTCAATATAATAATAATTATAGATAGGACATTGAAATTATATAGTAGCTGCTTATTAAACAAAATATGCTTAACAAGTAAAAAATTTACATAAGAGCAAGAAGAAATATTTTTAGTATTGAAAATTTATAAGGTGCAGTCATGAGGCTTTTGGTCTTTCAGCTGTGGGCCTTGATGTCATCTGTTCCCAGGCAATCTCCAGTAGTTAGCTGTCAACAGGAGTTTCCAGGATGTCTGTGTTCTGGTTCCTTTTGGTTGAGTCAGATGAACCTACAGAGTCTTTTTCTTTTTCTCTGTTCTGGCTGGGACTTTGTCCAGGTGACTAGGAGTAGTTTTCTTTTCTACAAAACTGCAACTTAGCTAGATGTTAGTGTAGATATTATTATTAAACAATAATATTATTATTTACTCCTAACTGGGTCCCAGTAAAAATGTCTCTAGACCTGTCTTAATTTCTAATAACTTAAGTATTTCAGGGGAAGCTACAGGCTTCCCTTGTGGATTTTATTCTAGAATTACTATTTTCCTAGAAATATTATTAAGGGACTGTGGGCAGAAAAATTCAATCCTCTCTCTTTAGGGTGGCAAAGGGCTGTAGTTTCTACCAAAAAGATGAAATTTTTATGCTACCTTGACTCCAAGTGATGCAATTGACTGGTTTGATTCTGCCGTTTTAACTTCTGAAAAAGATCAGATTAATTAAATAGTGGAATATTACTTGAGCCAATCAGGTCCTGGAGCGGCAAGCAGTCCTCTCCTTTTGGGAGGACAGAATTTTCTCTGAAATGATAACACAAAAATTAAGTCAAAGCATCATAGCATTATTTATTTTAAATAAATATATTTATAAATAAATTCTTTATAGTAACAATATTAAATTGTATCTTATAAGTAATTAATAAAGGAGTGGTAGGTATAGTCATTTGAGACTGAGAAATATAACAAGAATAATAAAAGAAGCAAAATTTTTGCCATAATTGGAAGTTTTAATTGAATTTAGATATATATAAGATTATAAAATAATTTATTCTATACTTAAAAAGTTTTATTTAAATAAAATGGAAAGAGTTAAGTAGTATTTGTGAAAACTATTAATGTAGAAGTTTATACTTGTTACCTGGCATTTGTGTGAAGACACACTGCCAATCTTTCTTAGGAAAAGTTTTTTAATGCTATACAGGTGTTGCTATGCAGGGAGAAAACACATCCTTTCATATTAATTTTTCTCCTCCTCCACTCAATTTCTTTCTTTCCCCTCCTGTATTCTGGAGCAAAGAGCATTTTAGACAACTCCCATCTAAACCATAAAGAAATGTCTTCATGCAGTTATTCTAAATACCACGTATAAGTGATAATATTTTGTATTACTTCTTCTGGATTGCTTCATTTATTATAACATAATCATATTTTGAAGTAAAAATCGGGAACAAATATAATATTTTAAATGAAGAATAAGTAAAGTTAAACCAATAAACTTACCAGTATTTCAATGGGAATTATGGATCTGCTTTTGGTAGTTTGAGGACCCCTGTCTGAGTGTGAGAAAAGGAGTCAATAGACAGAGAAGGAGGAGAGTCAGATAGTATGGCACACATCCCACAGATGTACACTTCATGCCTTGGATGAGCCAGCTGCTAAACAGAATATGCAGCAGTGGCAAAAAAAAAAAAATTAAAAGGAAAAGAAAAAAAAACATCTGGCTGGATAAATGTTCTTGGTGAGCCACAGTGGTCTGCTGGCCCCTAGTTTAAGGACCCTTAGTTTACACCATAGAAAGTCCTCAACACTTTCTGAGTAAAACCTAACCTTCATGAGGAATTCCATAGTTAACCAGTGCATTTGTCCAAGAAGATTTTTTCATTGATATTTGAAATACTATCAATTACTAAAATAATTTTATAGCATATGCAGTTTGAACATATACTACATGTTTCTGAGGGTAGCATCAAAAATTAAAGTTAATTTGTAACTCCAATAATTAGAAGATGACATTTAGAATACAATAAATCTGCATTGGCTTGTTCATTTAAAAAAAGACCAGGATCTACAACTTGGGTCGGTAGCAGAAATTATGTATTTCTGTGTTATGTATAAAAATAAATTATAACAATATTTCATTTATTTTCTGAAAGAAAATATTATTGATATGTCACAATTGAACAGTAAGTACAAGTGTTGGAAAAGGGCTATGTTAAGGAAGTAAAAAAAAAGTTTACTGAATATGTTATAATTCATGTATACATGGCTTGGAAGAAAATAACTTTAAATCTTTAAATCTAGATGTATTACACACAAGTATTAAGTAATGTAGGCCATTCTCTGAATATTATGCCAATACATTCCATATTGCTATATTAACAAATTGCACCAAACATATTAGTTTAAATACAAAAAATTTATAGTAATGAAATATTAAATATTCAAATCAAGGTGTTAACAACACTCTATTCTTTCTGAAATCTGTAGAAAACCATGTTGTTTATTTATTTATTTTTTATTTTTTAGGCTTCCAGAGACTGACTAGACTCTTTAACCAATGTTCCCTTTCTTCCTACTGAACAAGATAACATCTTCTCACCCCGCTCTCCAGTTTTCAGCTCCCCAATTTCTTGCATAATTCTTACTTTCTAAATTCCCATTTTAAAATAAGAAATATATGTATTATATTGTACATTTCTGGATAAGCCAGGATAATATCACCCATGAAACTCCTTAACATTATGACATCTACCAAGTCACACAAAATAAAATAGTCAGGTTCTAGAAATTAGGACATAGTCATTTATGGTGAGAGGAATATTATAAAACCTCCACATAAAGTGTGAACATTTTAAATTAGATTACTAGAAGGAAAACTTTTATCCACTATGCACCTTCTATGAGGAATGTTAATTTTTTCAGGATACAAGAATCCATGCATGGGTGTCTAGGATATATACTGAGTACCAATTCAAACTGTTTTATTTAATAAAAAAAATTTTAACAACAACAACAAATAATTTGCTTTTATTAAAAGCAGAGTAATCATCAGCTCAATATAATGAATTGTACTGTCTACTAAAATTAATTTAAACATCAATAATCATTTCTTCAAATTTGGTTATGAAAATATTAACTGAAGCTTACTTGTGTATAAGGTATCTTCAATCATTAGTAGTTTTTTCTTCATTTTAATTACCAGACATAAAACTCAATTCTTCAATGTAGAACCAATTTCTATGAGAATTCACTGATATGTCATACAGCAATGAATGTTCTTTCAGAATTATTTTGTTATCATTTCAAAGGCCTCTCTGTGTCCGCTCAGAAGTATTAACACATTTCTCTGCTATCTTTATAAAGGAGTTTGGAGACATTTTTATGCTGGCAAAAATAAATAAATGTTTAATTCTTATTAGATATATGGAATAGATTTTTATTTTCTAGGATTCAGATAACCCATTTGATTTTTTAATAATAAAAATAATGGTTGAAAAATACATACATATAACTTTTATGCAATGTGTAAATTTTTGAATATAGTGCTGAAAGTAGTCTTTTTTTCTAGCAATAATGATAGTATTTGTGATTTGTAGAGTTTCAGATAAATTCAAGACCTACCTAGATCATTCTTAGAGATCACATCATAAGGGTGATTTTAAAATTATTTGTTATTTTTGCACATAGAAATTTCTATGGATCTGAACTATATTGGGAGATATGATTCATTATTTATGTTTTCTACATCATATGTCAAGCTTTCAGTCAGAACAAAGTATTTCAACAATTTAAGTTTTTTAGTGATTACAGTTAGTCACTTACTAAAACTATAAATTACTGAAATAATCAAAGATAATAAATATTTTCTTAAAAAATTCAAAAATTATATTACAATCATTTTATTTAATAAATGTTTCTTACAAATTCCACTGGGAATGAAGGAAACTCTATCTCACTTCCAGTTCCTTTCTTTCTTCTTTCTTTCTTCTTTCTTTCTTCTTTCTTTCTTTCTTTCTTTCTTTCTTTCTTTCTTTCTTTCTTTCTTTCTTTCTTTCTTCCTTTTTCTCTCTCTTTCTTTCTTTCTTTTTCTTTCTTTATTATCTTTCTTTCTTTCTTTTCTTTCTTTATTTCTTTCTTCTTTTTCTTTCTTTCTTTCTTTCTTTCTTTCTTTCTTTCTTTCTTTCTTTTTTCTTTCTTTCTTTTCTTTCTTTCTCTTCTTTCTTTCTTTCTCTCTCTCTCTCTCTTTCTTTCTTTCTTTCTTTCTTCTCTTCTTTCTCTTTCTTTCTTTCTTCTTTCTTTCTTTCTTTCTTTCTTCTTTCTTTCTTTCTTTCTTTCTTTCTTTCTTTCTTTCTTTCTTCTTTCTCTTTCTTTCTTTCTTTCTTTTTCTTTCTTTCTTTCTTTCTTTCTCTTTCTTTCTTTCTTTCTTTCTTTCTTTCTTCTTTCATTTTCTCTCTCTGTCTGTTTCTTTTTCTTTCTTTCTTTTCTTTCTTTCTCTTTTCTTTCTTCTTTCTTCTTTCTTTCTTTTTCTTTACTTTCTTCTCTCTTACTTTTTCTTTTTCTTTCTCTCTCTTTTTCTTTCTTTCCTTCCTTTCTTTTCATTCTTTCTTTCTTCTTTTTCTTCTCTCTTTCTTTCTTTCTTTTCTTTCTTTCTTTTTTTTCCTTTCCTTCTTTTTTTTCCTTCTTCCTTCCTTCCTTCCTTCCTTCCTTCCTTCCTTCCTTTCCTTCCTTCTTCCTTCTTCTTTCTTCTTTCTTTCTTTCTTTTCTTTCTTTCTTTCTTCTTTCTTTCTTTCTTTCTTCTTCTTTCCTTCTTCCTTCCTTCCTTCCTTCCTTCCTTCCTTCCTTCCTTCCTTCCTTCCTTCTTCTTCCTTCCTTTCTCCTTCCTTCCTTCCTTCCTTCCTTCCTTCCTTCCTTCCTTCCTTCCTTCTTCCTTCCTTCCTTCCTTCCTTCCTTCTTTTCTTTCTTTTTTTCTTTCTTTCTTTTCTCTTTCTTTCTTTCTCTTTCTTTCTTCTTTCTTTTTTTTCTTTCTTTCTTTCTTTTCTTTCTTCTTTCTTTCTTTTCTTTCTTTCTTTCTTCTTTCATTTCTCTGTTTTAAGCCATACCTGGCTGTTCACAGAGTATAATCTTATTTATACCCTTTGATCTAAACTCAAGGAGTATGCCTGCAGTGCTCAGGAGATAATATTTGGTAATGAAGATCAGATTCAGGTTGTCCACTTGCAAGGCAATGCCTTAATAGCTGTAACATTTTATGAACCAAAACTTTACTTTTCTATAAATTTTATTGTTGGTCATTGTTGAATTAAATGATTGTTAATGACATTAACTATTTTATTAACTTGTCAAAGAAAAATTAAAGTAATCTTATAAATCTGAAGTAGTTGGACTATGAATGTGTCATGGCAGGTAATAATATAGCCATATTTTATCCCAAACCCTTCACATACCTGATTTTTTTTCTGTTTTCTTAATGATGTGATATATGCTGTATTGACCTTCTACTCCTACACCTGGGTAGGCAAGAATTGAGTTCTAAAACAGAAAACATAGGTAAAATTCTATAGTGTTACTCTAAGAAAATGCCTTTTAAAAATAAACTGAACCATCAGAAACACTTTCACACACCCAGTCCTATTTACATGTTTCTATTTTTTCTACTCTTTAAGTGTTTTGATGCTGAAGTCCTTGAAGTACCGTAGTCATTTTAGGAGCGTAAATAACAAAGTCTGTGCCAATGGTAGCAAAATTAGAAAAGAGAGGGGCCAGAGTGCTAGCATAGCGGTAGAATGAATAACCCAGGAAGAATAGGAGTTCAATCTCTGGCAACCCATATGGTCCCCTGCCTGAGCCAGGAGCGATTTCTGAGCACAGAAACAGGAATAATCCCTGAGAGCCACCAGGTGTGACCCAAATCAAAACAAAAATGAAAAAAAAAAGGATGTTGATCTTAAGAACTTACCCACTTTAATATTGGATTTCTACACCTGTATTTTTGTGATATATTAATCCATTTAAATTTAATATTTACTTTTCTTTGTTTTTTTGTTTGTTTGTTTTTTGTTTTTGGCTTTTGGATCCCACCCCGTGGCCCTCAGGAGTTACTCCTGTCTCTGCATTCAGAAATCACTCCTGGTAGGCTCGGAGGACCATATGAGATGCTAGGATTCAAACCACAACTGAGGACACTCCTGGATATACTGCTGCGTGCAAGGCAAGCACCCTAATTCTGTATACAATATGTTTTCTTTTTGTCACTTCTCAAATTAATATATGCAAATGTTTAAATGCGTATGCAAACATACATTCTTATACATTTACAAAGGAGATATAATTTATTAATAAAAATAAATCATAAGATTTAAAATAGCTTTTATACTGCTCTCAAAGAATAGTAAAGCAGATAGGGCAGACCTGGGTTTAATCAATAGCAATACAAATGATCTCCTAAGACTACTAGGAGAGTTTCAGTGCAGATCCTGAGTAAATCCCAAGAAGAGCCAGATATGGTCCATCAAAAACATTAAAATGGGGCCGGGTGGTGGCGCTAAAGGTAAGGTGCCTGCCTTGCCTGCGCTAGCCTTGGACGGACCGTGGTTCGATCCCCCGGTGTCCCTTATGGTCCCCCAAGCCAGGAGCAACTTCTGAGCACATAGCCAGGAGTAACCCCTGAGCGTTACCGGGTGTGGCCCAAAAAACAAAAAAAAAAAAAAAAACATTAAAATGTTTTATATTTATGTATTATGAAAAAGAAAATAATAAAATGTAAAATTATAAAACAAAAATATTTTTTAGAATCAAAAAAATAAATTATTGTACAAGTAGAAGTCGCCAATAAGGATGAAATATCTGAATGTTTTCTTCATGCATACTTTTGAAGACAGTGAGTTCCTTCATCCAAAGCCCTTAATAATACAAAGCACTCAATTACACAAAGACAATTGATTTAAGAAGATGACCCACATTTCCAAATGTGTGTTTAGTATCCTAAGGAAATACAGATCTATAAATTAAATTGAAAAAAATTTAATATATGATTTTATTTCCATTTCATTTATAGTTATTGGTAGGCCTAAACTTAAGTGTTTCAGAACCATTTACATTTATTCAGACCATTTAGTAAGAAATGTCTAGAAAGTAAAGTTTATGATTCAATTGCAGTGATTGCTAAGGCAGTTGACTTTTGAATTTAGGGAATTTTAAGTTTGAATCCAATAGTGCTTTGAAATAAAACATACTTATATTATTTGCTCCAATTTGGGGGCACTGTACCATGTACTGAAATTTGTTAGTTGTCTTTGCTGTTTTAATTTTGAAAATTACTATATGAAACAGATATTGAGCAATTGATCAGGATGGATAACGCATGAATCTAAGATTTTTAAGAAGTTTGAATATAGAAGCAGCTCCCTTAAAATTATCTACATAACCTTAAATTCTACTCTTATAACCCTTTAATTTTGAAGAAAAGAGTAAAACAAGGAGTCTCCAGACTTACTCTGGGCTCTAAACTCAGAGAAATCTTCTGGAAAGTCAGAGTACAATATCAGGTACCAGAATGCAACCCTACCTGTTTTACAATCACTTTAATCTCCCATATCTGTCAAAAATTGTTTTTCACTTTCATTAGGATCGCACATATTTTATCATTCTTATATCTCATATAGATGTGCTTTATAGTTTCAACGATTCATTGAAATCTGTTGCAGTGCATTAGAGAAATTGTGCTCTTCTTCTTTTGAGAGGGCTTTTTTCCACACCCACCTAGACTCAGAACTTCTGTTTCTGTGATAGTGGTGTGGTTTTGGAAAACATATGGTGCCGGGGACCAAAACCCAGTAAGATGTGTGCAAGGCAATCACTTTAACTGCCGTGCTATCTCTACAGCTCCCTGAAGTCTTCTTTCATCAAAAATTTCCATCCAATTTGAAATTTTACAAGAGTATCTCAAAAACTTTCGCTTTGACTTGCCCTATTTTTATTGCTGATCTGATGCTAAAATGTTGTGTCAAACAATGTTGATTAATTCAAACCATTTGTGACAATCAAGAGGTGCACATTAAACTGTTCAAGTATTATATCCACAGCAAATTTAAACTATCTCAAAATACTTTTTAAAGTTTAGATTTTGCCATTTTATAACAATGTAGTTTCTTTCACAAATGACATATTTTGCTGCTCTCCTGGTTTAATTTTCCCTAAAATTAAACTACTGATCATTTTTATGTAAATTTTCTTAAATATTTTATATTTTGAAATTGTTACTAGTGATTAATCTGAAGCAGCATAAAAAGGTAAATGCAAAGAATCAAGAAAACAGATCCCATTACTTATTCCAAAAATCCAGCTCCACATTTAATTCTTGTTCTGAGAATGTTTACATATGTTTTAAACATTGATTTATATTATTTTCTACAAAGTCAAATTAAATTTGCTTTATGATATTTTTTTCTGAATCAACATTCTGGAGACATAATATGTTGGAGTATATAAATTATATGTGCAGTAAATTAAAAACAGTCATTTAGGAATATGCATTTGATGATTATTTTTATTATATATTTATTATATATTTTTGTTATTACATATGCATATATATTTTAATGCAAATACACAAGTTAAATTTATTTTACTAGAAATTATATGCCAATGGTAAACAGAATTTACAAGCTAAAGATTCTGCTAATCTTGAGTTGGCTCTTACCCCATCCATTTTGACTTCCAATAACATTGTATTTCTTCTTATAACTTATACAGTATATTATAAAATAAATTCATTCACTATCATTTTACTACAAATGTTAATCAGAAAAAATTGAATTCATAGGATCCAGGGTTTTTTTTTGTTTGTTTGTTTTTGCTTTGTTTTGGGCTACACCCGATGATGGTCAGGGGTTACTCCAGGCCATACGTTCAGATATCGCTCCTGGCTTGAGAGACCCTCTGGGATGCTGGGGGATGGAACCTTGGTCAGTCCTACACTAGCTCTAGCAAGGCAAACGCCTAACTTCTTGTGCCACCACTTTGGCCCTTCATAGGAGTCACTGTTTTATATAAATGTTTATATTCCCTATCTGCATAATTTTCTCCATGTATTGTCATTTTCTCCACTTACGTGTGAATGAATGAGTATTGGAAGGTCTGGGATTGATTTCTACTTAGTAATTTGAAATGTTACAGATACTAGAAATGTTCAAAACTAATTTTATATTTCTAAAAAGCATCCCTCAGATGGAGTATCTATTTTAAATTAATCTCCTCAGTAACTTCCCTGTGTCATGTGAATCTGCCCTCATTATCCAGAGTTTATTAGATTTGATTATTAGTTTGATGATCAGTTCATACCTGCAAGCATCCAATAATGCAGTATATGCAATGAAAACAACTTAAGTAACCTAAAATGTCCAACCTTTTTCTCAAAACAAGTTTATTTTTTGAGTTACAACTGATAAATGAATATATAATCCTTTTTAAAGGATGGCATTTCTCACATTAGTTTTATTGGTCTATAAGTCTGATAAGTCAAAGTGAGGTATTCTTGTTTTTAGCCGTAAGCAAGTTTCACATTTTTCATTCTTCTGCCTCATAAACTCCAGAAGATTGGATTATAAATACTAAACTAGTAGGATCTGATAGAAAATTCTTAACTTTTCTGCCCATTGTTTGGTCTAAAATCCCTTTTCAAAGAGCTCCAAATGTACAGATGCCTTTCCATACACCAGCTGCAGGCAAAGTCTTTCAGCTGTCACTGAACTTCTTATTTCTTCCTGTCAAGAAAGAAATTTGACATTTTCTTTTGTAATTTTCTTCAGTGGTTCAAATAATAATATACAAGAAAAAAGAATATGTGTCAATTGATGTAGAGAGAACTTTATGGTAAATAATAAAATATAACTTTAAATGAATATAATATAGCTAATTTATAGGTGCACATCTGAAATGTGCATAATGTTTTTCAATTAATTTGTGTAAAATATAAAGTACTAGTTAGAATTATAGGATGAATACATGCCTGGAAAGGGAGATACCATGATCACGATGATGGTTTGCCAGGGTGAGGCTTATCTGTTGCACTCTAGATGTGCTGACCCTGCCATTTCCTCAAAAGTGAGAAACTTGACTGTTAATTTGTGGTAGTGGGAGACTATGTTCATGCTCTTCCCTGGAAAAAAAATAATTATAGAATGGAGAGTAGTAGAAAGAGTAGAAATCTTTGAGATAAAGTGGTAGATATCATTATTTGTTTATTATTATTACATAAATGAAACATTCCCATAGCAAGAAAGTTCTGAATTTAAAAATTTTGCAAGAATTCTTTTTAATGTAAAATTTATGTTTTATTAACAGAAGTGGTAACATAGAGACAACTAGGCCTAAACTAAATCAGTGAAATCAGTGAAGTGTTTTGGCATTTACTCTTCCTGATTGAGACTATATGGAAGAGTCTCGGAAAACAATGGGTGTCTTCTATATCAGTTGTTTTACTATTCAAAAGCAAAATATTAAAACTAAGACTTCTAGGACAACTATCCTTGATGGTTTGTGTAGTTGTTTAATTTTATTTGAATATGTTTATGTAAAAATGCAGAGTAATTGAACCAGAGTGGTAGTACAGTTACTTTGCACTTAGCTGAACTAGGTTCAATCATTGACACCCTGTATGGTTCCCCAAGACCAACCGGTAGTGCAAATTGAATACAAAGACAGAAATAAGCCCAAACTGTTACTGTCCCAGTAGAAAGCAAAATACAAAATTAATACCCCAGAATGCCATTAATTTTTTCTCTTCTCCTTCAAAACATACGAGCAGTGATGAATATAGACCTAACACTATAGTAAATCAATCTTGCATTATTGTCAAATAACTAATGATGGCTGATGGTAGTGATATTTTTGTATCCAGATAAATTCCTTGGAAAACATTCATCAAATAAAATATAATTGTATAATGTTCTTTCTCTTCTTTTCAACTACTTTCTAGTTTACATTGTCCCTTTATTATGTTTCAAAAGTCTTGCACCAATAATAATTTATTGTCATAAACATAAACTATTTTATGATTAATAATGTTTATGCAACATAAAATTAATGTGTTATTATAATTCTAATTTTACTTTATCACCATTTGCTGACATATTTGTCTTATTATCAGACATATCTAGAAAACATACAGGCTGATCTAATTTCTGAAGGTCAAATTGGAATGCACTCAAGGTTTTACAGAGGCTGCATTTGATGTTTTTCCCTTTTTGTAGTATATTGCCTCCAGATTCAGTGGCTTTGATAGTTTGATCCAGATTATAATGGATCCATTAACCACATTATAGATGCAGACTTCTACACTGTGCTAAATAAAAATAGACTAGTACATTTGGAGGTTTCCAGAAAATATAAAATAGCAATTAGAAAT